>NC_057400.1:71419093-71757378 GCF_019320065.1 Cervus canadensis
CAGCTGGGGACCTGGCTTGTGCTGGGGATGCTATTGGAGGAGCACAGACAAGTAACCCAGGAGAAGAGACAGTTAACCCAGGAGACCCTGAAAAAGCACATCTCTCACGAGGGCTAAGTCTTTGGTTCTGTGCCCTGCACTGGAGGGAGAGATGGACACACAGGAAGTGGGACAGCTCTTCAGCTTGGGGTAACCCTACTGTTTACTGGGAGCCCACTCTGGGTTGGTCCTTCACAGGCCCTGGACATTCACCATCTTTCCAAGGGATCAGAGAGCCATAGGTCCTCCTGGACACCTCCTCACCACCCCCCCGCCCCGCTCCCCTTGGTTAGGCCCTGGTGGAGGGGTGTACAGCACAGGTCAGGCAACATCCTGCACTCCCAGCCTTACCTCCTGCTGGCTGGGGCCTCCTGGCATCTCATTTATTTACTCAGTAAATGCTGTGGGCCAGCAGCTGGGCACACACATATGGAAAAGATCCACTGTTGTCAGGAAGGAGGAACAGGAATTGGTAGGACAATGAGAAGGAGGAGAACAAAGTCAGGAAGGGAGCTGTTCCCTCCCCACTGTTTGACACTGGGCCCCAACTCCAAGCCAAAGTTGCTGTGAAAACATATGTCTTGCATGTGAGTGAGCTCATCCTTGCCCCAAGACAATTGCATGAAGGCAGACCATTGCATGAAGGCAGAGTCAGTGCACATCTTATTGCAGAAAAAGTCCTGGGAAGCAGGTTGTTGGGATGAAGCTTAGTTCGTGTTCAAGTTAGCTATGGCTACATAACAAATATCCCCAAAATGTAACTTAACAACAATCAGCTGATTATTATCAGTGATGGTTCTGGAAGTTGAATGGGCTCAATGGGTCTCACTCTCAGAGTCCCTCATGTGTTTGCAGTCAGATGGTGTATGGCCACCTTTGCAAATGTACAGAGTTCCAGTGTTTGATTAAACTCAAGTCTAGATATGTCTTTGCAGGTATTTTTTATTTATTAAAATTATGTATGTATTTATTTGGCAGTGTCAGGTCTTGGTTCTGGCATGAGGATCTTTCACTGCAGTGCACGGACTCTAGTTGTGGTATACAGGCTCAGTACTTGTGGCCTGGCATAAGGGCTCCGGAGTGCGCAGTCTCAGTAGTTTCAGGGTATGTAGACTTATTGCTCTGCAGCATTTGGAATCTTAGTTCTGTGACTAAGGATAGAACCCATGCACCCTGCATTGCAAGGGAAATTCTTAACTATTGGACCACCAGGGAAGTCCCTGCAGGTATTTTTCAGATGTGACTGGCATTTAAATCGGTAGACATCAGCAGAATCCTCCATAATGTGGGTAGGCCTTATCTAATCAGTTGAAGGCCTTAAGAGAAAATACTGTGAGGTTGCCTGGGAAGAAAGGAATTCTACCTCCAGACTCTCATTGGACTCAAGATTGCAATGACAACTCTCTCCTGCAGAATTTGGGCTTGCTAACTCTCACTGTCTTATAACCAATTTCTAAAAAAGAAATCTCTTTCTGTATATATACATATATATTATGTATATATATACAACACACACATTCATATTCTGGAAAACCCTAATACATTGTGTCTCTTTCTTTGACAGAATAACAGCACACTCACACATACTGTCACACACATGAACAATATTGCTCATACTCACAAATCTCACAGTATATACACTCTGTATCTCTCACGCATGCACATATGGACACATACATGCACACACACACACACTCCCCCATCCTCCCCAAGAACAAGTGTCTGCCTAACTCTCTGTCTCCTCATGTGTAAGGCACAGCCTGTTATTGTCTTTTATTTTCCCCCACACTTTCTAGAATGAGTATTCTCCAGTGTACAGAAATATAAAAGGAAGATTACAATGAATGTCGTCTACCTACCACCTGGCTTCAACAATTATTAACATGTTGTCACATCTGCCAATGATACTAATTATTATTTTTGCCAGAGCATTTGAAAGTTTATTTCTAATCCCCCCTGAAATTTCCCTCTTCTCTTTCCCTTTTTCTCACACCATTATAGATTCAGATTTTAATTTATTTTCTGTTTCATAATAAATTATGTACACATTAATTTATATTGTATAATTTATATATAAATTATAATAACTATTTTGTGTGATTCTCACATTACACCATATCTGTCTAACAGAAGCCCCTTCAAGGTGTCTTCTGAGTCCTTTTGACCCATGCATTTTCTTGGTTTGGGCCTAACAAAATGTCCTGGGGTCATCTTGTCTTTTCCCTGGCTTGGCCTTAGAACTGCTCATTTCTTCATGGAGCCCTGGTCTTTTCTGGCGAGGGGATTTTAGAAACCAAGAATTGCACTTCAAGTGTGATCATTCCTACTGGTGTGTCAGTTTCTAGGCCCTTTCAGAGGATAGAGGTAAATCGTGAATTCTTATTAATATTTTAAATTCCAATTTCAGAAGGCAAGAAGGAGGTGCTTGGGTGTGGCAGAACTGGAGAAGCGGAGGAAGAGGGAGCAGAATGTCTGCAGAAGTCCCCGAGGCAGCCTCCGCGGAGGAGCAGAAGGAAATGGAAGATAAAGTGACTAGTCCAGAGAAAGCTGAAGAAGCAAAATTAAAAGCAAGGTACCCTCATCTGGGACAAAAGCCTGGAGGTTCCGATTTTTTAAGGAAATGATTGCAGAAAGGGCAAAAATATTTTGATTCTGGGGATTACAACATGGCTAAAGCAAAAATGAAGAACAAGCAACTTCCTACTGCAACCCCAGATAAGACAGAGGTCACTGGTGACCGCATTCCCACTCCACAGGACCTTCCTCAATGGAAACCCATCTCTTGTTGCTAGCAAACTGGCTGGCTGATTAAAAAGAGCTGAACTGCATGGATCTTCTAATTCCCATTATTTTTCCTTAATATGTTACTCCTCTTCTTTTTATTTCCTTTTACTCCCTATGTCATTTGACAGTGATGGCTTTGCAGATAGCGGTAGTGTGTGCTGCTATTGTAAGGGAATATACATGTGTAGAGTTTTTTTTATTAGTTTAACAGTGCACTGATGAAAAGAACATGATAGAGCAACATAAAGTAATCTACTTGAAAATAACTGTATATATTGCCTACCTCTTAGTGTAGGGCTGGATCCAACAAGTAACAAACAAGTTTTGCAGTTTTAATGTTGGCTTTCTTTAGTTCATCTTAATTATAGCTTTGTATGTTACTCTTATTTAATATAACCTCTACTGTTGATTTCTTCTGGATTTTCCTTTTGGGTTTTGTAAAACAGAAATTTAAGACCACAGGTTAGAAGAAAGGTCACATATTTCAAACACAAATAAATGGGGCTCCAAAAGATTTGTATCCTGTGCTTGAACTTGAATGGCCTTAAATCTGTTTCAGCTTTAACAATAGAATTTTACTTGGGCAATATTTGCCCATTCCGGTGTAACTTACATGACTCTATTGCTTAACAGCTGCTGTTGAAGCTAGTATTCTTATTCAGTTCTATAGTGTTCAGAATACCTTCTGTCATTGAAGATGTGAATGAAGTGTGCATGTGCATCAACTGTTGAATTCACTTTTGTGCCATTTTTGTAAACACAATAGTTTTGCACAACCTCTCACAACTGTCTATATTACTTTCACATATTAAAGAGTAGATAATGTGCCAACCAGAAGCACAAGAGTTCCTACAAAAAACTCTTTATGTCATTAGAGCTTTTGTATAGTAAGAGTAGTTTATAGTCTTGGGGTTATAGAATACCAAACTGAAATCTTTGCTCAGACTGCCATAGACTTAAGCTTTTTCATTTGTTAGTAGTACCCATGACATTCAGTGGCCTTGTGCAAATATGATATGTTGCTTAGGCATATCTTTTGTCCTATGCAGAACATTTCATTTTGACTTTTATGAAAATTACTATTCATATAATTTATATAAACATTTTTAATGTAGAAACTTTTTACTTCCACAGTCAATTTGGGGGTCACTAGAATAAAATACTTTGCCTCTTGTGAAAAAAAAATTCCAATTTCACATGACAGGTTTTTTATTTGACCTTCTATTTTTTTTTTTTTTACCTTGCATCTCATGTCTTTTATAGTGAAAGACTTGATTTCTAACTCCATTAACACAAATGTCTCCCTCAGTTTTAAACTTGGTCTTGGCTTCTACCCACAGCCCTTTATCACCTGCCCATCGCCTGCTCGTCCTGCCAACAGGGCCCCTTGGTAAGCCTGGCTTTGTGGAGACACCATGTCCCCAGAACCCAGTAGCCTTGCTGCCTTCAACAGTCGAGCCCAGGGGTATTTTGCTGCTCACTGTGGGAGAAGGGGTGAGGCTGGAAATGGGAGGGGTGGGTAGAAGTAGACACATGGAGAGCTTGTAAGGTTCCAGTCGCCGATACTCTCCTGTCCCAGGCACTAGCTGTGGTTCTGAGCTGCACTCTGCTGTGGCTGCAGACGTGTAAGGTCCTCATCTACTTCATGCTTAAGCTATTAGAAGGGGTAATTAGCTTTTATAGTTCTTCAGAAACTCATGTTCCTTTCTGTGTTGATGTCTTGAAAAGCCCACAGGACGGTCATAGCCTCAGAGTAGCAAGGCCAGTGTGCAGTGGGGAGGATGGCCATCTTGGGGGGCTGTTTCTCGGAAACAAGAATGGTTTCTGTTCTTCCTATGACCAGTTGACAAGGCTCTATGACCCCCTCATGTGGGTTCATTCATGTATTCTCCATTTGAGATGCACCCAGGATGCAATGTTCCTGACTGGGAGCCCACTTGCTCACCTCACTGTGTGTGCGCTCACGCGCTGGGTGTCCATGGACCACAGGGGTGGGGGTGAGGAGGCCCACATAGTCAGCCGGTGAAGCGAGGGCACAGTAAGTGGGGTAGAGAGAAGTGCCTGGGCTGCAGGGGCACAGGGGCAGGCATCTGGGTGGTTCGAAGGCCAGGAACGCTTTGTAGAGTGGCTCCAGCATGGGCAGGAACTGCCCAGAGAGGCAGAGGGGTTGCTGGTGGGGGGAATCCAGAGTAGTGCTCGGGAAAGGGAGGTGTGTATTCTCTGCAGGAAGGGAGCTGCCTGGGATGCTGGTGTGCTGCTGAGATGGAGCCACAGGAAGTGGCCTTGGGGCTCGGTGGCCCGCCCACCCCACATCCTAGTGTTTAAAAATCCTCCAGAGTGAGGAGCAACATGGGTGTGTGAAGCTGGCCTAATTCAGGCGAGGAGCTGAGCATGTGGTCCTCCGCAGGTGTTCAGTGTGACAGCTGGGCGTTACTGAGGCTGCCAGCGTTCTTCACCTGAGCTGGCAGTTGCTGGTCACGAGGCCCAGCTGGGGGAGGCAGCCATGGAGCTGGATTGTCCAGTCCTACCCTGAGCATGGTTGCCAGCCTGGTTTCTGTGGCCGACCCCAGCCGAGAGCTCTCTGCTTCCTGGGGCAGAACACGCTGACCTCCAGACACTGGGCTCTGGGGTGTTTGTCAGGTGGTGCCGTCAGCAACACCCACAGATTTTTCTCTGATGAGTCATCCTCCTCCCCAGTGAAGTCCTGAGTGCAGGTTAAACCCTGACAGGTCGTAGGGAAATTGTCCTGCAGCCATATAGTTGCTCATGGGAAGTGACATTTGTACAAGGACATGCACTGTGATAATGTCAGTAGATGCAATATGTTTGAACATCTCAACTGTCCATCAACAAGTTACTGATTATGATATGTTCAGGCATGGAATATGATGCAGCTAACTAAGAGTGAGGAAGCTCCCTAACTGCTGATGAGCATTGGTTTCCAAAGTAGGAAGTGTGAGATGAGGAGAGAATGAGAGCTGTGTGTCTCTGTGGAGTGAAGTCTGGGCAGATGGAGTGCAGCCTGTGTTTGGAGGGGGGCCCAGGACATTCAATTCAGGATGGGGGGGCATTTTCTATGTAAGGCCTTTCGTATCTTTTAAACTTCTCCATACTGACATTAAAAATATATAACTTCTTAAACATTAAATCTTGGGATTCCAGGACAGGAAGATACCCCGGAGAAGGAAATGGCAACCCACTCAAATATTCTTGCCTAGAGAGTCCCATGGACAGAGGAGGCTGGCAGGATACAGTCCACCGTGTCACAAGAGATGGACTTGACTTAGTGACTAAACCACCACCAAACATTAATCTGACATATTAAAAAGAATTTTTAAAAATTGCTGGAGAGAAAATGGTCTGGTTGATGGTAGTATGTTTCCTTCAGGGAATCTCGTATCACTCCCTCTGTCCATGAGGAGCGGTGGGAATTTCTGAGGCCACTGCTGGCCTCAGGCCATGTGGGGACTTGTGGTCACCACCCTGGGACTTGATGATGAACTCATGTCCTGGGGAAACTGCTCTCCGCCCCAGTCAGGTTTTGCTCTGTAACATGCACTGACAACACCTCTGTGTTTTTGCAGCCACCAGCATGTATTTCTTGCTCTCAGGTCTGTGGGTTGGCCAGGATGGCTAAGCTCCAAGGCTGGGAGGCAGCAGAGATGCAAAGTCCTGGCAGAAGTGCACTTGAGTGGTTGACCATGTCAACACGGGTTTTGCATCTGCTGGAACCCCATCTGTCAAAGCAATGGACCAGACACGAGGTGGAGCAGCGTGATGCACTGAATGTGGGTCTGAGGGATGGAGCCCAGAGGCCCGTAGCATCTATAGCATGCTCGCTTCCACACGTAATTCATGTTCCCTCCCAAGCATCTGCAGGGCACACAGCAGGTTTAAGGACGAGTCTTTCTTTGTCCTTCTTATCTTCCCCAAAATTTCTTAGTCAAAGTTGGATGAGTCACTGATAAGACACCCTCCTCCACTTGACAGAAAACAAGGAACAGGGGTGGAAACAACCAGAATGAAAAGGCAAAAATGGTTCGGCACATGAAAAGATTAGTCGAGTGACTGGAAGGTTGATTCAGCGGCAGACAGAAGTCCAAGGATAGAATCTGGCCCCCGTTTCTATGGAAATCTGACTGAATGCCTCAGACAGCAGTGGAGGAGCAGGGGTGGGCGGATCTGAACTGCACATGGAGGCAGACCTCCGAGGACCCCAGAACTCCCAGAAGTTGGTGAGGGCACTGGAGTGATGCAGTGTCTCCCATAGCAGCTCACCAAGTTCACTGCTGGTACCGGAACCCCCTGGGTGACTCCACAGTTTGCTGGGGGCCACACTGGCTTCCCACAGCCTCTGGTGGTGATAGAGCGCTGTTGCCTGACTGGCCCTCATAAGCAGTGTCTTAAAGTCCGAGTGGCCAATTCTTGGTGTGTGGTACTGATATCGTGTCAGCTTACCTCCACCTAAGAAGAGGCCAGGGAAGGGCGCTGGCAAAAGATGATGAACACAACTAGACCAACATCATGTCCACAAAGAGGTGATTGTGAAACTGAGGAAGGCCCAGTCATCCAGGGAGGAGGCCAGCACACAGGGATGCTGAGCAGAACAGAGGGTCCCTTCCTGGGAAGTCTTGGTGCAGCCACTTCACACAGCGAGCTCTTGGGCCAGGGCCAGGTCATCTGGGGCACTGGTCTGTTTGGGGGTAATCGGAGCTGACTGGGGAGGGTCTTCCCAGGTGGAGAGTCATGAAGGGTCAGGGTGACTGCATGTGAGTGCTGGAGGCCTGGGTCAGGAAGACCCACAAGTGCAGGCTCTCTTGCTCCTTGAGCAGGTCTTCGGGGGTGCCCCTTACAAAAGAGCATGTGATATCCATGACCGAGCTTTGTGGGGACTCCACCAACAATGCATATAGATTCCAGGCTAACTGTAGTGACATTTTGTGGATGACAGATTCACAATCCAGAGTTAGCCCTGTTAAAACTATAAAACCATTAAAGCACAAACCTGTTAGCCAGATGGATCTGACTGAGTTACCCTGGGAGGGCCATCCTGTCTGAGATATAATTTGAGGCTTGGTATAAGGAGGGAGCAACTCTTTCAAGCATCGCTTCCATTGGCACCTCTAAATGTAGAGGGTGGTGAGCTCTGGGCCAGCATCCATGCCTGGGAGTCACCCTGTTTTGTTCCAGCACATTACCTGAGACAGGGTTAGGCCAGAGGGATCTCCTGGCATCCCTGTTACCCAGGCTGCCCATGGCCATGGCAGGAGCCAGCCCAGGGGAACGTCTGAATTGGGCTCATGTGCAGGAGCCCTCCTTCAGGGAGTGAACACCAAGGGCTGAGTGCTGCTGCTTTGGGGCAAGAGGTTCCTTCCCTCTTCATCTAGGGCAGGGGAGAGGTTGCTAGATTCCAGGGTTGGGGTTTGGGTTTCATTTCCTAGTGTGATTGGCATCCACTGGACGGAGGAACTTTTTCCTGTGTTCTGAGACCCACACAATTTTGCTGTTTGTCCTGAAGCTATAATAATCCTGCAAAATTTGTGATGAGTTTGGTTTAATTAGCCTGGCTTTATAATCCAGGGCTTCCCTGATAGCTCAGTTGGTAAAGAATCTGCATGCAATGCAGGAGATGCCAGTTCAATTCCTGGATTGGGAGGAAGGGATAGGCTACCCACTCCAGGATTCTGGCCTGGAGAATTCCATGGACTGTATAGTCCATGGGGTTGCAAAGAGTCAGCCATGACTGAACAACTTTCACTTATAACCCAAATAGTGAGGCAAAGCTGGTGGCCTTAGCCTGGCTTTGTTAGTGAGGCAGAGCCGGTAGCCTTAGCCTGCTTTGTTAGTGAGGCAGAGCTGGTGGCCTTAGCCTGCTTTGTTAGTGAGGCAGAGCTGGTGGCCTTAGCCTGCTTTGTGGCTGGCGCTAGGCCACTGTGTGGGCCAAGGAAATCTGTATAATCGTGGTCTCTAAGCGAGTCAGTAGGGTTTGTCCCCTTGGCTTTCTATGATAAGGGGATCGTATCGTGTAATCCAAGTTCAGGTGGGTTGCCAGCTCATAGAAGATGGTAAGACAACAGAAAAATCATGATGTAAGGGGAGCATTCATCTGGTGAGCAAATATAAATGACATCCTCTCTGACGTCAAAGAGGTGGAGTTCCTGTAAATAATAGTGGAGAAGTCTTTGTAGGAGACTGGGTATTGGTTGGGAGTTTGGAGACCTGAGGCCCACGCATTGAGCAGGATTAGAGTCTGGGGTAAGGTTTCTGTCCATCTGAAACTATTGTCTGAAAGTGTGAGGAGCACATGTTTGAGGAGGACACTGCGTTTCTGTAAGTTCAGCTGCTTGGGACTGTTCAGCCAGGTGGAAATTTCACAAGATTCCGCGATCTAGAGCCTCTGGCTGAGCAACTTGGTGAAAAGGTACATTAATGTGAATCTATCATGCCTGGGGTTCAAAGAGGGTGAGCACATACCTGATTAAGAACGTGACTTGGTGTAGCCCGCAGAAGTCCAGGCAAGATGTCTCTGACCGTGGGTGCACACCTTCTAGTTCCAGGAGAGGGCAGCAGCGGCCCAACAACGCCAATTTGAAATCGTGATTGTCACCCTGAGACACGTATCCCCACATGGCAGCCTTCCAGAGCCTTGTTTGGTGGTGGGGAGTTGTGCGTGAAGCCCAGTAGGCTCTGAGATTTGTCACGGAAGTGGCCGCTCTCTGGGTGGACATTTCATCCAGAGCCCCATGCACAGCTCCATGGAACTGTGCTTAGCTAGACTCTAAGAGGAGTAGTCAGGTGTCACCAGTGATTCAGCTCAGCCGTCTGGGCCAGAGGGACTAAGGCCAGGGTCTGCTGTGTGGCTGACTGGCTCATCATAAAGCAGTTAGCCGAGTTCTGGTGGAAAGAAGCTAATTTTTGTGTCATGGCATAAATGACCTAAGTTGAATGGGTAGGTGTGGAGAGGTGTTTCCTCTAATACATGCCATATCTGTTATAAAGTGCTGGAGCCTTGATTGTGAGGAGCTGACATTTTTTAACAAGAGGAATTTTACAGCCTGCTGATGACTCTGTGCCCAGAAGCTTGACAAAGTGGTGGGCTTTGGATCTTATGGCAGCAATGGTTCATCTTCTCTGCTGTAAATGTTGTGTAATTAGGTACAAGCCTTCTCAGGTGGCATCCTAAGGGGGCACCTATAGTATAATGTTGTCTATATGATGCCAAAAGGAGGACTGGGTTATTCTGAGTGAATTCAGATCAAGAAAACCATGGGCACCCAGTAAGGTATGGTGGACACCCTTGAAATTGAAGGCAATTTGAGGCTGTGAGTCTTCAGTTATCAGGACCAAGTAGACCATGTTGGTTACATCTAGGGCAGCAAAGTTGGAGCCTAGAATCTTCTGGACAACATCTACTATTTCCAAGATGCTGGGCATGAGGAACTTAATGGTGGGAACTTGTGCATTTAAGTATCAATTATCAATTATTAATCTCCTTCACTGATGGTCAGTTTTGACTCTAGCAAGATAGGCTATTACAGGGTGAGATGGTGGCCTTATGACCTAATATCAAACATCCCTAATGATGGGCCAAGGTCGTCTGCACCTTATTTTAGCCTATATTGTGAAGTATTTACTGTTTGTACTGGAGGAGGCAGTTGGAAAGGCTCCTGTTTGGCAGCTCCTATGAGGAAGTCCAGGGATTTAGGTTTATTCTGAGTACATCTCTGGGTGAGTTAATAGGAAAAGAGAGCCAGAGGTGGTTACCACGACTGGAAACTCTTTTAGAGATATGGTGCCGATAGAAACACCCAGCTTCATTGACACTCCCTTTCCAGTTTTACCTGCTATGCCTTCTAGGCTGTATGAGGTTCTCTTGGGGGGATTTAGAGTCACTATGAAATCATCGTGACTGAGCCAGAAGAGTCTGGTTATGGCCTTTGTCCCAGTGGGCCACCAGAATTCTGAATGAGTGACCATCCCTGGCATTCCCAGGGGAATGCTCTGGGGGGCTGCAGATTGGAAAGTGCGTGCAGCAGAGGGGCCTGCACGACTTTCTGAAGGCTTATAATACATGCCTTTTAAGGCATCTGGGCCTTTGAGACTGGAGTATGGGGTGAGGCAGTGGCTTATTTTAAGGATAGGAGCTTGTACCAGGTCAGCCCAGATATAAGAGTGTTGGGGATCCCGATTGGCACAGGTGCCAGCATAAGGCCCTCCACCGTTCAGAACCACCCCAGGTGCTTCCTCCTGACCGTGTTGACATGAGGGCTCCAGGACCAGGAGCCAAGAGCCTGCTCTGTGAGGTGGGTTGTGTGGCCTGGCCCCTGAGGACTGTCCTTGGGGTTGTGAGCTGCTTTGAAGCTGTAAAACCTGGGGGTCTGGATGAACGGTTCCTTCTCAGGAGGCCATCGTGTTAGACCCTCCAAGGCCTCCTGAGTAATATGGGAGGTCTTCATGAGGCATCCTCCTGTTTGTGATGACAGTGTTAGATTAAATTTCCTTAAGTGGAACACAGGCTGCTGGAGGACAAGCTGAGATTCAACAATAGGGCAGCAGAGGAAGTGCAGTAGGAAGCTGTTACTTGCAGTCCTGGAGGGTGTTTGTAGCAGGCCTGGGCTGGGAGTGGGCCCACAGGGAGGTCCAGGCAGAGTGCAGGCAGAGAGTGAGATTGGGCCTCAGGCTCATGCCTTTGTCCGAGTCTGTGGCAGTGTGTTTTGTTGTTTCTGGGCCAAGTCTGGATTGCTCAGTCTGACCCACAGTGGAGTTTTAGTAAAGCTCTATTGGGTCTTATCCCAAGGGGCCAACGAAAGAAAGCCCTGGGAGGTGGGGGAGACTGCTGATCCAAGGGTCATTGCGGTGATCTTGGGTGACCTTGGTCTGCAGTGACTTGAAGCAGGATCTCAGGACTCCAACCAGAGACTGAAGCCAGGCTTCTCCAGCAGGCGCACTGAATCCTAGCCACTAGACCATGAGGGCCAGTGGCCAGTGACAAGGCCCTGGCTTGTCTGTTCACAGAAATGGACTTCAACAAAGAAACGGAAAGTAGTGAAACAAGTAAAAGTGGTTATTACGAGGAAAAGAGCACATGGGAATAGGCATACGTGGGCAGGCTCAGAGAGAGAGAGGTACCCTTGCAGTAGTTTAAATCACTTATATGGGGCATTTCTTCCAGGTTTCCTCTGGCCAGTCATCTTGCTTTCTCTGCCTTGTTCTGAGCCCATATGTGGTTTATCTCAGGGTTCTCCAATGTGTGCACGCATCTCTTAGCCAAGATGAACCTTGGTAAGAGGCCTAGGTAAGACTGACACCACCTGCTAAGCGGCGGTGCATCCTGCATGTTTGATCCCAGAGGACACTTTCTGTACCTGTGTAATCACGAAGATCTCCTTGAACTTGAGAAATAAATATGTGGTCTCTTCATATCTTACCAGGGCAGGACTCAGCTCCTTCTTGTTCTTGCCATTATTTCCATCTTTGAGTGTCTGTCCACAGGGGACAGACTTCACCTGCTCAGTCTGGGACCCATCTGTCTCGTTGGCCCAGGACTTCGGGGAAGTCCTGCAAGTAACTTATATTTACTTGTGACCCTGTGGGCTGGTGTCTGGGACAAGTGCTTATGTGAGAGGCTAAGCCAATTTAGGTGTGACCTAAATCAAATCTCTTATGATTATACAGTGGAAGGGACTAGATCTGATAGACAGAGTGCCTGATGAACTATGGATGGAGGTTCATGGTATTATATAGGAGACAGGGATCAAGACCATCCCCAAGAAAAAGAAAAGCAAAAAAGCAAAACGGCTGTCTGAGGAGGCTTTACAAATAGCTGTGAAAAGAAGAGAAGTGAAAAGCAAAGGAGAAAAGGAAAGATATACGCATTTGAATGCAGAGTTCCAAAGAATAGCAAGGAGAGATAAGAAAGTCTTCCCCAGCGATCAATGCAAAGAAATAGAAAACAATAGAATGGGAAAGACTAGAGATCTCTTAAAAAAAAAATTAGAGATACCAAGGGAACATTTCATGCAAAGATGGGTTTGATAAAGAAGAACAATTGTATGGGTCTAACAGAAGCAGAAGATATTTAAGAAGAGGTGGCAAGAATACACAGAAGAGCTATACAAAAAAGATCTTCATGATCCAGATAATCACAATGGTGTGATCACTCACCTAGAGCCAGACATCCTGGAATTCGAAGTCAAATGGGCCTTAGGAAGCATCACTATGAACAAAGTCACCTAGTGGAGGTGATGGAATTCCAGTTGAGCTATTTCAAATCCTAAAAGATGATGATGTGAAAGTGCAGCCCTCAATATGCCAGCAAATTTGGAAAACTCAGCAGTGGCCACAGGACTGGAAAAGGTCAGCTTTCATTCCAATCCCAAAGAAAGGCAATCCTAAAGAATGCTCAAACTACTGCACAATTGCACTCATCTTACACGCTAGTAAAAGTAAGGCTCAAAATTCTCCAAGACAGGCTTCAACAGTACTTGAGCAGTGAACTTCCAGATGTTCAAGCTGGATTTAGAAAAAGCAGAAGAACCAGAGATCAAATTGCCAACACTTGCTGGATCATCAAAAAAGTAAGAGAGTTCCAGAAAAACATCTATTTCTGCTTTATTGACTATGCCAATGCCTTTGACTGTGTGGATCACAATAAACTGTGGAAAATTCTGAAAGAGATGGGAATACCAGACCACCTGACCTGCCTCTTGAGAAATCTGTATGCAGGTCAGGAAGCAACAGTTAGAACTGGACAGGGAACAACAGACTGGTTCCAAATAGGAAAAGGAGTACGTCAAGGCCGTATATTGTCACCCTGCTTATTTAACTTATATGCAGAGTACATCATGAGAAATCCTGGGCTAGATGAAGCGCAAGCTGGAATTAAGATTGCCGGGAGAAATATCAATAACCTCAGACATGCAGATGACACCACCCTTATGGAAGAAAGTGAAGAAGAACTAAAGAGCCTCTTGATGAAAGTTAAAGAGGAGAGTGAAAAAGCTGGCTTAAAAATCAGCATTCAAAAAACGAAGATCACGGCATCTGTTCCCATTAATTCATGGCAAATAGATGGGGAAACTATTGAAACAGTGGCTGACTTTATTTTTTGGGGCTCCAAAATCATTGCAGATGGTGATTGCAGCCATGAAATTAAAAGACACTTACTCCTTGGAAGCAAAGTTTTGACCAACTTAGAAGCATATTAAAAAGCAGAAACATTACTTTGCCAACAAAGGTCTGTCTAGTCAAGGCTATGGTTTTTCCAGTGGTCATGTATGGATGTGAGAGTTGGACTATAAAGAAAGCTGAGCACCAAAGAATTGATGCTTTTGAACTGTGGCATTGGAGAAGACTCTTAAGAGTCCCTTGGACTGCAAAGAGATCCAACCAGTCCATCCTAAAGATCAGTCCTGAGTGTTTATTGGAAGGAGTGATGTTGAAGCTAAAACTCAAGTACTTTGGCCACCTGATGTGAAGAGGTGACTCATTTGCAAAGACCCTGATGCTGGGAAAGATTGAAGGCAGGAGGAGAAGGGGATGACAGAGGATGAGATGGTTGGATGGCATCACCGACTCGATGGGCATGAGTTTGAGTAAACTCCGGGAGTTTTTGATGGACAGGGAGGCCTGGCGTGCTGTGGTCCATGGGGTCACAAAGAGTCGGACATGACTGAGCAACTCAACTGAACTGAACTGAAGCCAATTTAAGGTCCCATCGCCCTTCTTGGTCAAGCAAAGTTGCTATCAAGGCAGTAGCACCATGCAGTAGCTTATCTAAATGGTTCACAAGACCCAAATGGGTCAATACAACAGAAGTTGATTTGTTGTTCATATGGCTCTCCTGGGCTGCCCAGCAGATCTCTAGGGTCATTCTTTTTCATGTAGTTACTCAGGGGCAGAGCTGAGAGTGGTTCTGCCATCTGAACATATGACTTCCAAGGGGAGGAGTGTGGCGGTTTCGAGGGTGGCCAGGGTGCAGGCACAGGCATAGAGGCTGAGTGCAGCCTGGCTGTGTACCAAAGAGGATGGCCAGCTAGCAAGTGGCAGATAGGGATGACCAGCTAGCCGCTGCTACAATTACAAAGGATGCTTTAGAGATGGCAGAAACTGTCTGTGAACATGAATTGGCATTGTACTGCTATTTACAATGGTGAAAACCTGTGTTTAACAGTGAGAGGTTAGCAAAAATATCTACTCAGTATAATGTAGCACTGCTATTAGACGTCTTGTTTTGGGGAATATTTAAGAAGTAAGAAAATGATAGTATAAAGTATTAACTGAAAAAAGCAGGGTACTCAGCTGAATATTCAATAGCTTACCTTTGAAACATATAGACCAGTAGGAAAAATACTGAATTATTAACAGCGGTTTTCTCTGGGCATGAGAATTATGAATAGCTTTTATTTCTTCTTCACCTTCCCTCTTCCCCCTCGTTTTCTAGCTTTCTGCAATGAACACAGATTTATAATCAGAAAAAAATGCTACAAAATTACATGCTGTAATTTACAGGGAGGCCCTCCCCTCCTCTCGTGACATAGTCTGTGTTGATTGATTTGGGCTGATTTGGGAGGGCTGCTGCAGTCTGATGGAAGTAAATCAGCCACTGGCCTGGCAAATCCAGCAGGAGATATGGGCCTCCTCCATCACTCTCCTTGACTTTCTTTTCTCTGGAGGATCTACTTTTTTCTCCTCTGATTCTCCCAAAGCAGATCGTGGGCTGGAACCACAACCCCAGGCTTTCAGAAGAAGATGAGAGGCAGTTGCTGAGGGACTCTGACCCACATAGACCCTGCCCTGGCATCAGGGTGCTCTTGCTGCCCTGGGAGGGTGCGGAGAGAGCCTGCTCCCCACACTTTGACTGCGTGACCTACTTAACCCAGAGACAAGCTCTGAAATTGTGTTTGCTCATCCAACAAATGAGAAGGCAGTGGCAGAGGGGAGAGCATGCAGCCATGACTGGTTGAGAATGGATGCGAAGAGGTGCCTGCTTGCAAAGCCCTGGGGAATGTCTGCTCTGCTCTCACTGGGCTGGTAGAAACTCATGAGCTTTCGTTTTCCTGAGGAATGAACTTAAAGAAGACCATTCTGTCTTCTGTGGCCTCAGCTGTCAGGGTGGAAATCCTGACTTGCGTCAGGTGGGTTTGGAGGCACCTCTCTGTAGGAAGCAGGTCCAGTAGTGTAGCCTGGAGGTAGGAGGATTAGCACCCAGGGGTCTGGTAGACTTGCTGTACTGCTTCTCACCCTGGTTGTGACACCAACTGTCTCGCTGTTCACACTGTGCACACTGATCTTTGAACCCAGGGTAGGCATGGCCCAAGCTGAAAGGTTGGAAGAAGACTTGAAGAGCCATAGGAATTGCAGACACATTTATTCCCTTCCGGCTGACGCAGTAGCTGTAGCAGCAGCCATAACATAATCTAACACAACACAGCCTCTCCCTTGGCTGACCCAATGGACATGGCTGTGACTCAGCAGTCATTGCCGCCACTTTTCAGGTGGAGCTTGTACAAGCATACTGCACACAACCCATGACCAAGTGAGTACCTCACGACACACATGTGAAATGCTATAAGTGATTTCAGCAATTTTGTAGTCATTATTTACAAAACATGGGGTGAGAGAGCTTGTACACGCCATCTTGGCTAATTTGCTCTCTCCCCACACTCCACCCCTTCAGGGTCTCTTGCCTCACATTCTATGCACAGTCCATCTTCTGAAATATTTCCTTGGCAAGTGACAACTGACCCTTGGATTTACGTCTTGCTATAGCAGTGGTACAACAACAAACAAATCCCCAATATATAACAAAACCCAGTGCCAGGTATCACCTGACCTCATGCTGCACTCCTCGCCCTCATGGGGCTAGAAGAGCCAGTCACTACATGTGGAGTGCCTTTATCTTCCATGGCCAAGTTCATTCCACCATCTGTCCTTGTGAAATTGCAGGAAAGCCCCACAGGGGAACTCCAACCCTGTAGAGTTTTTATTAAGGACCTGAAAACTGCCCCACGGGTGCTGGGCCCACCCCTTCAAGGAAGGGATTAAAAATGCTTTCACACTGTTCTAAATCTGCAAGAGAATCAGAGGGTAGTAGCATATCAGAGGACACAGCCTTTATACACTGTTCTACTAAATCTACGTCACAGGACACAGACTTTGCAGTACTCTGTTCTAAATCTGCAAGAGAGGACACAGCATTTACAGTGTGATGTTCTATATAGGACACAGCGTTTACAATGGACCTCCTCACAAATCAGCCCACATTTGTATCTGCATAACCTGGAGGGGACCCCTACCAGCTTGGGCCCCCTTCGGGGTCTTCACACTTTCAAAATGTTGTCTCTCATGCTGTTCCTCTATTTCTCTCAATAAGGACCCGCAAAACGCCCCACAGGTTCTGGGTCCACCCCTGTGTCCCAGAATCGCGGAAGCCAAGCTGCCAAGTTTCCCCTTGCTTTTGCCAAAACTGCTTACCCAAGTTGACCAACTCTGCCTGTGTATATGGTCGATATGTCATGAACTCAGTCGCACTGGGGGCCCCTTGAGGATGCCTGCCCTTGGGCCATAGGCTGCTCATGCCTCACTTTTTGCTGTACAGTGGGTCTCACTGACAAATGGGGACCTGCAGTCTCATAACATTCATCATCACAGTCACTTACCTCCTCGCTGTCAGAGATGCTGGGTTCCTCAGGGCCACGGGGTTCTTGCTATAACACCAATATGTTGCTCTAATTCTTCCACATGTCACTCACATGGTGCACTGGTGCGGCGTCGTGTAGGGCACGGTCCATACTCGCATTCAGGGCAGTCAGGAAAATCCACCCCACGGTGCCAGAGGCAGTCCATGTCACCTTGTTCAGCAGATGGGAGCTCACCGCCTGTAAGGCCTTTTCAGCGCTATCCAGTGACCCATCCACCTCCTCCCAGTCTTTAGCTGGAGCCCACACTGAGAGGATCGTGGCCAAATGGTACCACATGCTACATGGTGGCCACTGGCCTCCTACATCCAGTGGAGCCTCAGGCTCCTCTATGCTGGGCATCCTGCTGGCTCTTCTGTATAGAGCCTCAGGTTCCTCTATCCGCTGGGTATCCTGCCGACTACGCCAGTTGTATTGTTCCTCATCCTATTTGTGAGGCCAATTGTCTCGCTGTTCACACTGTGCACTCTGTTCACTGAACCCAGGGTAGGCAAGATGCAAGCTTAGAGGCTGGAAGAAGATGTGAAGAGCCATAGGAACTGCAGACACATTGATTCTCTTCTGGCTGACTCAGCAGCTGTAGCACCAGCCATAACATAACACAACACAGCCTCTCTCCTGGCTGACACAATGGACATGGCCATGATGCAGCAGTAATTGCTGCTGCTTTTTAAGGTGGGGCTCACATATCTGTATAGCACAAAGTATCTCGTGACCAAACAAGTTCCTCCTGAAGTGCATGCTGAGTGCTACAAATGATCTCAGCTGTTACATAGTCATTATTTACAAAACGTGGGGTGAGAGAGAGTGAACACGCCATTTTGGCTAATTTGCTCTCTCCCCGCACTTGCCTAGATGTGTGACTCCTCCAGGTAGAGCCCGGAAGCAGACAACGGAGGACGGAAGGTGAGCTGGGCATTTACAGTGAGTCAGAAGCAGCCTACAGCCAGAGGGTAAATCTCATACCAGATCCACCAGAAAGAGACTGCCTCTTTCTATCTTACACAAGAGAGTGGTTAAGGATTTAGGGGCAGGTGTGGGGCCCAGGACACAGGGCTGGCTGGGTGTCTGGCCCAGAGCATCAGACTGCATTTCCCCGCTCTCACTCTGCGGTCCCTGGCAAGGCACGCACCCTTCTCCAGGAGCAGCAGGAAAGTTTCTATAGATCAGGACCCAGGAAGTGGCAGCATAAGTTCCGGGCTGGGCTCCTGACTCGGAGCTGCTCCGTGGCTGATCAGAGGAAGGCAGGGCCTCCCTGGGCAGCAGCAGTGGGTCCCACTGCCCGGGCAGACAGAAAAGAGCAGTCAGGTTATGTTACCCCACAAACCGGGTTTTCTTTTTGGTGAGTGTCAAGCCAAAAGATAAAGTCAAGCCAAAAATTGTGAGAAGGAAAGATTTATTATGACTTGCAGCAAGTAAGGAAAACACTGGGGATCTTTCTGAAAGCAGCATCTATTAAACATCAAAATTGGGAAAGTTTTAAGCTAAGGGTCCATGCGTATTCATGAAGGGGCTTGAGCAGAGAATTCAGCGTAAAATTGTGGTAAAATTCTAGAGTCCAAGCTTTAGGTGATTGACATCAGGAGGGCCAACATCATCATTGCCTCCTCTGCCTGGGTCAGGGCCTTGGTTCCACCACAAAGAGGAGGTGCTAATGGTAAAGAACCCACCTGCCAATGCAGAAGACATAAGAGATGAGGGTTTGATCCCTGGGTTGGGAAGGTCCCCTAGAAAAGGAAATGGCAACCCACTTCAGTATTCTTGCCTGGAGAATCCCATGGACAGAGGAGCCTGGCAGGCTACAATCCTTGGCTTTGCAAAGAGACAGACATGACTGAAGCAACTTAGTGCCTGAAAAAGACAGTGGCTACCTGAATAGCACATAGCATCTAAGGAGGAGCTAGGACCCTGTTTTACGACTGAACTACTGTTTCTTGGCTGCTTTCCCCTTGTTCCTGCATTCCTTTGTTCCCTTAAAGATCCTTTATTACTGAGATCTGTTCAAGGGCAAGCATTATGGCCAGGCTTAGATTCCATTCCCAAATGGCTTAGGCAAAAATGGCTTCTCTTATGTCAAGAAAGCCATGCTTGGTTTTCTTTCTCCAGGGACCCTCTAACCTATCAACTTATAGTCACTAGTGCAGGAGGAAGAGGACAGGCTAAGCCCAGCCTCAGAGATGGAGAACCTGGGGTAGAGGCAAGCCCACGGTCAACCCAATGCACAAACAGTGGAAAGAGGCACGTCAGGCTTGTAGCAGAACCACTGTCCCTGTCACTGTCCTTCCCTTTCAGGAGTCCTCCTTTCTCTGATGGTCTCATTCCCAACCCCAGGTGGAATTCTGTTCAGGCAAGGGTTTGACAACATCCTGTCCGGGAACCAGCCTGGGCTTGTTTGTGGAGCAGGGCTGGGCTCATGTGGGGTTTGCTTGGACCAGGTACAGGTTACTGTCTTCACTTTGGTTTACTTCTCCCTCTGAGCAGGTGTTGGCCATTGTGCTCTCACTGCAGGAATTCTATTTACAGTCTCATGCCTGATTAGATTATGGAAAACTCTGAGTTCTCAGCCAGCAGGTAGGAGAATAATTGGAGGATCTGAACAATAATAAATATTTTTTAATGATATATTTTTGTGACAAAAATAACAATATTAAGCCATGCACTCTTGAGTTTTTACAATAAACCAGCACTTTTTCTATATTATCTCACAAACCTTCAGACAACTAGTCTATGTGAGATCCCAGAACTAGTCAGCGGCACAGGTGGTGCCCTGCGACTCCTGGCTCTCCAGCACTAGACTCTGCTCACTCAGCTCCTGTCCCCCTGACCTACTTCCTATGTGAGCAGAAACCTCGCTGTCACTGTCACTTAAGTGGGGGCTGCCCTTCCGCTGCTTGCTGTTTAGGCTCAGTGGGGCTGGGTGGAGGAGGTGGATGCTGGGACTCGGGGAGTGTCTCAGCTCTGAGTCAGCGCCCCTTCCTTGCAGGGGAAGCAAGGAAGCCCCTCTCTGCTTCAAGGCGTTTCCGCATCTAGATGTGGCTTGCTCTCAGCCTGCTGGTGATGCCACACTTGGCAGAGGGTACTGCTAAGGATGCAAGGGTAGGGGGTAAGGTCAGTTGCAGGAGGGAGCTGGATGCCTGGGAATGGGAGATTACCCACACTTACTGTTAGCAATGCCTTGAGTTTGCTGCATCTTCCTGATGAAGTCACTTTAACTGAGACTGCTTCAGGTGTGCACTGGGCATCTTAGAGCTTAACTGGCTTAAGTTTGTGAGACTCATTAAGATATAGTTTTCATTCCAGAACTTGGGCTCAGCCATTTCAACAAATCCCTGTGTGGTCTTCATTCAGTCCCGCTTTAAGATTCCCCAGTCACTGTGCAAGAACTAGATGTCCCAGAGACATCCTGCCTCTGCGAGGCGTGAGTCTGGGGTCTGGTGTGAGAATAGTCAAGTCTCTGTCTATGTATATGCTCTCATTAGCAGACCTACCTATGCCTGAGAACATTACTCAGGGCATACAATTTTTTTAGTCTTTGTGAATATTGTGTACATGTCTGCAGATTCTAAAAGTCTAGTTGCATTTTCAAAACTGAAATGAGAAAACTGGGTGAAGCCCAATGAAACACATGCAGTGAAATTGATGGTGGCAAAGAGTTTAACCTGCCATGCCCCACCCACATGCTCCATTGCAGCCCCTCCTGCCTGGGCTGTCCTTCAATGAACCACAGAGAAATGACGCTGATGAGATTGTGGAGAATCCAGGTGATGACAACCCCCAGACCCAGAGGATGAGCTCATTTTAACTTAACTTCTCTGATAACCACATTTCCCAGGTGATCATATTGTGGCTTCTGGGATACTTTCTCTCTGCTAATTTCATGTCCTGTCTCACTATTGATCTTTTACAATAGACCTTTCCAAGTTCCTATAGTTATAATGTTAGACATTTCTGGGGTTGAGTCCCCTGAAATGGAAATGTTTCTAGAAGGCCATAAACATCTCTCCTGGGAGTGGAGCCTGTTATTGGATTGAGCCTTCCCAAGGAGACATGGCTAAGTTTCTCCCAAATTCTCCTTTCTTAACATGAATTTATTTAAATTGCCTCTGTTTTTATGAAACACACTTTAAAAGCATTGGAATTCAGAAACTTGATGACTCTATTTTCTTATGAAGTCAGTTTTCCTTCCCCCAGCATGGCAGAAAATCCAGTCTTTTTTTATCAAGCTTTCTTCCTTCTTTGTAAGCAATGTAACTAAGAGCTGTATTTCAGGGGAACTGACCTACAGCTATCAGGCTTCTGTGCTGTGCTTAGTCGCTCAGTCATGTCTGACTCTTTGGGACCCCATGGACTGTAGCCTGCCATGGGGATTCTCCTAGCAAGAACACTGGAGTGGGTTGCTATGCCCTCCTTCAGAGGATCTTCCCAACCCAGGGATTGAACCCAGGTCTCCTGCATTGCAGGCGCATTCTTTACCGTCTGAGCCACCAAGAAAGCCAAAGAATACTGGAGTAGATAGCCTATCCCTTCTCTAGGGCAACTTCCTGATCCAGGAATCGAACCGAGGTCTCCTGCATTGCAGGAGGATTCTTTACCAGCTGAACTACCAGGGAAGCCCTATTAGGATATAGATGTGAGCAATTCAAGGACAGCAAAGAAACTGTAGGTTTTCAGAGATCATCAGGGCTATGGCTTCATTTCAACAGGTGAGATGGCATCTGGCTGAAGCTGTGGGACCATTCTGTGGAACCCTAGGGGAGAGGTGGCCCCAGCCTTGGGGCCACAAGACCTGCAGGGCAGCAGTAGCACTGTGGAAGGGACTGCCACCCAGTGAGCCTGGAGGACAGAGTATCAAACCAGGGCGGCTGTTCTCCAGCCTTGAGACCTGGTGGAACTTCCTTGCTAGGTTTTGCACTTCTTTGGAACCCACCACCCCTTCCTTCTCTCCCACCCCTCCCCCTCACCTTTTTGGAATGGGATTGTCTATCTTCTGCCTGTCCTACCATTGTATTTTGGAAGCATAACTTATCTGGTTTCATACGTCAAGCTGGAGAGGAGTTTTGCTTCAGCTCTCTTCTCTTATGAAATCAGGTTTCCCTGCCTCTGGGTTGTGGAAAATCCAACCATTTTTTTTTTTTTTTTTTTAGGCAAGACTGAGAAGCAACCATTTTTATCAAGCTCTCTCACCCATGTGTGATTTAGATGATGTTTAGTTGAGACATTGGCCTTCAGCATTGAAGCTGGAGTTCAGTTCTGGGACTGTTGAAATAGTATGAATGCACTTTGTCTGCAAGAAGGACATGAACTGAGGGGCCAGTGGAATATTATGGACTGAATGAAGGCTGTCAGGAGTTTGGACTCCTGACTCCCAGGGGATACCTCAGCTGAAAAGATGAGGCTGGGCCTGTGGAGCCCAAGAGGCTGACTGCACTCTTGCATGAGGAGTGAGGCCAGCTGGCCTCCCTTCCCATACACAGCCCCACTGAGTCCTCAGCGAAGTCCTGAGAAGTGCACATGTTCACCCTGTCTTAGAGGGACTTTCAGGTCCAAGGAGCCCACGTGTCTCCCAGTCTGGCTTTCTCTCCATCAGTATGCTCCCTCCAGTAGACTTTCTGGTTCTGAACCAAGGTCAGCTGTCTGCATGAGATTGTGTAAAAAGACTCAATATTCCCTTACAGATGACCAGCTTCCCAAATATCAATGGGCAGAGTGTGATGAGTGCATTTTGATAGACTCTGCTGTTGACAGAGTTTGGGGCAAAGCTGACCTGTCCATGGGCTGTCTGAGTGGTCCTGCCTTTCCAAAGCCTTGGTTTTCTCACTTTGCAAAATTCTGACTATGACTTCTGCTTCTTAGCAGGGCTGTTGAGATACCTAGCCTTCCCCTCCCCTCCATTGTCTCACTTGCCCTGCCTGTAGTTCTGTGTCTTCTGAGGGGAGTATGGAAGGAAACGGCCACCCTGAGTGCCCATTCCCCCTGGACGCCAGGGTGGGGCTTGCACTGATGTTCCATCACATCCCTGAAGCTCGGTTTAGCTGCTGCTCCATGTCCAGCAAATACACCCTGAGTGCCCATTCTCCCTGGACGCCAGGGTGGGGCTTGCACTGATGTTCCATCACATCCCCGAAGCTCGGTTTAGCTGCTGCTCCACGTCCAGCAAATCCCACTGAGGGCCTGCTGGGTGCAGGCCTCCACGTTAGGGCTGGAGACACCTCTGCCCTCCAGAAGCCTGCATATTGTGTGGAAACAAGCAAGTCAATAAAAGGTAGAACAGGTGGCATGGAAAACAATATTGTGTTGGCCCAAAAGTTGACTGTTACTTTCTGTAACATCTTATGTAAAAACCTGAACACACTTTTGGGCCAACCCAGTGCTAAGAAGAGAGGAAATGTGGAGGGAGTGGAGTGTCAAGTAGGAGGTTTGTGACTACAAGTAGGTGACCTGAGAAGTTATTTGAGTAGAAGCCTGAAGAAGATGAGGAAGGAAGCCGTGTGACGTCTGGGAGGAGTGTTCCAGGCAAAGAGACATGCAAAGGCCTGTGGTGAGTGTGTGGGAGGGCAAGGCCAGAATTAAGCAGGCTTGGTGGGCCAGTTCAGAGGCTCCAGCCCTTGCTGTCAGTGAAATGGGAAGTCACCAGAGAGCAGGAAGGATGGATATGAGCTGACTCTCATTTAAAGAGGAAACTAAAGGGCAAGGGTGGGGGGAGGGACAGGGAGCTGAGCAGGAACACAGCAGGAGAGTGGGAGCCTCAGGCCAGGGGTGAGCAGAGGGGTGGTGAGAAGCGTTTGAACACAGAGACCGCTGATACCTTGTGGGGTTGTATAGCAGCCCAAGTGGGACTGAAGCTGAAACACCGTGGTTTGTGGCTGAGCAGCTGGCTGCCGGGAGTGGTGACGGCCAGGATGGACAGGGCAGGCCATTCCGGAGTGTGGGGCTGCAATGTCCGTGGGTGGAGAGAGCAGTGGGTGGAGAGCAGACTTGGGGCAGGGGATGAATTAAGGGAGAGCCACCTACTGGACTCACGCCTTGGGGGTTTTCAGTAAGTGTGGTTGCCAGGAGATTGGATGAGCCCCGGAAAGGTCTGAGAGTGGCCAGAGAGGAGGGGGGCCAAGTTTGTCTTCTGGAAGTGAGACACTGGGAGGAACTAGCGAGTGAGACCAGAGGAGGAGAGGCAGAAGGATAGCAGGCGTCGTGTCTGGGGGTCTGGTGCAGAATGGCTGGATGTGGACTCTGCAGTGGGGTGATGGGGACGGTGTCCCTCAGAGCTAGAAAGTGGGGGTACCAGTAGTCCTGGCTGATGTATTTTTTTTTCTTTCTTAAAAGAAAAGGGTATTTACTATGTACTATTTAGTACACCAAGACATGCAACATACATGTAATTTGTGGAGTACAGTGACAATATACACTTTCCTTGAAGCCCTTCACAGCTTGTCCTAAAGTGTCCCCAGGGTCACATATCTTTCTTCTTAACCCTCAGCCTCCCCAGAGGTAACATCATTCTGAAGTCTGTTTATTATTTCCTTATTTAAAACAGTTTTATTAAATATATATTATCACTAAACAATGTCATTTTATTTGCTTTTTAAAGGTGCTCTTAGCATTATCAGATGGTGCTAAATTGTTTACCAA
Source organism: Cervus canadensis (assembly GCF_019320065.1). Lineage (NCBI taxonomy): Eukaryota > Metazoa > Chordata > Mammalia > Artiodactyla > Cervidae > Cervus > Cervus canadensis. The sequence goes on from NC_057400.1 coordinate 71,444,242, forward strand.
GTGGTTGAACTAAGGTACTCTGGTGGCATATGGAACTGTCACTTGCTCCACATCTTAGCACATAGAATTATCAGATTTCTAACTCTTACCAATCTAGTGGGAGTAGAATAATATCTCAGTGTGATCTTAATATTTATTTACCTTATGATTAAAGAGGCTATATATATATGTTTATATCTATATGAACATATATAAAGATTATATGTTTATTTGCTGTTTGTGTTTCTTTTGCTATGAAACGCTTATTATGTCTTTATTTTTTATGGGTTGTTTTTCTTTTTGATTTAATGAAGTTCTTTTTGTGTGTATTTTGCATACTCATCATCAGTCAGTTGTATGTGTCACAAATATCTTTTCCAAACTTGTCTTGTCTTTTCACCTTTGTTATGGTATCTTTTGATGTCAGACAATTTTAGTATTAATGCAACAAAATTTACCAGTCTTTCCCTTTATATTTTGTGCTTTGTTGTTCTGGTTTAAGAAAGTCTTTCCTACTCCAAAGTCATGAAAAGAGTCTTCTCTGATTTTTTAATGAAAAGTTTTAAAGTTTAAATAATTAAGTCATTTAGAGAGAAGAGTTGTCAGTTTTTCCCCCCATGCAGATAAACTTAGAATTGTTTATTCCAGAGCACCAGGATGGAGAGGGAGGTGGGAGGGGGGATCGGGATGGGGAACACATGTAAATCCATGGCTGATTCATGTCAATGTATGGCAAAACCTACTACAATACTGTAAAGTAATTAGCCTCAAACGAATAAAAATAAATGGAAAAAAAAGAATTGTTTATTCCGTGTTTTGAATAGTCCCCAATGATCTATGGTTTCACTAACATCAGTTATGAAGTCTGTATGATAGTTTGCCTTTTTCTGAACTCTATTATGTTCCACTGGTCATTTTCTATGTCCCTGAACTGATAACTGATAGGGAAAACTCCCCTTCCAAATTCTTCATGAATTCCCTGGTCTTTGCTCACCTTCTTCTGAAAACTTTAGAATTAACTTGTCAAGATCCTTCAAAACCCTATTGGGATTTTGATTGGAATTTATTGAATCTATAGTTCAGTTTAGAGAAAACCACCAGCCTCTTTTTAATACTGAGTCTTCCTGTTCAGGAGCATGGTATATCTCTGCATTTAGATATCTCTTCTTTACTTTCTTTTAATACCTATATGATTTTCTTTATATAAGTTTGTAATATCTTTTGTTAGATTTGTCTTTATGTACCTCATATGTTTTATATCTGTTGTAAATGGCATGTATTTTAAAAAATTACATTTTTGAACAGGTTGTTGCTGATATGAAGAAGTATAACTGATTTTATTTTATTTCTACCACTACTTTGAAAAAGTCTCAATATTTCTAAAATTTTATCTGAAGGTGTCTTTTTAAAAATAAAGGCAGTTATGTCAGCTGTCAAAAGAGTGATTTTTCCCATTTCTTTTTCATCTTGTATAGTTTTAAATTTCATTTTCTTGCCTTTCTGCCTTGACTACAGTATAAAATCAAATACAAAATGGGGATAATGGCAACCTGGTCTTACTCCTAATTTTAAAGGGGAAGCTATGACTATATCACACTGATGAATAATGTTTGCTGTGGGGTTTTTGGTGGATGAGCTCTTTGGGCCAAAGAATTTCCCTTCTATTCCAATTACTATAAGACTTTTATACTAAATAGGTTTAGGGATTTTATAAAATGCTTCTCCCCTGACTTTAACAGGATAATAGTTTTTCTCCTTTAAGCAATTATGTAGATTTTGTTTTGATTTTCTACTGTTATGCTGACTCATTTGGTCAAAATGAATGATCATTTTAAGATAATCTATGTTCATAGGTGAAATCATTCTATAAGTTTCCCCTTTTTTCCCTTACTGTTCTTGCCTGGTTTGGACGTCCAGGTTTTCACTGACTCATAGAATGAATTGAGTGCCCCTTTCTGCTCCTTGGAAGTTGGTATGGGACTAGCAGACCTATCCATCTGTCCTCTATGCAGGGCTCAGCCCGCATACCTGGTGGGCAGTGAGGTGGCCCTTCTCACAGATGTCACAACAAACTCTCTCTCCTTTCCCTCTAGCTTCCTCTCTTCCCTCAATTTAGGAAACAATGTCTATTATGCGGGGAGAATTTGCTCTGACTTTTCTCATATTCTTCTCATATTCTTGTTCCTCCTCTGAGCCTGAGTGTTTGAAATGCCCAACTCAAGCATTCAACTCCTGTTACCTGTGGGATGCTTCCCTCAGTTGTCAGGCTGAGAGTGGCCCAGGGGCTCAGAGAAATCTGAGGAATAAAACCTCATTTAGTGTCTTGGAATATGATTCCATGGCAGTGACACAATCTCTCAGTTCATCTGTGCTGAGAAGGGGATTTGTACCTGGATTTATTTGAACATGAAGCCCTTGCCTTTTCTTTCCTCCTTGTTGCTTTTTTAGGCAGAGCCCTGCCCTGGGCCAACAGCTGGGGTCTTGGCCTCTGGCAATGAATGATTCTACAGCTGACAGAGGCCAGGAAATGTTATATCTCACACTTGCTCTGTCTCCCTGCTGCCTTATCAGGGATTCTTGTCTGGGGGAAAGGGAAAAATATAAGGCCCAGATAGACAATGCCAGGCTGGATGAAACCCAAGCCAGAATCAAGACTGCAGGGAGAAATATCAATAACCTCAGATGTGCAGATGACACCACCCTTTTGGCAGAAAGTAAAGAGGAATTAAAGAACCTGCTGATGAAGGTGAAAGAGAAGAATGAAAAAGTTGGCTTAAAACTCAACATTCAGAAAGCTAAGATCATGGCATCTGGGTCCATCACTTCATGGCAAATAGATGGAGAAACAGTGGAAACAGTGAGAGACTTTATTTTTTTGGGCTCTAAAATCACTGCAGATGGTGACTGCAGCCATGAAATTAAAAGAAACTTGCTCCTTGGAAGAAAATCTATGACCAACCTAGACAGTATATTATAAAGCAGAGACATTACTTTGCCAACAAAGGTCCATCTAGTCAAGACTATGGTTTTTCCAGTAGTCATGTATGGATGTGAGAGTTGGACTATGAAGAAAGCTGAGTACCAAATAAATGATGCTTTTGAACTGTGGTGTTGGAGAAGACTCTTGAGAGTCCCTTGGCCTGCAAGGAGATCAAACTAGTCAGTCCTCAAGGAAATCAGTCCTGAATATTCATTGGAAGGACTGATGCTGAAGCTGAAACTCCAATACTTTGGCCACCTGATGTGAAGACCTGACTCATTGGAAAGCACCCTGATGCTGGAGAAGATTGAAGGTAGGAGGAGAAGGGGATGACATAGGATGAGATGGATGGATGGCATTACGACTCGATGGACTTGAGTTTGAGCGATGGACTTGAGTTTGAGTAGGCTCCGGGAGTTGGTGATGGACAGGGAAGCCTGGCGTCCTGCAGTCCATGGGGTCACAAAGAGTTGGACACGGCTGAGCGACTGAACTGAACTGAACTGAGAACATATAAATCTCTGTTAAGTCAGTTTCGTTTGCACCATTTCAACATCTGAATCTCTCATTAATTAATAAGTTAAATGAAATCTTTGGGAAGTGTTTATTTTATATTTGTGTGAGAAGTATGGTTTTACCATTTTGAAGACTCTGTTTTAACAATGTGGATATTTCAAGCATGCATTCACAGCGTGGAGCTTACTGTTATAAATTTCCATTCTCCAGCCACCAGGTGCAGTACCGCATGGACACTGCTGCCAGGGTTGTACATATTCTGTTCACTTAATTTGCTCCCTTTCCCCATGGAGTAGGTGCAGCTCTTACCTCATTTTATGGAGGATGAAACTAAAGCATGAGGAGGGAAAGTGAAATGTCCAGGATCCCATAGTTGACACAGGCAGATCTGAGGTTTGTCCCTGCATCCCTGGTTGGCAGGCACTGCTGTCTGCACAGACTTCAGTCCTGGAGGGCCAAGGGGCTAGTATATGGCTGTGCATTTTGAGCCTTCAGGAGGTTGATGTTGTGTGTGGGCTACAAACCACTGGATTCAGTTTAATGCTTTACCCTACACCCAGAATGAGGACTTCTGGATGGCTTTAGAAAATGCCACCCTGGACCCAGCTGAAAAAAGCCTGGTCATCACAGCATGGGCTTGGAGTTCAGACCAGACTAAGTGAGATTTGCCACATACCAGTTGTATAGCTCTGGACATGTCATGTCCCTCAGACCCCCAGCCTTCTTGTTTCAAAGAGGGACAATCCACACAGCTCAAAACAGTCTGCTGGAAGAAAAGGTGGCATTGTGCGATCAACCTGGAACTGGTGGACTTTACCTTCCCTTACTCCAACTCCTATTTTTCCAACTTGTTGGCTGCCTGATGGTGAGGGACTGCCTTGTCCAAGAATCTAATGGCACAGGCTGCCCCTGTCCATGTGTCTGCTGGTGGGAACTGCCCCTGTCCATAAGAGGTGTCACAGGTGGCCAAGCAGCCAACCCATACTGGTTCCTGAGGAATGAAAGCCCAGAAGTCCTGTTTCCCGAAACTGAGGGAGCTGCCCTGGTCACCAGCACACAGGGGTCAGACTTGGTCCTCTAATGAGTTTTATTGCTCAGCCAGGCCCACAGCACTACTGGAGAGTGACCGGAATGAGAGGAAACTTAGATTTTATGTATCCAAACAGGTGATTCTTAGAATAGAATACCAAATGAAACTAAAAGCATAAAAGCAACAGGAAGCACACTGGCCCTGTGCCTAGGAGAGGCTTGCAGAGGTCACAAGGGCAGGTAGCTGCCTTCCCCTGGGAGCTCACCAGAGACTACAGCAGGCAAGGGTCACAGCCCTGGGGCTGGGCAGCTCTTGGTCCTCTGGCCTCTGCTCTAGTGCTGCAAGCCCATGTTACCTGCAAGGGAACTCAAGGTACCCATTGTTGATGTTGATGTAACTTTCCTCGCCCTGGGGCTCTGTTGAAGCACTCAGGACCTGCCTGAGCTTGTTGTGTGTGTTGGTGGCATGGCCTTGGTTAATCCTCCCACAGAGCTGTGAAGTGCGTCACCCACAGGGCAAAGGCAGGGGAGGTTGGGGATCCAGCTTGTATGGCTGTAAAAGGAAGGGCAAGGATTTGGGTGGTTTTCTGGGTTTGGAGCACATGTTTCTTTGCTTTACAAATTCCCCTCACAAATTGACTCAGTTTTCTTATCTGTTGGTTGAACTCTTGTGGCAACTACCCCTCTACTGATAAAATGCAGGCAAATGATTTGAAGTGAGTCAATGTTGCCAGAGAAAGGGCCTTCTCAGGATTGGATGATTGTTTGTGATGTTTGCATGCTACACTGGAAAGGGATGTCAGCTCAGAGCTGGGTGTCAGGGGTGTGCATCTTTGTGGTGGGGAGAGACATAGTGAGAGAGCTGAGAAAAAACTGCATGTCTGGGAACTGTGGGTTTAGAGAGAGCAGGGGAGGAGAAAAGGGGAGAAAAATGCTGAGGAGGGGGGTAGCGGGAAGCTTCTCAGGAAACTTGGCAGAAGGATTGGGGCCTGGACAGAGGGCTAGCTTCCAGGACAATTTCTCTGGAGATAAGGGCTCAGAGAACGGGTCATCTGGGTTGGGGAGGAAATGTGGAGCCACTGTGAGCAGTGCGGATATTCACGTCGAAATTGGCCTTGCTGAGACCCATGTGTTAGGGGTGCAGATCCCTGCTCTTCTAACTTGAGGGGCACAGTTCTCCATAATGGTGAGGATGAGGATGACAACCATCCTCTGAGCATTTCCTATGAGCTGCTAATCCTAAGCATTAAAAAAAAAAAAACTTATTTATTTATTTTTGGCTACACTGGGTCTTCATTGCTGCTCATGGGCTTTGTCTAGTTGTGGTGAGCAGGGCTCTCTTTGAAGTGGCTTCTCTTGTTGCAAAGCACAGGCTCTAGGTGTGCAGGCTTCAGTAGTTGTGGTATGTGGGTTTAGTTACTCTGCAGAATGTGGAATCGTTCCCTAACAGGGATGGAACCCATATTGCCTTTACTGGCAGGCAGATTCTTAACCACTGGACCACCAAGAAAATCTACTAAACATCTTAAGTGTGGTAGATCCATTAATTTTTACAATGGTTCTGAAAAATAGGCACTATTAACCACCAAGATGGACAGACGGGCAGAGAAAAGATAATGTGCTCAAGGTCAGGTCACACAGGTAGTGGTGAGGAGCTGGGGTTTGAACCTAGCAGTCCAATTTCGGTTTCCACTCTAGGGTGATGCCACAGCACTTCTGCCTCTCCAATAGCCAGATGGTGTCCACCATTTGCGTCTTACATCAATAGTGGCCTCCAGAGAGATTCCTTCAGTCCAGAGCTCTGGAAGTGATAGCAATGAGGTGGAACAGAAATGGGTGAGAACCATCACTGGGGACAATGCAAGACCACAGAGGACTTTTATACCCACTGTGGTTGGCAGCTTCTTGTTGTCATTTAGTCATTAGGTTGTGTCTGACTCTTTGTGACCCCATGGACTGCAGCCCGCCAAGGTTTTCTGTCCATAGAATTCTCCAAGCAAGAATGCTGGAGTGGGTTGCCATTTCCTCCTCCAGGGGATCTTCCCAGTCCAGCGATCGGACCCACATTTCCAGCCTCTCTGGCATTAGCAGGCAGATTCTGTATCACTGCGTCACCTGGGAAACCCTGGCAGCTTCTTACCTGGCCTCCATAACTTGCCTCTTGGTGCTGGGCCCTCATGGAATCTCCTCCCCTTTTGTCAGCTGGACCTAGCGATCCACTCCCGAAGAATAGAATATGGCAGAATGTTAGGAAGTCACTCCCAAGATAAGGTTATAGGAAAACTGTGGCTGTCTTGGGCTCTCTTCTCTGTCTCTCTTTGCCCTTCTCTTTCTCAATCTTAGCTCACTTGCAGTGGGGAAGCCAGCTTCCTGTGAGCAACCCTGTGGAGAGGCCACAGGAAGGAACTGAGGCTTCATTCCAGTAGTCTGAGAGGCTGTGAAGCTCACTAATAACCTTGTGAATGACCTTGGAACTGGGTTGCTCCACCATCCCTACCCCATTACCACAGCTGAGCATTCAGATGAGACTACAAGATGAAACCACCTTAATGGTGACGTCAAGAGAGAGCTTGAGTCTGAGACACCCAGATAAGCCATACCTGAATTCTTGATCTGCAAAAACTGTGAGCTCATATTTGCCTTTTTGTTTGTTTGTTTTCTGTACCATACTGCATGCAGGATTAGTTCCCTGATCAGGGAAGGAATTCACAGTTCTAACCACTGGGGAGCCACAGAATTCCTTGCTTGTTGTTTTAAGTAGATAAGTTTTGGGATAATTTGTTAGGCAGCAATAAGCAATTATTACATTTCCTACTCTTACCAAGAACCTGTAAATCCACTGTAAGTAGGGAGACCATAAAATTAACTACCTTATTTGGAACAATTCTGAGAATAAAATTATGCTGGAATGACAGACGTAAACTGGGACCACCCCTGGCAAGTCAGGGCATATAGAACTTAAGGAATACTTGTGACATGTCTGAATTCTTTTGAGGTTTTCTCATATTCCATATACTCCCTACATGGTCTGGAGGTGCTGTATGCCAACATCTTCCTTCTGGGGCATCAGAGCTAGATCTTGGCTTTCTTTGCTTCTGCATATGCCTCTGGCCTGGCCACTTAGGGCTCAGACCTAATCACCTGATTGCCATGGTGGGCTTGCTTTCCTACCATTTTTTGTGCACTGGATGCTGGGTCTGTCTATTAGGATTCAGGATGACTAGGAATGGTAAGCTCTTTATCTCTCCCTCTGTGCCATGGGAGTGGGATTTGAGGCAAGAAAATCTCCGTCTTGTCTAAAGTCCAAGCCAAGAGCTTGTTTCCCACTCCTAGAAATATAGCTCCAGTGGCCCTGGTGAAGGTTGAGCTTATATGTGGGCAAAGAACCTAATTTCAGGAGGAATTATGGCAGGGATGTCTATGAACTGGAATTGGAGTATCATTTAGGAGGAGCCTCTCTTGCCTTCTCACAGTAACTTCTTGTTCTCTTGCTTCTGAACTGACCTCTCAGACCAAATTCCAGAAGGAACTGTTCTGATCACTTTAGTAAGTAAACTCATTCCTTGTGTGTCAGATCTTTATGAGCAGTCCAGCTTGGGAGTAGCTGATAACTTACTGATGGGCCACCTTTGTGGGAATGTGCCCATTCAGGTACACAAAACAACTACCCCCAGGCAACAAGCAGTACAATATTGCTTCCTTGAGCAGGGCTGAAGGTGGGGCCTGACCAGCTGAAATGGAACACTGGTTATGGTTGCACCCTTGAGTCTCTTCCAGAATCAGCAAGGTGACTTGGGCACACTGTCATTTCAACCACATCTTGGGATGTCTCCTGTCTGGAGTGTCCTCACAATTATTCTGACAGGTTGTGCAGTGATAACATTTTTTTTCTGTCTGATTCTCTTGCTATTCTGAACTCCAAGGTGGCAGAAAGCAAAAATGATTCCTAAGAGGCTTCAGAGTGGCAGACCCCTCAAGTCAAGGGTGGTAATTGAGACACAATTGTGTTTAAAATTGCTGCCTTATATTTCTGTTTATCCTCACACTGTGAAGCATCGAGGAATCACAGTTGGCCAGAAAGCATTTGAGTGTGCTCTACTCTGGGCTCCATCCACTAGTGGGGACCTTTTGTAGAAACTTCTCCTTGGCTGTTGCTACAGTTCTTTTCTGGATAATTCACTTCATTTGGGCAGTGCTTGCTAACTCCCTGTTAATTATACATTAAAAACGGATGGAGACCAATTGGTCTCTGTGTTAGACACTCTTGCTGCCATTGAAAGTTACTTTAAAAGGCCACAAAACATGATCTTCTGATAGATCTTTGGAAGACAAGCATACAGGCAAATGTTATTTTCCCTTCTCAGTTATTAGTCCTGTTCTTAAATTGATCACCCACCAGGGCCCAATTCAACTTCTTTTAAGTGTCTATTTGAAGTAATTAAATCTCTTCAAGGATTTTAATTGTGGAACACTTGCAACTTACCTCCATACTTAAACAAAAGCAAATTATTTTCTTTGGATCACTCTGGTAAGTAATTTCAAATGAATATCAAAATACCACATTGAAAGGAATTTGGAAATGTTTCAGATGGAGACTTTCCATCTTTTTGAAATAAGATTAATAAGAAGCTGAAAAATGAATCCATGTTCATTGGAGTTGTTGTTTGAACTAATTTTCAGAGAGCATCTCATAACCTAGGGAAAATTAAAGCAACTTTTTAATGAAGGAGGCACAAGGTAATTGAGAGTCATTAAACAAGGCCATTAGGAAATACTTATGTCCCTTGCCTATCAGTTAAAACTCTGTGTGTGTGTATAAAATGTATTTTCCAAAACTTGGTTAGATAGCTAACACTTTCTGTGCCTGTAAAGAAGATACTTGAGCTTTACTAAAATTTTAGCCTTTCAAGGACATAAGCCGTCCTAGATAATTTACAGTATTTTCACACTGATGTCAAGTATTTGGGATATTTGTTATTAGTTGTTGAGAGGAAAACAGTTCCATCCCCAAGCCAATCTATTTTACAAACAAAATGACCCACCATGAGGAGCAACTCCACCACGCTGAGGGTCCCTGCGTTCTCTGAGTGGCTCAGCCGCTCACAGAGGTGGTGCCACAAGCATCACTCATGATTACTTCCTGTGGTCCAAAGAAATAAAGGTTTCCAACTTTGCAAGTACTGTTTTCACACTTGTGTTAGGAGCTCCTCATTGACAAACTGTTCCATCTTTTCTGTAGAAGAACAGGGGGCTGTTGGTGGTATGCTTACTCAAATTAACTGCTTGTCTACTGTGAATCTGCACACCTCACACCATAATCTTCCAGCCAAAACCATACAACTCATCTCAGGACTTAATGAAGCTCAGGTTGTTTATGTCTCAGCACAGAAGGAATTCAGAGAGAGGCAGTGTTAGGCAAGAAGTAGATTTATTAATACAGGATGCTTGTGAAGGATATAAGCAGGCAAGGTGGCTCTGCCCTGAGAACTAAGTCGGCTATATTTTTATAATCAAAGGAAAAATGAGGAGAGAAGACTGCATTCATTCTCTTGCTCTATAAAGATATTGCTAGAAAATGGGACATGAGAGGATGGTCATGTCTTAACCCTAGTGAGTCCCAGGGATGGGCTGCCAAGTGAGGGTCCTTGGCTTCACACAGGAAAGAACTCAAGAGTGAACCAGAGTAAAATGAAATCAGAGATACACATTCCATAAGCAGAGAGAGAGCACCCCTGAAGTGTGGAGGAGGCTAGTCTTTTCAAAGGATTTCCTTTCTTTCTTTTTATTTTTGCTGTCCCTTGTCTTCGTTGCTTTGCTTGGGCTTTCTTTAGTTGCAGTGAGCTTTGTTGTGGCGCGTGGGTTTCTCACTGCAGCGGCTTCTCTTGCTGTGGAGCATACTCTCCAGGTGCGCGGGCTTCAGTAGTTGCAGCACATGGGCTCAGTAATTGCAGCTCTTGGGCTCTAGAGTGCAGGGTTAGCAGTTGTAGCTTTTGGGCCCAATTGCTCTAAGGCCTGTGAATTCTTCCCAGACTAGGGATCAAACGTGTGTTCCCTACATTGGCAGATGGATTCTTATCCACTGTGCCACCAGAGAAGTCTTGGGGGTTGGTTAGTTTTTGTAGGCTGGCTAATTCCATAGGTTAACGAGTGAGAGTATTATTCCAACTCTTTTGGGGAAGGGTGGGGATTTCTAGGATTTGGGCCATGGTTCACTTTTTGGCCTTTTATGGTCGGCCTCAGAACTGTCCATGGCACACGTGGGTGTGTTATTTAGCTGATGTTTTACGATGATCATATAAAGGAGGTTCAAGGTCCACTGGAAGTTAAACATTCTCCCGTCTTGGACCTAGTGAGATCTAACCAGTTTATGTTGATTCCACAGTGGCTGTGCCATTCTTTCAGAGGTTGTGCCCTGTCCCTCCCCTCCTGTCTCACGTGCATGTGCTCTGGATGCTGGGTTGCTCAGGAGTCACACACACACACACAGCAGCGCTTCTGCTTGAAAAGTGCCCGGTTGTGACTCTGGGACATTGACTTCCTCATGTGAGTCTAGGCCTTACTGCAGTTTTCCACATTCCTATGACACTTGTCAATGGGCTGCAGGCCTTATTGTCTAATCCTATGTGATGCTAGGCAGGGGTGAGCTCTGGAACCCAGCCACCCTGCTGCTAGATCCTGAGCAGATGGGTGAACATGACCACCTCACAGCTGCAGAGGAAAATTCTCAGTCTTGGTCTGATTCACCTCACATTCTTACTCCTAATGTTGACTTATATTGTTCACTGATGGAGCCTATGTGAGAGACACACAGGAAAACGCAAGTGTCATATGTAATAGTCAGTCCTCAGAGGACTTTAGAGGCTTATGTTCTCCCAAACATAAAATCAGCCCAAGCCCTGGAACTCACAGCTGTTAGATGAGTTGTTAAATTAGCCACTGGTCTTAATGGGAATATCTATACTGACAGTAAATATGTGTTTGGGTGTGTCATACTATGCGGCAAATGTAAAAAAGAAAATGTTTTCTAACATTAATGGGAGCTAAAATGTCACAAGGGAGACTAATTGCTGACTTGCTAAAGTCATTGCAAGTTCACCACCTCATTTCTGTAATTCATTCTGGCTCAGTGGAGGCTGGGGGTTGGGGGTGGGATGTGGAGGCACTGAAGCCATTGAAGCCTGCAGGGTGGGGCAGGCTGCGTTTAGGCTGGGCAGTGAGGACAGGAACAAGGGTAAATGGAATAAATATAAAGAAAGTACTTGGTGCTGACGAGAAGGTTAAGGAGATGGAAGGAAGTATAACAGGAAGGGAGACCCCTTCCAGGACCCAAGAGTGACACTTGGAAATGAATTGTCTGAGGAGACACACATGCTGACATAGCTCGAGACTTCATCGGGAAGGGGTGCCTGGGCAGAGAGCAGGGTAAGGGGACCCGGGAGAACGGCTCTGCCATGTGGCTTGCAGCTTCAGGTCTCTGGTGATAGGATTCGTTTCTGGGTTGTCTCTGGCTCAGTGGCACATGCAGTGTTCAGTCAAGATGGATTTCGGTGAAGGACAATCCAAGATGGATTCTGGAAGGACACATGAACTGGCATCTCCTCTCTCCTGTAGACCTTTCCTGAATTCTTCTGGTTGGTGGTGGCTGGTTAGTTCTGTGTTCTTTACCAGGATCTCCTGTAGTAAAATAACTCATGCAAATTGCCACTTGGTGCTTGGCCAGGTGGGTAGTTTCAGTCACTGTTTTCCTGAACAGAAGCATCTAGGAAAGCGCCTAGACTTTTGGACTGGGCAGCGGGGTGAATAGTTGTGACTTTCACCATTTATGGAAATATTGGATGAGGGTGCAGGTTTGTAGGACTCATTTTTGGTCACACTGAATTTAAGGTGGTTATGTAAATAAATGTTGACGTCACTCTGGTTGATAATAGAAGTTGGATGTGTTGCAGGGGAGGGAAACGTTGGATCCCAGGACTTGCCCCACCAGGGAGGATTGCCAAGTGAGGCTCCTTGTCTTCCTGTAGGAGAGAATTCAAGAGTGAACCAAAGCAAACTGACAGCAGGTTTACTTAGAGAGATGCATAGACCAAATGTGGTCTTTCTCAGAAGGTGAGAGTGGCCCCAGGGCCTGGGGCTGTTGGTTTTTACGGGTTGAGTAATTTTATGCTAATGAGTGGGAGGAATATTCTTGCTATTTGAGGGAGAGTCGGGGTTCAGAGGAACTGGTTCATTGCCCATTTTTTGGCCTTTTATGGTGTCTGCCTGTGAACTGTCATGGAGTAAAGGGGAGTGATTTGTAGCATTATCATGAAGATATAATGAGCTAAAGATCGATGACCAGGCCATCCTCAAAGTCACCTTGTTTCCAGCAGGTTCCAGCTGGTTTTCAGTGGATCCTAACAGTGGTGCCCTTCGTCATGTATCTAGCAGCTATGTTCTGCCCTGTCCCTCCTGTCTCGGATGGAAAGGAATATTGTGGACTGGGTGGAAAAATCTCATACAATATAGCTAGGGGATAAAACACTAGAGATTTAGGGCATTATTTAGCTGAATGCTGTTAATCCAAATGGAACAAGCCTTTTCTTTGTTTTTGTTATGAGGGATTTAGAAAATGGTTGGAGATCTGAGATCTGCATGGGAAGTGAGGAACTGGCAGACTCTACCTGTTGACCACAAAGCATGTGAGGTGAAGAAGATGGCTCCTGCTGTCCTCACAAGAGAACCAAACACCAGGGAAAGCCAAGCAGAAGGAGACAAAATATTATGGGTTAGGCAGATACTGTGGGGCATGAAATGGTATTTTAGGGGGTATTTTCAGTTTTCTTTGGAGGAAGATACTTTCATCCAGGACTTCAAAAATTAGTCCTGAAGCAATTTTTCAACTATAATGAGTACATGTAGTCAAAGATAGTAGGGTACACAAGGAAATACAATACCATGAATGAAAATTAGGAGCATCATCCCATCACTCTGAGAAATTAACAATGGACTCAAAGACCCAGATATTGAAATCATCAGACATAAAATATAAAACAACTCTGCTTACTCTGTTTAATAAATTAAAGACATGCTTGGACATATCTGCAGGGAGCAGAAAATTATTTAGAAAATTCGAAAAAAATAATAGCAGAGCCTCTAGTAATAATCAAGATTAAAATTTCATCTGATGTCTCTTGACCTACTTGTTCCTGTAACATTCTGTTTGGGAGCCCTGAGCTACCATGTAAGAAGGCCAACTAGCCTGAGGACGACTCGCTGAAGAGACCACATGTCGACACTTTGATCAACAGTCTCAGTTGAGCCTGGTCTTCCATCCATCCTCTCCAAGGTGGCCCACTGTGAGTGAACTGGTCTTGTACCTCCAAGACAAACCTATTTATCAGCTGAGCATCGCTAAGTAAGCAGAACAGCTTACTCAGAACAGCCCAGCTGAGCCCTGTCTGAATTCCTGACCCATAAATCATGACATAAATGAAAATAACCCAAGTTAATGTCTCACAAAAGAAAGTGAACTTAAAAATTTTTTAAAGTAGCCTAAACTGCCAAAATGGCCAGCTGTGCAATGGGACTCAATCAGATATTAAGCAGAGGTACTAGCAAGCATCTTTGTGTGAGTTTTGATGAAGTTACAGGTTTGAAGATGATGCCACCTATTGGCTAAAGAAGTCAAATATTCGTGACTATTATGGTAATTACTGTGAAGGTCACGATGAAAAGACTAATGTGCAAGCTTGTTGAATGAATGCTAGTCATTTGCAAGAGAGCCAGGAGACAGTGAAGAAGCACCATTACAGGAAATTCCCAATTTCCAGCACACTTTTTGCAAAGAGGATGATGTAACATGGGTAAAACAAAGGTGGACAACCTGAGTCAAAAAGTGACATGGGTGTGGAATCTGAGTATAAGAAAAGTTTTAAGATAACCTTAGCCAATATATTTTGCTTAATTATTCTTTTCAATGTATGCACCAGGATAATATGTGATAAAATCTATGTTCACATAAGCCATGTGTTCTTTCAATAAGTATAAAATAAAAATTCTAGTCAAGAAGGTGTCAGTTGACACTGGAGATACAGATTTGACCCATGGGTTGGGAAGATCCCCTGGAGGAGGAAATGGCAACCCATTCCAGTATTCTTGTTTGAAAATTCCATGGACAGAGGAGCATAAATAGTGACACATTTCATAATCAACAGTTTGAGATGTTATGAAATATGATAAATTGTTTAGAGATTCATATCCCATTCATATTTAGTTTTTAGTGGAAAAATGAAACACAAGCAAGGAATTGATGATCATAAAATTCATATGAGCACCTTTGATGTGGGGCAAGGGTCAGGGAAAAACCTGTGGGCTTCTGAATGGCTGTAGTGTCCTTTGTTTTTAGCTGGGTGTGGTTGAGTATTCATTTTACTATTTGGTGAACTGTAAATGTATGTTTTATGTTCTTTTTTATTTAAGTTATTTTCATGATTAAAAACTTAAATTATAAACTCATTTGTAAAGTTGGGTATCCCTTAGCATTCAGTGGGGATCCTGTTCCCTGAGGAAATTGTTTATATTGAAAGATGCAACAGCTTGGGTGCCGCAAGGAAGCTGTGTTTCTTGCCCGCCAGAAGGATGCCAACTCTTGGCCAAGGTGAACTGTGCAGAATAGCAGTCACTGATTTTGTTACTGAATGCAATTTCATGTGCCTGACACACAGTGAGGCCAAGCAAGTGGAAATATTACAGTTTGGAGAAGAGAAAGGTTTATTGCAAGGCCATGCAAGAAGAAAGCTGGCTTGTGCCCAACAAGCCTGAACTTCTTGAAGGGTAAAGCATTTTAAAGGCAACATAAGTGAGGGGTGTGGTTAAGTTATTGCAAACTTCTTGGCATAGGAATCCTTTGTTCTTTCAGCTGTCTACGGAGGTCAGTCACAATGTTCCTGTAAAGCTCCAGTAAGACTAATGTTATTCTCTGTTCTGTAACTTTTAAAAATCTCATATGAATGGACTCTTTTACAGTCCAGATTCTTGAGATTAGGCTACCCTGTATATTTCAGGCTAGAGGCAACATTCTTTTACAAACAGTGCAAAGCCAGCATGACTAAGCACAGGCAACCTAGCATAAAGTTTAAAGCAAAAGGAAAAGATCTAATATGGAATCAGCCTATTACAGTGTTACCCTCCCTGGGTGGCAGATCCCAGTTTGCTGAGAAGGAACTGGCCAGTTGGTGACTGCCTTTAAGTCTGGGTTTGGCACTTTTTTCCAGAATGGATAATTTCTTTTTTCTTGGCTCCATCAGTGGAGAAATGAATTGTTTGTCAAATTCTAGGGAAATTTGCATAAATGGCAGTGCGAAACACAGCAGTAAGCTACAGAAATTAGCAAAGTTAGGGGTGGGGTGCTGGTTGTAACACATAAACCTTATGAGAGGAGAAATAAGATTTCTAGGGAACAAAGTGAGGTTTGGAGGCAAAAAGCCTTTAACTCATCAGTCATTCACTGTAGTTTCTCTGGGTGTGGAAGATAATAAGAAAGGGAAAATAAGAGAGGTCCTGTATTTAAGCAATTTGGAAACAGATATGCAAATGCCAGGGACTTGACCATAGAAGAATGTGAAGGGTAGAATCCTATGGGATGGATGCTCCAGAGATACATCTCCTTCTAGGAGGAGGGTGAGGATCATCTTTGTGGGGGCAGAAGACAGTGGATGGCTTTCCTTTTAGATGCTGTGGGGACATCTGTCCCCAAGGATGGTGTACTACAAGTCATGGCCTTGGGGAGAGCAGGAGGAGAACTCTTATTGTTGCTTTAGGTGTGTGTTCTGTGCAAGTGTTATGTATATGTTCATGTCTGGACACAGTCCTTTCTAAAATCAGCTCACATTTTATTTTTATTAAGTACTGATTTTATTAAGTACTCTAAGATCTGGGTCCTCAAAGTAGAGACCTAGCTGTTAGGCACACAGGGAACGAAGAAGGCACCAGTCACTTATCCCCTAATCTCCAACTGCTGGTGCCTTCATCTCTGGGTGAGGTGGCCAGGCTGGGCCTCAGCAGCCTGGTCAGGCACAAAGGGGGCACCTGTCTGCAGCTCGTCTGAGGTCACAGCTATCCTTCTGCCCGTGTGCATCACTGTGGTCAGACACAAGTTTAAGCCCCAGTGCTCCCAGAGTGGCAACAAAAGAAGTGGGATTTTCATTTTATTGGCTTTATCTTATGCAGTGAAATACAGTTTAATAACACAAACCAAAAAAGGAAGCTTCTGCTCATTAGTATGGGGTTTTAGCTACTCCCTTTCCACAAAACAATAAATCCAATCTTAACATTTTCAGCTTTCTCTTGAGTCTCATTCTCTTTTCCCAAAGTGAGATAATTGTAACAATATTCTTAAAGAAATTATGTATATGTGTGTAGCTTTCCCTTTTCTGGTTGGTATTAAACTTACTTGGTAAAAGAGACAGCTTGGAGACAACTGGTAATACTTAATATGTGGTGAAATGAGGGGGACTGCTTACCATAACAGTTAGGTAAATAAACAGCACTTAATACTCTGATAATTTTAGTGTAGTATTTGAATTGTTTAACTGAGAGAGATGTGTGTGTGCACATATGCACACGTGTATGTGCTCATGTATACATGTAACATGCTCAGTTGTGTTTGATTCTTTACAGCTCCAAGGACTGTAACCTGCCAGGCTCCTCTGCCCATGAAATTTTTCAGGCAAGAATACTGGAAAGTGAAAGTTGCTCAGTCATGTCTGACTCTTTGCGACGCCAAGGACTACATAGTCCATGGAATTCTCCAGGCTAGAATACTGGGGTGGGTAGCCTTTCCCTTCTTCTGGGGATCTTCCCAACCCAGGGATCGAACCCAGGTCTCTCGCATTGCAGGTGGACTCTTTACCAGCTGAGCCACAAGGGAATACTGGAGTGGGGCGCCATTTCCTACTCCAGGGGGTCATCCTGACCCAGGGATTGAACTTGTGTCTTTTGTCTCCTCCATTGGCAAGGGGATTCTTTATCACTAGTGCCACTTGGGTAGCCCATGTAATAGGGAAAAACAAATATGATTCCATACAACTTTTTTCTTTTACTCTAACATTTGTATGCTATTGTTTTTGCTACAAATTCAGAATGTTGTCTATAGCCTGAAATATACAGGATAGCTCATTCTTAAGGCTCTGGCCTTTAAAGGTGTAAGAGTTTTCCATTCATATAGGGATAAAAAGTTGCAGAACAGAGAATAACACTTGTCTTGTTCGAGGTTCACAGGAACATTCATGACCTGATCCACATGGACAGCAGCAAGAACAAAGGATTCTGACACCAAGAAGTTTGAAACAACCGACCACATCCCCTCCCCTTTCAGTATAAAAGAAGCCTGAATCCTCACTTCACATACTTGGAGGTTGCACATACTTCAAGAATGAACGGAAGTCTTAAGAGGCATCTTTCTTGGGAATTCTTCTATTCTGCTGTAAAGGATGAGGTATGAGCATCACATCTCATTGGAATTTTCCCAGTAGAGATATTTTGGAAAAGTTCTCGTTTTAGTGGAGTTTCTTCAAGCTTTTGAACTCTGTGGAAGTGAAACGTTTAAAATTAAAGAATGAATTTGGGAATATAAATGAGGAAGGCTTCATATAATTCTATTGGTATATTTTTTGGTTTGAGAATTTTTTTAACCTAATAACCTTACTTTGATTCCAGAAATATATTTATAATTAAATTCAGTTTAGCTATTTCATTGTCTCAGCATACTTCATAAAATCAAAGCAGACATCACATTTATTCATTTTCCCACTGCCCCCTCCAATACCCTCTCTGAGTATTTTGGGTAGGCTTCAAAACACCTTTTAGTTCCTCTGTAATAGTAAACTCCTAATACATCCAAGTTGAATCTTCTTTCCTCCCTTGTTTCCCCATTCCCTGGAACTTCAACCAGGTTTGGAAGCTTGAAATGGGGACAGAGCCTAGGAGGCCATCTTCACTATTATCCTGCTTTACTTCACCTTGCCTGCTAGCTTTTATTTCTGGTCCCGCAGGGCTGGTATGAGACAGAAGAGGCAGGGATGTCTCACCTGGCTGGTGTGGTTGTCACCTAGCACTGGACATCAGTCATGCACAATTTCTGACTTTGTCTCATGGGTACCTTGGAGGCTCCCTGAGATCTTTCCATCTCTCAATGGGGTCCTTGGACTATTCCTCATTAGAGGATTTTCCATTTCCCTATACCTGGTGACTTCTTAGGTGTGTTTCCTTTTGAGAGGGTTACAGATTTGTTCCTTTCTGTGATGTTGGGGAGGCCTGTGACATTTACCCACTTTTGGAAGGAGTTTGGCCCTCTCCTGATGCTGCACTCATCTTTCTGTTCTGTGTCTTAGGTGTCCTTTGCCTTTATTTTATTTTATTTTTTTTTTGTCCTTTGCCTTTAGACGTCTCTTGCTGAGTCAGAAATATTCCTGCATCTTGGATACTCCTCAAGGTTTTGGTGTGACTTCTGAGTGGTTTTCTTGATGACCTCTCTACCTGCTCTCAAGGGAAGAGGTGGCATAGCCCCTGTGTCCACTGGGGTAGGGCCCTTGTATGCCCACAGTTCTCCCCACAGGGACTCCCAGATGGCTGCCTTGCTCTCAGCCTTGCTCTTGGTGTTGGCTTGTGTGATTAATACTTGGAAACCAGCTGGGTAATCTGAGCATGAATGTGGTCCAGAAAGCTTTAGATTTTGTGGTATCAGCTGAGGTGTTCATGGCCTGTGTGTCTTCACAGGGAAAGAGGGCCCCCAAGAGGTATGGCCAACTGCTTGGTACCCTGGTAATTACTGAGATATTTTGAATGTATAGAGGTGACCACAAACTTTGTTTTCATGCTCTGTGGTGGGCATGCAGCACCTGCAGATGGAAACTTAGGAGGGAATGAAAGTGTGATATGTTTCATGCATTAAAAAAACCCACATGCATGCCCTTTCAGGCCAGGCCCCCACAGATCTGGCAGATGCTCAGTCCTTACAAATGACGACCATGACACAGGGTGTCAACACCAGGCCTGGGCTGCTCTTCAAGACGAATTCTTCTTTATGTTGTATGAGGTAGAAGACGTAGCTATTTGTCTTTCTAGTATCTGTTACCCTTCTTCCTTTGTAATAGAGTCTTGGTTTTGTTAATAGGCCTGAATAAAACCCTCACTTCCCTGCCTCTTGTACAACTCCTACTGCCAAGTGATGCAGTCTTGTTGAAGAGTTACAAGCTGATGATTTCCAGTAAAGTTTTTGCTTTTATGACCTGGATATTCTTTCTCTGCTTCCCTCTTGTTAGCAGACAAAGATGTGGCCAGAGGAATTTGTGTCCAGAAGTGGGGGCATGTGCCTAGGACTTCCTCCTTTGGGATTTACTGTTAGAGATAAATACCCCTTTATGTTTAAGCTACTGTGATTTGAGTTTTCTTTGGCTTATGGCTGAATGTAATCCTGGGTGTCACTCAGTTTTTATCAGTTAAGATAAAGCCTGCTGTTACAATAGGTAAACCTCAGCTTCGGGGTGACTTGCTAAACACTTTAGCACTGTGTTCTTTGCTAATGTAAAGTTCTGTCAATTCGTGGAGGGTGGGGGTGGATAGCACTTTGTGTCATTATCCACTGACCCAGGCTGGACTCAGCTCCTAGGATGCCCTTGGCATTGACATCTGGCTTCAGACAGTGGAGAAGAGCACACGTCGCCTCCATTCACATTCCCTGTCACACAGCGTAGACTACAAAGGCTTCTGGGAAATGTATTTCTTATTTGTGCCCAGGAGGGAAGGGAAAAGGTTTGGTAAATAGTTCACTGACGTCCACCATAGTGACAAATGAGGGATCAAATGCATGTTGGCACTTGGTTTTCACAATGTAAGGTGTCCTGACTGCAGTGAGGTACATTTTCCTTCAGCTCATGCTCCCACCTAGACAGAACATCTGTCTTTTCTCTACCTACTGAATCAAAGGAACTGTCTTTCTCAGGGCAGAGCCCAATTTCCCAGATTGCATGAAATGAGATCTTTCTTTCTAGCGGTGAATAATGTGATGTCTAGAGACATCAGCAAGGTGTTCTCTACATCCATTTGAATCTTGCTCTCAGGTTTGAATCTTGCTCTTTTGAATCTTGCTCTTGGGGCTGGGAGCTGAGCTGAAGGACACTGACAAAACTCCATGCCCAGGTTTTTTTTTTTTTTTTAAGTACAAGTAGATGCTGACTCAGTATTTTTTATGAAGATCAGATTTTTAAACACTTGCTTCAGTTTATAAGAGTTTCCTCAGGACTTCCCTGGTGGTCCAGTGGTTAAGAATCTGCCTAGCAATGCAGGGAATGTGGGTTTTATCCCTGATCAGGGAACAAAGATCTCACATAGCAACTAAGATCACACTGCAACTACTGAGCCCAGGGATTAGATCTGATAGACAGAGTGCCTGAAGAAATATGGATGGAGGTTCATGGCATTATACAGGATGCAGTGAGCAAGACCATCCCCAAGAAAAAGAAATACAAAAAAGGAAAAATGGTTGTCTGAGGAGGCCTTACAAATAGCTGAGAAGAGAAGAGAAGTGAAAGGCAAAAGAGGAAAGGAAAGATATAGCCATCTGAATGCAGAGTTCCAAAGAATAGCAAGAGAGATAAGAAAGCCCTCCTCAGTGATCAATGCAAAGAAATAGAGGAAAACAATAGATTGGGAAAGACTAGAAATCTCTTCAAGAAAATTAGAGATACCAAGGGAACATTTCATGCAAAGATGGGCACAATAAAGGACAGAAATGGTCAAGACATAACAGAAGCAGAAGATACTAAGAGATGGCAAGAATACACAGAAGAACTATACAAAAAAGATCTTCATTACTCAGATAACCACGATGGTGTGATCTTACCTAGAGCCAGAAAACCTAGAATGTGGAGGCAAGTGGACCCTAGGAAGAATCACTACCAGAAAAACTAGTGAAGGTGATGGAATTTCCGTTGACTTATTTCAAATTCTAAAAGATGATGTTGTGAAAGAGCTGCACTCATTATGCTAGCAAGTTTGGAAAACTCAGCAGTGGCCACAGGACTGGAAAAGGTCAGTTTTCATTCCAATCCCAAATAAGGGCAGTGCCAAAGAATGTTCATGTTCAGTTCAGTTCAGTTGCTCAGTCGTATCCGACCCTCTGCGACCCCATGAATCGCAGCACGGAAGGCATCCCTGTCCATCACCAACTCCCGGAGTTTACTCAAACTCATGTCCATCGACTCAGTGATGCCATCCAGCCAGCTCATCCTCTGTCATCCCCTCCTCATCCTGCCCCCAATCCCTCCCAGCATCAGGGTCTTTTCCAATGAGTCAACTCTTCCAATGAGGTGGCCAAAGTATTGGAGTTTCAGCTTCAGCATTAGTCCTTCCAAAGACTATTCAGGACTGATCTCCTTCAGGATGGACTGGTTGGATCTCCTTGCAGCCCAAGGGACTCTCAAGAGTCTTCTCCAACACTACAGCTTAAAAGCATCAATTCTTCAGTGCTCACCTTTCTTCACAGTCCAACTCTCACATCCATACATGACCACTGGATAAACCATAGCTTTGACCAGACAGACCTTTGTTGGCAAAGTAATGTCTCTGTTTTTTAATATGCTATCTAGGTTGGTCATAGCTTTCCTTCCAAGGAGTAAGTGTCTTTTAATTTCATGGCTGCAATCACCATCTGCAGTGATTTTGGAGCCCCCCCCAAAATAAATCTGACACTGTTTCCACAGTTTCCCCATCTATTTGTCATGAAGTGATGGGACCAGATGCCATGATCTTAGTTTTCTGAATGTTGAGCTTTAAGCCAGCTTTTCCACTCTCCTCTTTCACTTACATCAAGAGGCTTTTTCTGCCATAAGGGTGGTGTCATCTGCATATCTGAGGTTATTGATATTTCTCCCGGCAATCTTGATTACAGCTTGTGCTTCTTCCAGCCTTGTGTTTCTCATGATGTACTCTGCATATTAGTGAAATAAGCAGGGTGACAATATACAGCCTTGACGTACTCCTTTTCCTATTTGGAACCAGTCTGTTGTTCCCTGTCCAGTTCTAACTGTTGCTTCCTGACCTGCATACAGATTTCTCAAGAGGCAGGTCAGGTGGTCTGGTATTCCCATCTCTTTCAGCATTTTCCACAGTTTATTGTGATTCACACAGTCGAAGGCTTTGGCGTAGTCAATAAAGCAGAAATAGATGTTTTTCTGGAACTCTCTTGCTTTTTCAATGATCCAGCGGATATTGGCAATTTGATCTCTGGTTCCTCTGCCTTTTCTAAAACCAGCTTGAACATCTGGAAGTTCTCGGGTCACTTATTGCTGAAGCCTGGCTTGGAGAATTTTGAGCATTACTTTACTAGCGTGTGAGATGAGTGCAATTGTGCAGTAGTTTGAGCATTCTTTCTGATTGCCTTTCTTAGGGATTGGAATGAAAACTGACCTTTTCCAGTCCTGTGACCACTGCTGAGTTTTCCAAATTTACTGGCATATTGAGTGCAGCACTTTCACAGCATCATCTTTTAGGATTTGAAATAGCTCAATTGGAATTCCATCACATCCACTAGTTTTGTTCGTAGTGATACTTTCTAAGGCCCACCTGACTTAACATTTCAGGATGTCTGGCTCTAGGTGAGTGATCACACCATTGTGATTATCTGGGTCATGAAGATCTTTTTTGTACAGTTCTTCTGTGTTCTAGCTATTGTAAATAGTGCTGCAATGAACATTGGGATACATGTGTCTTTTTCAATTTTGGTTTCTTCAGGATATATGCCTAGGAGTGGGATTGCTGCGTCATATGGTCATTTTATTCCTATTTTTTTCTAGAAATCTCCATACTGTCTTCCATACTGGTTGTATCAATTTACATTCCCACCAACAGTGCAAAAAAGTTCCCTTTTCTCCACACCCTCTCCAGCATTTATTGTTTGTAGACTTTTTGGTGATGGCCATTCTGACTGGTGTGAGGTGATATCTCATTGTAGTTTTGATTTGCAGTTCTCTAATGAGTGATGAATTTTTCATGTGTTTTTTAGCTATCTGTATGTCTTTGGAGAAATGTCTGTATAGATCTTTTTCCCACGTTTTGATTGGGTTTTTTGTTTTTCTGGTATTGAGCTGTAAGAGGTACTTGTTTATTTTGGAAATTAATCCTTTGTCATTTGTTTCCTTTGTTATTATTTTCTCCCATTCTGAAGGTTGTCTTTTCATCTTGCTTATAGTTTCCTTTGCTGTGCAAAAGCTTTTAAGTTTAATCAGTTCCCAATCGTTTACTTTTGTTTTTATTTCCATTACTCTAGGAGGTTGATCATAGAGGCTCTTGCTTTGATTTATGTTTTTGAGTGTTCTGCCTATGCTTTTCTCTAAGAGTTTTATAGTTTCTGGTCTTACATTAAGGTCTTTAATCCATTTTGAGTTTATCTTTGTGTATGGTATTAGGAAGTGTTCTAATTTCTTTCTTTTACATGTAGCTGTCCAGTTTCCCCAGCATCATTTATTGAAGAGGCTGTCTTTGTCCCATTGTATATTCTTGCCTCC
Source organism: Cervus canadensis (assembly GCF_019320065.1). Lineage (NCBI taxonomy): Eukaryota > Metazoa > Chordata > Mammalia > Artiodactyla > Cervidae > Cervus > Cervus canadensis. Next base: position 71,468,287 of record NC_057400.1, read on the forward strand.
TTTGTCAAAATTAATGTATCCGTAGGTGCATGGGTTTATCTCTGAGCTTTCTATTTTGTTCCATTGGTCTATATTTCTATTTTTGTGCCAGCACCATACTGTCTTGATGACTGTAGCTTTGTAGTATAATCTGAAGTCAGGAAGGTTGAGTCCTCCAGCTCCATCTTCTTTCTCAAGACTGCTCTGGTTATTCAGGGTCTTTTGTGTTTCCAAAAGCATTGTGAAATGCATTGTGAAATTTTTTGTTCTGGTTCTGTGAAAAATGCCATTGATAATTTGATAGGAAACTGTAGATTGCATTTGGTAGTATAGTCATTTTCACAGTATTCATTCTTCCTTCCCAGGAACATGCAATTTTCTCTCCATCTGTTTATATCCTCTTTGATTTCTTTCACTAGAGTCTTATAATTTTCTGTGTACAGTTATTTTGTCTCCTTAGGTAAGTTTATTCCTAGATATTTAATTCTTTTTATTGCAATGATGAATGTGATTGATCCCTTAATTTCTCTTTCTGATTTTTCATTGTTAGTATATAGAAATGCAAGTGATTCCTGTGTATTGATTTTGTATCCTGAAACTTTGCTAAATTCACTGATTAGCTCTAGTAATGTTCTGATACTATCTTTAGGGTTTTCTAGCAAGAGAGTTCCAGAAAAACATCTATTTCTGCTTTATTGACTACACGAAAGCCTTTGACTGTGTGGATCACAATAAACTGTGGAAAATTCTGAAAGAGATGGGAATACCAGACCACCTGACCCACCTCTTGAGAAACCTGTATGCAGGTCAGGAAGCAACAGTTAGAACTGGACATGGAACAACAGACTGGTTCCAAATAGGAAAAGGAGTACGTCAAGGCTGTATATTGTCACCCTGCTTATTTCACTTATATGCAGAGTACATCATGAGAAACGCTGGGCTGGAAGAAGCACAAGCTGGAATCAAGATTGCCAGGAGAAATATCAATAACCTCAGATATGCAGATGACACCACCCTTATGGAAGAAAGTGAAGAGGAATAAAAAGCCTCTTAATGAAAGTGAAAGAGGAGAGTGAAAAAGTTGGCTTAAAGCTCAACATTCAGAAAACTAAGATCATGGCATCTGTTCCCATCACTTCATGGCAAATAGATGGGGAAACAGTGGAAACAGTGTCAGATTTATTTTTTTGGGCTCCAAAATCACTGCAGATGGTGATTGCAGCCATGAAATTAAAAGATGCTTACTCCTTGGAAGGAAAGTTATGACCAACCTTGATAGTATATTAAAAAACAGAGACATTACTTTGCCAGCAAAGGTCCATCTGGTCAAGGCTATGGTTTTTCCAGTGGTCATGTATGGATATGAGAGTTGGACTGTGAAGAAAGCTGAGTGCCAAAAAATTGATGCTTTTGAAGTGTGGTGTTGGAGAAGACTCTTGAGAGTCCCTTGGACTCCAAGGAGATCCAACCAGTCCATCCTGAAGGAGATCAGTCCTGGGTGTTCATTGGAAGGACTGATGCTGAAGCTGAAACTCCAAAACTTTGGCCACCTCATTGGAAGAGTTGACTCATTGGAAAAGACCCTGATGCTGGGAGGGATTGGGGGCAGGATGAGGAGGGGACGACAGAGGATGAGCTGGCTGGATGACATCATTGACTCGATGGACATCAGTTTGAATAAATTCCGGGAGTTGGTGATGGATAGGTAGGCCTGCCATGTTACGATTCATGGGGTCGCAGAGAGTCGGACACGACTGAGTGACTGAACTGAACTGAACTGATATACAGTATCATGTCATCTGTAAATAGTGAGAGCTTTACATCTTTTCTGATCTTGATTCCTTTTATTTCTTTTTGTTCTCTGATCACTGTAGCTAGGACTTCCAGAATTATGTTGAATAATAGTGGTGAAAGTGGACACCCGTGTCTTGTTCCTGATCTTAGGAGGAATTTTTTCAGTTTTCCACTGATGAGGATAATGTTGCTGTAGGCTTATCATATATGGCTTTTGCTATGTTGAGGTAGGTTCCTTCTATGCCCATTTTTTGAAGAGTTTTTAAATCATATATGGGTGCTGAATTTTGTCAAAGGTGTTCTCTGCATTATTGAGATGATCATATTATTTTTATCTTTCAATTTGTTAATATGGTGTATCACATTGATTGATTTCTGTATATTGAAGAATCCTTGCATATCTGGACTACACCTAATTTGATCATGGTGTATGAGCTTTTTGATGTGTTGCTGAATTCTGTTTGCTAAAATTTTGTTGAGGATTTTTGCATCTGTTTTCATCAGTGATATTGGCTTGTAGTTTTCTTTTCTTTTTCTTTTTCTTTTTGTGCTGTCTTTGGTTTGGTATCAGGGTGATGGTGGTCTCATAGAATGAGTTTGGAAGTGTTCCTTCCTCTACAATTTTTTGAAAGAGTTTTAGCAGTATAGGCCTTAGCTCTTCTGTAAATGTTTGATAGAATTCTCCTGTGAAGCCATCTGCTCCTGGGTTTTTGTTTTTTGGGGGAGATTTTTGATCATAGCTTCAATTTCAGTGCTTGTAATTGGGTTGTTCATATTTCTTCCTGGTTCAGTCTTGGAAGATTGAACTTTTGTAACAACCTGTCCATTTCATTTTATTGCCATATTTATTGTTCATAATATCTCTTATAATCCTTTGTATTTCTGCATTGTCTGTTGTAATCTCTCCTTTTTCATTTCTAATTTTGTTGATTTTTTAAATGTTTGTTGGTTTTTGATTCTTCTCTCTTTTTTCCTTGATGAGTCTGGCTAAAAGCTTGTCAATTTTGTTTATCTTCTCAGAGAACCAGCTTTTAGTTTTATTAATCTTCACCACTGGTTCTTTTATTTCTTTTTCATTCATTTCTGCTTATATCTTTATGATTTATTTCCTTCTAGTAATTTTTTTTTCTTCTTTTTCCAGTTGTTCTAGATGTAAATTTAGGTAGTCTATTCGATGTTTTTCTTGTTTCTTGAGGTAGGATTGAATTGCTATCAACCTCCCTCTTAGAACTGCTTTTGCTGCATCCTATAGGTTTTGAGTTGTCATGTTTTCATTGTCATTTGTTTCTAGAAAGTTTTTGATTTCCCTTTTGATTTCTTCAGTAACCTGTTGGTTATTTAGAAACGTGTTGTTTAGTCTCCATGTGTTTGTGTTTCTTACATTTTTTTTTCTTGTAATTGATATCTAGTCTCATAGCATAGTGGTCAGAAAAGATACCTGATACAATCTCAATTTTCTAAAATTTACTGAGGTTTTATTTATGACCCAAGGTATGGTCTACCCTGGAGAATGTTCCATATGCACTTGAGAAGAAGGTGCATTCTTCTGCATTTGGATGCAATGTCCTGAAGATATCAATGAGACCCATCTCATGTAATGTATTATTTAAGACTTGTGTTTCCTTATTAATTTTCTGTTTTGATGATCTGCCCATTGGTGTGAGTAGTGTGCTAAAAGTTCCTACTATTATTGTGTTACCGTCAATTTCTCCTTTTATGTCTGTTAGTGTTTGTCTTATGTATTGGGGTGCTTCTATGTTGGGTGCATAGATTTACACAATTATTATGTCTTCCTTCTGGACTGATCCCTTGATCATTATGTAGTGTCCTCCCTTATCTCTTGTAATCTTTTTTATTTTAAGGTCTATTTTGTCTGATATGAGGATTGCTACTCCAGCTTTATATTGCTTCCTGTTTGCATGGAATATATTTTTCCATCCTCTCAATTTCAGCCTATATGTGTCTTAGGTCTGAAGTGGGTTTCTTTTAGACAGCATATATATGGGTCTTGTTTTTGTATCATTCAGCCAGCCTGTGTCTTGGTTGGAGCATTTAAGCCATTTACATTTAAAGTAATTATTGATATATAGGTTCCTATTGCCATTTTCTTAATTTTGGGGGGTTTATTTTGTAGATCTTTTTTCTTCTCTTGGATTTCCTGGCCATGTAAGTTCCTTTAACATTTATTGTAAAGCTGGTTTGGTGGTACTGAATTCTCTGAACTTCTGTTGTCTGAAAAGCTTTTTATGTCTCCATCAATTTTGAATGAGTTCCTTGCTGGGTACAATAATCTTGGTTGTAGATTTTCCCCTTTCATTGCTTTAAATATATCCTGCCAGTCCCTTCTGGCCTGCAGAGTCTCTGCTGAAAGATCAGCTGTTAAACCTATGGGGTTTCTCTTGTAAGTTACTTGTTGCTTTGTCCTTGCTGCTTTTAATATTCTTTTTTTGTATTTAGTCTTTTTTAGCTTGATTAATATGTGTCTTGACATAATTCTTCTTAGGTTTATCCTGTATGAGACTCTTTGTGCCTCTTGTACTTGGTTAACTATTTCCTTTTCCATGTTGGGGAAATTTTCAACTATAATCTCTTCAAAAATATTCTCATACCCTTTCTTTTTCTCTTTTTCTATGATGCCAATAATTCGAATGTTGGTGCATTTGATATTGTCCCAGAGGTCTCTGAGACCATTGTCAATTCTTTTCATTCTTTTTACTTTATTATGCTCTTTAGAAGTTATTTCCACCATTTTATCTTCTAGCTCACTGATTCGTTCTTCTGCTTCAGATATTCTGTTATTGATTCCTTCTAGAGTATTTTTAATTTCAGTTAATTCTGTTGTTTGTCTCTGTGTTTATTCTTTAATTCTTCTAGGTCTTTGTTAATTGATTCTTGCATTTTCTCCATTCTGTTTTCAAGATTTTTGATCATCTTTACTATCATTATTTTGAATTCTTTTCCAGGTAGTTTGCCTGTTTCCTCTTCATTTATTTGAACTTCTGTGTTTCTAGTTTTTTCCTTAATATATGTAGTATTTCTCTGCCTTTTCATTATTTTTTTAAAAGTTATTTTGATTGAGGTCTCCTTTTCCCAGGCTTCAAGGAAAATTGAATTCTTTCCTTGAATAAGGCTGAATTCTTTCATCCTTTTGGTTTCTGCCCTCCTAAGGTTGGTCCAGTGGTTTGTGTAAGCTTTGTATAGGGTGAGATTTGTGCTGAGTTTTTACTTGTTTGTTTTTCCTCTGATAGGCAAGACTGAGTGAAGTGGTAATACTGTCTGCTGATGATTGGTTTGTATTTTTGTTTTGTTTGTTGTTTAGGCGAGGCATCCTGCACAGGGTGCTATTGGTGGTTGGGTGATGCGGGTCTCATATGCAAGTGGTTTCCTTTGTGTGAGTTCACACTATTTGATAGTCCCTAGGGTTAGTTCTCTGTAGTCTTGGGACTTGGAGGCAGTGCTCCCACTCCAAAGGCTCAGGGCTTGATCTCTGGTCAGGAATGAAGATTCCACAAATGGTTTGTTATGCATTAAGTGAGATTAAAACAAATATCCAAAAATGAGAAACCAAAGATGAACCCCAGAGAAATGGTAGTTACAAAATCAGGGAAATAATAATTAAAATAATGGAATATACTCATATACATATATACCCATTAGCAAAGTGAAAACAGTCCAATAAAAATAAAGCACAGTAGATTGACCCAGCAAACAAAGGAAACCAAAAATTATACTTACCAGTTATGAACAAAACTAACTAAAGTACAAACTGGAAAACAAAACTAAAGCAAGGTGCCAAGTGGGGAATAAAACAATGAAAGCAAAACCAACAAATATGTTGAGAGGAAAGGAAAGAAAGAAAAGAAAAAATGAATGGATATGCAAAGTTAAATAGAGGTAGGTGAAGAAGATTTATACATATTAAAGACTAACTGCAAGGGGAAAAGAACAGTAGGAAAGGCAAACAAAAGAGTAAGTGTAGAAAAAATATAACAGGTTTTAAAAATTAAAAATATAAAAAATAGAAAAGAAAAATAATGTAAGAGGAAAGAAAAATGAAATCTCCACAGAACTCAAAAGCCCATCATAGAGGCAGAGGTTTACAGCAACAATAAAAAGTGTGACTGAATATACACCTAGACACATACACCCATAAGCAAAATCAAAACAGTCCAACAAATATAAAGTATAATAGATTGACTCAGTGAACAAAGGAAACCAAAATTTTTATCCACCAGAACAAAACTAACTAAAGCACAAACTGGAAAACAAAACTAAAGCAAGGTGCCAACTGGGGAATAAAGCAAGGAAAGGCGAGAAAGAAAAGAAAGAAAGAATAGATGTGCATAGTTAACTAGAGGTAGATAAAGATTTATATATGTTAAAGATTAAGTGCAAGGGGAAAAGAACAGTAGGAAAAGCAAACAAAGGAATAAATGTAGAAAAAATAACAATAGGTTTAAAAAATTAAAAATTAAAATTAAAAAAAGAGAGAGAGGGAAAAAAAAAAGGAAAACTCCACAGAACTGCAAAAGCCCAACATGGAGGTAGAGGTTTATAACAGTAAAAGATTTGACTGAGGGGAAAAAAAAGGTTAAAAAACTTAATTGGATTTCATAATGCCAATAGAATTGACAACTACAACAGAGGCGGAAAAAAACAAAAAAGGAAATCCAAAAGACTCTACAAAGCAAGTCAAAACATAAGAATAATAAATGTTTTTCTCGAGTCACTGCTGTCAGTATCCTTTCACTGGGAGTCACAGTCCACCTCAGCTCCCTACGATGCCCTCCAACACTTTGCTGGTGTCTGGACCTGCTGTGGGGGCAGCTCAGACTCTAATCTGGTCCTACTCCTGTGTGTTCTTGCCTCCAATATCCACAGCTGTCAGAACTAGTGCGCTTTCTTCTATGTGAGCTCTCAGTGACCTTTTATAGATTCCAAAGACACAGTCTGCCTAGTTGATCCTGTGGATTTAATCTGCAGCTTGTACAGCTGGTGGGAAGGTTTTGGTCTTCTTCCTCAGCCACACTGCCCCTGGGTTTCAATTGCGGTTTTATTTCCACGTCTGCCTGTGGGTCGTCCACTGGGGTTTGCTCCTGAGGCTGCCCTGGAGGACTTGGTCTGCCCCTGTAAGGGCAGGTGTGGAGGTGGGGCTGCTGCTTGGGTGGCAGCGGTTCTGGCACCACCAGGTACTCAGGGGAGCTGGCGGCTTGGGCAGCAGGAAGTATAGTGCTCTAGAAGGGTATGGCAACTAGGATTGGCCAATATGCTCCAGTGTTCTTGCCTGGAGAATCCCGCTCCCTGACAGAGAAGCCTAGCAGGCCACAGTCTACAGAGTCGCAAAGAGTTGGACATGACTGAAGCGACCCTGTGTGCATAGACATGAGACATTTTTTTGCCTCTGGCAGCTCTGCCCGCAGTGAGAGTTGAGTGTGAAAGTGGCACAGCTGTTTGGCTTTCGGGAACCCTGGAGGCTCCAAGTGTGCAGGGACACAGACTGCCTCTGTGGCAGGATTTACGGCCATATCAGAGTCCTTTTTTCAAGCCTCTTGTAGCTGGCACTCAGAAGGCCTCTTTGGCACTCAAGCCTCTTTCTCTGTAGCTCCGCCCATTCACGCACTTAGAGGGCTCCCTTGCCTGGGGTCCTTCTCTGCTGTTCGGTGCATCAGGCACATAGAGGCCCCCCCACGTCCCCCACCGGGGCCCTACTTTGTAGATCAGCACGTCAGGCACTTAAAGGGGCAGCCTGCGTGGGGTCCTACTCTGTTGTTCCGTGTGTCAGGTGTTTGGTGGGCCAGTCTCTCTGTTCCGCTGCTGATGCTGGCAAGTGGGGAGAGAGAGGCTATGGTGATGGCTCCACCCGCTTATGCGTGACTCAGCAATATCGCCTTGCTTCCATGGCTGTCCGGCTTTCCTCTACAGGCACTTCCCCCCACAGTCTCCTGCCTCACAGCCCCTCAGTCAACAGCAGCCCTCGCCCTGGGGTTGCTCCACAATCCCTAAACTCCAGCTCCCAGCCGCTGCACCTTCCAGGGGACCAGCATTCCTGTCCAGGGTATGTATAGCTGCAGCAAGAACTGTCTGATTCTCATTCCATTTAGGCAGCCACAGATGAGCTGTTTCACTGTCAGCCTTAATTGTTTCTCCTCTGACTCAGGCAATTGCCCAGATGTGGGGATCATACCCCTGCTTCAGTTCCCCCACCCGCCCAGGGCAGGTTCAGTCCCACTAAAACTCCTAGTTTTCTCCCTAGTTCCTTTGTCTTACTGAGTTTTGTGTGGTTTTGAATATTCCTTTTCACTAGTCAGGCACTCCTGTCCACTCTCAGTTGGTGTTCTGCATGCACATCTGTGTCTGAAGGTATATTCCTGATGTACCCATGGAGAGAGATGTACTCCACGGCCACCTACTCCTATGCCATCTTGTTCTCCTGATTTTGCTTTTTCAATTTATTTTAAAAAATCGATTTGGCTATTGTCTTCTGACTGGAGAATTTAATTCATTTACTTTAAAGTAATTATTGATAAGGATTTGCTATTGCTATTTTATTGTTTTCTTACTGTTTTGTAGATCCTTTGTTCCTTGCTTCTCATGCTGTCTTGTAATTTGATGAAGTTTTTAGTGGTATGTTTTGACTTTATTATAAGTTTTTTCATATGTAGTGGAGATTTCACTTTTCTGGCTACTCATAGAAAAATTATTTTATGGTTATTACATCCTCTTTTAAGCTGATAATGATTTAGCTTGGATAATTACACAAACTTTATGTTTCTCACCTCCCCTCAGAGTTTAGGTGTTCAATATCACAATTTGCATCTCTTTTTGTGTGTACAACAATAAATTATTGTAGTTAGTTTTTTTTTTTTATGTATTTCTTTTCAAATTTTTGAAGTAGAGTCGTCAGGAATTTATGTACCATTGCAATGTTAGATAGTCTGACTTTGGTTATATATTTACATTTACTGATGAGTTTTACATATTTGTATGTTTCTATGATGTTAAGTAGCATATTTATTTCTTCTTGAAGAACACACTTTGGAATTCCTTTTATGGTGGGTCTAGCAGTGCTTAACTTCCTCAGCCATTATTTGTTTGGGAAACTCTTTATCTCTCTTTCATTTCTGAAGTACAGCTTTGCTGGGTGTAATATTCATGGTTGACAGTTTCAGTTGTTTTTTTTTTTTTTCCTTTCAGAATGTTGAATGTATCATCCCACTCTCCTGGCCTGGAGTTTCTGCTAGGGAAAGCCACTGATAGTCTAATGGGGTTAGTCCTTATATGTGACAAATAATTTTTCTTTTTCTGTTTCAAAATTCTCTTTGTCTTTGAATTTTGACTAGTTAATTGCAATGTATCTCTGTGTAGCCTTTTCCAGGTTCAACCACTTTGGGGTCTTTTGAACCTCATGAATGTGGATGTTCATTTCACTCCCCACCTTTGGGAAGTTTTCAGCCATTATTGCTTAAATACACATTCTGGTCGTTTCTCTTTCTCTTCTCCTTTGGATTTCCAAAATGTGTATGTTGTTTCCCTTGATGGTGTTCCATAGTCCTGTAGGCTTTTTTCACTCTTTTTTCTTTTGGTCCCCTGACTAGATAATTTTAAATCACTTTTCATCTTTTTTTTTTTTTCAATTGCCTTGGTCAAATTTGTCTTTGAAGCTTTTTATTTAGATATAATAAATAGGTCAAAAATGATTTTAAAGTGAGTCTTTTGATAATAAAAGTCACTTAAAAATGTTTTATTTTTCACACAGGAAGTTGCAAGATCAGAATATAACATAGAGCATTCATATATCTGGATTCATCTGTTAACATTTTCACCCATTTGCTTTCTCTATTTCTCTAAACAAAATTTCTAAGCCATTTAGTTATCTCTAAATACTTAAGTATGTATTTCCTAAGAGATGGTGTTCTCATATAACCTTCAGTACAATTATTCACTTAATTAAATTTAACTGTTTTTTCTAATGTATTGATCATATTCCAGTTTTGTCAATTGACCAAATAATGTTCTGTATAGCATTTTTCTTGCAGCATTACAGGATCCTGTTTAGGATCAGGTATTTCATTTAGTTTCAGCATCTCATTAGTGTCCTTTAATCTAGAACAGTTTGCAGATGCTAGGTTGCATAATCACATGTGCCAATTTTTCATAATAAATCTTTTCCCTCTGTCTCTTTTCTCTTTCTCTGTCTCTTTCAGCTTTTAAAATACAATACTTATTTTGGGTTTGCATAAATATTTTCTCATGGCTGAATTTGGGTTGCATATTTTAGGTCAGGATACTAGAAAAGTGATATTATGTGCTTCTTAAGGCATTACACCTAAAAGCATACAGAATTCATCTATTCCTCAATGCTGATATTGATTTTATTTTTTTTTCATTTATTTTTATTTGTTGGAGGCTAATTACTTTACAATATTGTAGTGGGTTTTGTCATACATTGACATGAATCAGCCATGGAGTTACGTGTATTCCCCATCCCAATCCTCCCCTCCCTCCCTCTCCACTCGATCCTCTGGGTCTTCCCAGTGCACCAGGCCCGAGCACTTGTCTCATGCATCCCACCTGGGCTGGTGATCTGTTTCACTATAGATAATATACATGCTGTGTCTTTCAAACATACCACCCTCGCCTTCTCCCACAGAGTCAAAAGTCTGTTCTGTACATCTGTGTCTCTTTTTCTGTTTTGCATATAGGGTTATCGTTACCATCTTTCTAAATTCCATATATATGTGTTAGTATGCTGTAATGTTCTTTATCTTTCTGGCTTACTTCACTCTGTATAATGGGCTCCAGTTTCATCCATCTCATTAGAACTGATTCAAATGAATTCTTTTAATGGCTGAGTAATATTCCATGGTGTATATGTACCACAGCTTCCTTATCCATTCGTCTGCTGATGGGCATCTAGGTTGCTTCCATGTCCTGGCTATTATAAACAGTGCTGCGATGAACATTGGGGTGCACGTGTCTCTTTCAGATCTGGTTTCCTCAGTGTGTATGCCCAGAAGTGGGATTGCTGGGTCATATGGCAGTTCTATTTCCAGTTTTTTAAGAAATCTCCACACTGTTCTCCATAGTGGCTGTACTAGTTTGCATTCCCACCAACAGTGTAAGAGGGTTCCCTTTTCTCCACACCCTCTCCAGCATTTATTGCTTGTAGACTTTTGGATAGCAGCCATCCTGACTGGCGTGTAATGGTACCTCATTGTGGTTTTGATTTGCATTTCTCTGATAATGAGTGATGTTGAGCATCTTTTCATGTGTTTGTTAGCCATCTGTATGTCTTCTTTGGAGAAATGTCTGTTTAGTTCTTTGGCCCATTTTTTGATTGGGTCATTTATTTTTCTGGAATTGAGCTGCAGGAGTTGCTTGTATATTTTTGAGATTAATCCTTTGTCTGTTGCTTCATTTGCTATTATTTTCTCCCAATCTGAGGGCTGTCTTTTCACCTTGCTTATAGTTTCCTTTGTTGTGTGAAAGCTTTTAAGTTTCATTAGGTCCCATTTGTTTATTTTTGCTTTTATTTCCAATATTCTGGGAGGTGGGTCATAGAGGATCCTGCTGCGATTTATGTCAGAGATTGTTTTGCCTATGTTCTCCTCTAGGAGTCTAGGAGTTCTACTAGAGGAGAACATAGGCAAAACTCCTGATATTGATTTTAATCATTTGGTCATGATGTTGTCCAGTTTTTCCATTCTGCACTAACACTTTTTCCTCTTGTAACTCATCTAATAAGCAATCTATAGAGACCAACTTAAGACCATGCAAATATCCCACTTCTTAGAAATTTCCCTGTAGATTTTGCATCTAATGATGTTGCCTGCAGTTCCATAGCTGGTGGTGAGCAGAGCCAGGTTCCAATACAAGTGTCTGGTTCTGGGACATGTGCTGTTTCTGGATGAAGCCCTTGCCTCTATCCATTCTGACACTTGTATTCACAGCAGTCATATGGCTTTAGACCACCCCAGACATTTGTTTGAGTCCATACTTGGAGTGACTCGTACACCTGGAAGTTGTATTAAGATCCAAAAAGCATTTGTGAAGAACCCAACAGAGTGAAAATCCAACACCTCTTCAGAAAGCTCTAAAGGAAGCTTTAGTTTCTCCTCTTTAGTGAACTTGGTGAAAGCCTTCAGTAGAAAGAATTCAAGTTCTGTAATGGTCAGCCAGTATCTTCTCCTCAGATCCCTTGTAGGTGCCCTCTGCTGACATATCCCACCTTTTATCCAAGCCCTTATTAATTCTCTCAGAAAAATCTTCACATGTCTTTGCTTGCACATCTTTCCTAAGCTCACCATAAATGAGTTTTACTTTCACTAAGGATGCTTGATTTCTTTCCCATAGATTCTTCAGAAGATATTGGCATTTATTACTTCATCTGGTTAATATCCTCTCCCCACTGGACATGCCTAGAACTGCCTAATCCTCTGTTCCCTGGCAAATCCATTTAGCAGTCAGTATCACTTCTTGATTGGGCTCATATCTGAAGTTAGAGTGTGGACACTTTCTGGCTAATACTGATAAATCTCTCCTGTCTCTAGTACCTAACACCAAGTACTTAGGCTGTGCCATCCTCAAAGACATCAACCAGTCTTGGACAAGGTCCTGTAAGGAAATGACAATAGTCATTATCACTTTCATTTTGGTGTGTAGTGTAGTCTAGAAACCATTATGCTAATTTGACTTATATATGTTGCAGTTGATCTTCATGGAAAATTTGCAAGCTAAGCTCAGTCTTCTGTCTATACAGATAAGGAAACTAATGCTCAGTGACATTGAGCTTTTCTTAGGTAACACATCAGAGCAGCTGGTATTTGGGTTTGGTGTGTCAGACTCACATCTAGCCCTTTCCACTGTGTCTCCCAGGTTGAGATGTTTGGATTATGTTTCAATAAATCAATGTCATTCCATGCCATCAGCTATATTAATGAAATTCTGCAGAAGTTAGTGTACTTACAGTAAGTCTAATTTATGGTCTTTTAGATTTATCTATAATCTTGAGCTTCTCAATATTAATGTGTTAGGAAGAGGTTGAGAAAATTCCTGCCATGCACTGTTGTACCAGGAAGGATGAACATAAAAAACTATAGTAACTAACTATAGAGTTATAATTTTTATTAATGAAATTAGAAGTATACATATTCAATTCTCCAAAAGCATTGCTGATTTCCAAGTCTCATTTCAATCACTAGTTAATAAAAACATGTTTTAATATGCTGGCAGGAAATTGATACTATTTCCAATTTGTGCCATGAAACAAATAATATGTGGAAAGAAATAGAGGTATCTCATTTCAGTAATAGAAAAATGGATTTTTGAAAGTTCAGATCATTAACAAGAGTAATTTTCTTATAGTAAATTTAACACTAGCTCACTCACTGCAAAACTTTGCCAGGGAAGACCTTTGAAACAAAATAAAGATGTAACATATTCTAAGAGTTGTCTACCCCAAAAGCAGTTGTGTTTGTGGGTCCAGGTCAAGGCCTGGAAGGTCACTGCATACCAACCCATGGGTCTTGTTTCAAGAGGATGGAAGGGCAGGGACCATGTCTGGCTGAGGACACTGCTTTTTTTTTTTTTTTTTCCAGGTGAGAGTGAGTGCTCTGTGTGCAAGCATGGCTCAGGAGATTGAATCCTGGTTTCTCCTTCTGATAACCTCCATATTCTTGGAAGTAGTGATAAACATATTTATGTTCACTGATACCTGACTCTCTCTACTTCTGGGCACATGAGACAATGGTAATTCTCAGATTCCTTGAAGCTGGGCATAGTCATGTGATTGATTTGGCCAACATCAGGAATGAAAATTACCAACAACAGGAATGAGAAATAGAATATCACCATAGAATCTAAAGTCATTGAAAAGATCATAAGAAAGATTGTAAAAATTTAATGTCAATAAACATGGGAAATTAAATGAAATAAATTTCCAAGAGAAAAAAAAGTCACAGCTTACTGAAAATGACATGAAAAATCAAAATTATGTACTTTCTCATAGTTCTTAAAAATTTTAGTCTTTACTTAAAACCTTTCTCATAAATAAATACACAAGTTCAGATAGCTTTTTTTTGGTGACTTCTTGAAAACATTTTAAAAAGAAATAATACAGATATTATACAAACTCCTCTAGAGAACAGAAAAATTAAAAATATTCTCAATTAGTATCATGAGCTCGGAATAAACATCATACCAATACCTGATAAAGACATTTAAAGGAAGGAAAATTACAAGGTAATTTTACTGAAAAACATAGTTGCAAAATATCCAAAAAAGTATTTTCAACAAAGAAAAATATACCACATTAATTTAGGTTTGCATAAGAGTTGTAAGATTGGAATACCACTAAAAAATGCAATTCATTATGTTATCAGAATTAAGAGAATAATCATATGATTATGTAAACAGATGAAAAAATCATATCATGGGATTTCATGACAAAAGTTCTATTTTTTAAACTAGAAGTTTAAACTTTTTGTCCACCTTCACATTTTCTCTCACCCCTACCTCCCCAGCAACACCTCATTCCCACCATAAATCTGTTATTTATTTCTATAAGTTTGTTTTCTTCAGATTCCACATATAAGTAAGATCATATCAAGAGTTCTTAACTAACCAGGAGTAAATGGGTAATTCCTTACTATGATGAAAAATATCTTAAATAACTAAAGCAAAATCATATTTAATAGTGAAATATTGAAAGCTTTCTACCTGAAATTGGCAACCAGAAAGGAATGCCTGCACCACTACTACTCAGTATTGCTCTGAACATTCTCACTAGCGCAACACTGATACCCTGATAAGGGTAAGCGTAACGTTTGAGTCTTACTGTGCCATCCCTCCCTCAAGGAATGGCACAGCTCAGTGCCAGGAAAGCCCTGCAATTTCTCCTGTGTAGGAAAGTGAGATATTGTTACAGGGAAGGGTCAGTACTGAATCTATGTTGGATCTGTTTCTTTGACTTTAACCTTTGCTTTTTGTTGCTGTTGTTATTGTAATCTTACATAATGGCCTGCCTCAGGGAACCCTGCCCCTCTGCCTAACTTAATCTGAAGTGCCTTTGTTCAGTTCACAGAGAGACAATCTGACCCTGTCCACCTGTGAATGACTGCAGGAAAGAAAAAATTAATGCACTCTGTTCTCAAGTCTGGCCATCCCAGGAGATACTTCCAAGATTAATGTCCCTTTTACTTTACTCCCTCACCTCCTCTCCCTCTCTGTTCTACAAAAGAACCAACATCCAGACCCTGACAAGATGGTTACTTTGAGACATTAGTCTGCCATCTTCTCAGTCTGCTGGCTTTTTGAATAAAGTTGTATCCCTTGTCTCTATACCTCATCTCCAATTCATTGGCATGTCATGTGGTGAGCAGAGTGAGTTTGGACTCAGTAAAAAATTGGGTGAGCCAGCCAGGAGCCATGCTGCTCATGGCTACCTGGCCCTTGTCAGGGGATATTGGGGCAAGGCCCTAGCAGCTGCTGGGACTGTTTGTCCTGAGGATATTCCCTTCAAAATTCCCTGAAGTGGCACTGACTGCCCCAGCACTTGGCAGATGAAGCAAGGAACTGACAAACTTCTGCGGGTTGATGGGCTCACTTTTGTAGGGTTCAGTACAGTTCACTTAGTCATGTCCAACTCTTTGCGACCCCACGAACTGCAGCATGCCAGGCTTCCCTGTTCATAACCAACTCCTGGAATTTAATCAAACTCATGCCCATTGAGTCAGTGATGCCAGCCAACATCAGAGGATGCTCTGTCATCCTCTTCTCCTTCAGCCCGAAGCCTTTCCCAGCATCAGGGTCTTTTCAAATGAGTCAGTTCTTCACATCAGGTAGCCAAAACATAGGAGTTTCAGCTTCAACATCAGTCCTTCCAATGAATATTCAGGACTGATTTCCTTGAGGATTGACTGGAGACCAAGAGTCTTCCCCATCACCATAGTTCAAAAGCATCAATTCTTTGGTGCTCAGCTTTCTTTATAGTCCAACTCTCATGTCCATTCAAAACTACTGGAAAAACCATAGCTTTGACTAGACGGACCTTTGTAGGCAAAGTACTATCTCTGACTTTTCTTCCAAGGAGCAAGCATCTTTTAATTTCCTGGCTGCAGTCACCATCTGCAGTAATTTTGGAGCCCCCTCAAATAGTCTGTCACTGTTTCCACTGTTTCTCCATCTATTTGTCATGAAGTGATGGGACCAGATGCCATGATCTTAGTTTTCTGAATGTTGAGTTTTAAGCCAACTTTTTCACTCTCCTCTTTCACTTTCATTAAGAGGCTTTTTAGTTCCTCTTCACTTTCTGCCATAAGGATGCTGTCATCTGCATATCTGAGGGTATTGATATTTCTCCTGGCAATCTTGATTCCAGCTTGTGCTTCTTCCAGCCCAGCGTTTCTCATGATGTACTCTGCATATAAGTGAAATAAGCAGGGTGACAATATACAGCCTTGACGTACTCCTTTTCCTATTTGGAACCAGTCTGTTGTTCCATGTGCAGTTCAAACTGTTGCTTCCTGTCCTGCATACAGATTTCTCAAGAGGCAGGTCAGGTGGTCTGGTATTCCCATCTCTTTCAGCATTTTCCACAGTTTGTGGTGATCCACACAGTCAAAGGCTTTGGCATAGTCAATAAAGCAGAAGTAGATGTTTTTCTGGAACTCTCTTGCTTTTTTGATGATCCAGTGGATGTTGGAAATTTGATCTCTGGTTCCTCTGCCTTTTCTAAAACCAGCTTGAACATCTGGAAGTTCACGGTTCAAGTATTGCTGAAGCCTGGCTTGGACAATTTTGAGCATTACTCTACTAGCATGTGGTATGAGTGCAATTGTGCAGTAGTTTGGGCATTCTTTGGCATTGCCTTTCTTTGGGATTGGAATGAAAACTGACCTTTTCCGGTCCTGTGGCCACTGCTGAGTTTTCCAAATTTACTGGCATATTGCATGCAGCACTTTCACAGCATCATCTTTTAGGATTAGAAAAAGCTGAACTGGAATTCCATCACCTCCACTAGCTTTGTTCATAGTGATGCTTTCTAAGGCCCACCTGACTTAACATTTCAGGATGTCTGGCTCTAGGTGAGTGATCACACCTTCATGATTATCTGGGTCGTGAAGATGTTTTTTGTACAGTTCCTCTGTGTATTCTTGCCACCTCTTCTTAATATCTTCTGCTTCTGTTAGGGCCATACCATTTCTGTCTTTATTGACCCACCTTTGCATGAAATGTCCCCTTTGGTATCTCTAATTTTCTTGAAAAGATCTCTAGTCTTTCCCATTCTATTGTTTTCCTCTATTTCTTTGCATTGATCACTGAGGAATGCTTTCTTATCTCTCCTGGCTATTCTTTGGAACTCTGCATTCAAATGGGAATATCTTTCCTTTTCTCCTTTGCTTTTCGCTTCTCTTATTCTCACAGCTATTTGTAAGGCCTCCTCAGACAACCATTTTGCCTTTTTGCATTTCTTTTTCATGGCGATGGTCTTGATCCCTGTCTCCTGTACAATGTCACGAACCTCCATCCATAGTTCATCAGGCACTTTGTCTATCAGATCTAGTCCCTTAAATCTATTTCTCACTTCCACTGTAGTTATAAGGGATATGATTTAGGTCATACCTGAATGGTCTAGTGGTTTTCCCTACTTTCTTTAATTAAGTCTGAATTTGGCAATAAGGAGTTCATGATCTGAGCCACAGTCAGCTCCTGATTTTGTTTTTGCTGACTGCATAGAGCTTCTCCATCTTTGGCTGCAAAGAATATAATCAGTCTGTTTCGGTGTTGACCATCTGGTGATGTCCATGTGTAGAGTCTTCTCTTGTGTCATTGGAATATGGTGTTTGCTATGACCAGTGTGTTCTCTTGGCAAAACTCTATTAGCCTTTGCCCTATTTCATTCCATACTCCAAGGCCAAATTTGCCTGTTACTCCAGGTGTTTCTTGACTTCCCTTTACTATACTGACCTTTGTCCGCAGAGTAATGTTTCTGCTCTTCAATACACTATCTAGGTTTGTCACAGATTTCCTGCCAAGAAGCAAGTATGTTCTAATTTCATGGTAGCAGTCGCCATCTGCAGTGATTTTTACAGCCTAAGAAGAGGAAATCTGTCACTCTTTCCACTCCCCCCACCATTTGCCATGAAGTAATGGGACTGGATGCCATGAACTTAGTTTTTTAATATTTAGTTTTAAGCCAGCTCTTTCACTGTCTTCATTCACCCTCATCAAGAGGCACTTTCTGCCATTAGAGTGGTATTATCTACATATCTGAGATTGTCGATGCTCTCCCACCTGTCTTGATTCCAGCTTATAACTCATCCAGACCTGCATTTCTCATGATGTGCTCAGCATATAGATTTAACAAACAGGATGACAGCAGACAGCTCTGCTATACTCCTTTCCCTATCTTGAACCAATCAATTGGTCCATACAGGGTTTGACCAGTTGTTTCTTGAGCCACGTAGAGATTTCCCAGGAGACAGGTGAGATGGTCTGGTATTACTATTTCTTTAAGAGCTTTCCACAGTTTATTATGATCCACACAGTCAAAGGCATTTGTTTAGTTGATGAAACAGAGGTAGATGGTTTTCTGGAATTCCCTAGCTTTCTCTATGATCCAGTGAATGTTGGAAATTTGATCTCTGGTTCCTCTTCCTTTTCTAAACCCAGCTTGGACATCTGGAAGTTCTTGGTTTGCGTAATGCTGAAGCCTAGCATGCCAAATTTTAAGCACGACCTTACTAGCACGGGAGATGAGTGCCTTTGTCTAATGGTTAGCACATTCTTTAGTATTACCATTCTTAGGATTTGGGATGAGGATTGATCATTTCCAGTCTTATGGCCACTGCTGCATCTTCCAGATTTGCTAACATATTGAATGCAGCACCTTAATGGCATCGTCTTTTAGGGTTTTGAATAGTTGTGCTGGAATTCTGTCACATGTTGGGTGGAATTTTCTACAAACAAATATCTTTTAGTTCAGGCTGGGTGATTTGGTTTTGTTCAGTTGCTCAGTCATGTCAGACTCTTTGTGATCCCTTGGACTGCAGCATGCCAGGCTTCCCTGTCCTTCACTAACTCTTGAAGTTTGCTGAAACTCATGTCCATTGAATTGATGATGCCATCCAACCATCTCTTTCTCTGTCCCCCCCTTCTCCTTCTGCCTTCAATCTTTCCCAGCATCAGGGTCTTCTCCAATGAGTTGGCTCTTTGCATCAGGTGGCTAAAATATTGGTTGGTTGATAATGTGGTTCAAATCCATATTCTCACTGATTTTCTATCTACATGCCCTATCAATTCTTTAGATCAGGAAATAAAAAACTCTGACTAAAATGATGGAACTGTCTATAACTTCTTAGAGTTCTATCAGTTCTGTCATCTTGTATTTTTAAATTCTGTTATTAGGTACATAAACTTTTAGGATTGTTATCTCCTCTTGATGAATGTGCCCTCTTATCATTATGTAATGAAGTTTTTAATTACTTCTTTCTGTTCATGCTCTTAAATCTACTTTGTATGATAGTAACAGAGCTACTCCAGCTTCCTTCTGAGCCCTAATATTACCCTTTTTATAACCATTTACACTTTTCTTTCATCCTTCTCCTCAGCTCTTGATAGGGACTCATCCATTCTCTAGCTCTATAATTTTGTGATTTCAACAATGTATTTAGTATGTGGCCTTCAGCTATTGTCTGTCTTTGACTCAGCATAATTCACTTGAGATCCATCCAGGTTGTTGTGTGTATCAAAAGTTTGTTTCTTTTTACTGCTGACTAACATTCCATGATATGTATATTCCACAGTTAATTCAACCTGTTAAAGGACATTTGGGTTATTTCTAGTTTTTTAATGATTTTTAAAATTAATTGATTTTTTCTAATTGGAGAATTTATGGCCATACCACCCTGAACATGCCTAATCTTGTCTAATCTCAGAAGTTAAGTAGGGTCAGGCCTGGTTGGTACTTGGATGATTTCTCAAGTGAATCATGCTGAGCGAAAGACAGACAATAGCTGAAGGCCACGTACTAGATACATTGTTGAAATCACAAAACTGTAGAGATAGAGAATGGATGGTTGCCTGTCAAGAACTGAGAAGGATGAAAGAAAATTGGCCATAGTTATAAAATGGTAATATTCGGGTTCAGAAGGAAGCTGGAGTAGCTCCGTTACTATCACACAAAGTGGATAAACTTCACACAAGATGGCAGAGAAGAAGGGCATGTGGTCATCTTTTCCTGCAAGAACTCCAAAATTATAACTTGGTGCTGAACAACTATCAACAGGAGAATGTTCGATCCCACCAAGAAAATGATGTCCCATATCCAAGGGCAAAGGAGAAGCCCCAGCAAGATGGTAGGAGGGGCAAAATCGCTTTTGGAATCAAATCCCATACCCACCAGAGATGCTTGGAGGGTTCTGACTAGAGCCCTCCTGGTGTATGCACCAGGACCCAGAGAACTCACAGAGACTGAGCCAGACCCACCTCTGAGTGTCTGAGTGTCTCCTGCAGAGGTAAGGGTCAGCAGAGGCCTGCAACAGGGGCAGGGCCTCTGGATGCAGCAGACCTGGATGTGGCATAAGCCCTCTTGGAGGAGGTTGCTATTAACCCCACCATAGAGCTGCTGAGCAGATGACCCACGAACTGCAGAACAATTGTACCAAATAAATTCTCACACTGTTAAGAAAGTTCTAGGACCCACCCAGATTTCCCCACCTGGGGATCTGGCAAAGGGACTGAAAACCCCCAGGAAATTTGACTTTGGAGGGTAGTGGTATTTGATTACAGAACTTACACAGGACTGGGGAAACAGACTCTTGGAGGGCACAAACAAAACCACGTACACACCAGGACCCAGGAGAAAGGAGTAGTGACCTCACAAGAGACTGACCCAGAATTGCCTGCCAGCATCCAGGAGTCTCTGGCGGAGGTGTGGGTCAGCAGTTGTCTGCTGCAGGGGAGGGGGCACTGAGTGCAAAAGTGCAAACACAGGGCCTTTTGAAGGAGGTCCCATTATCTTCATTATCTCCACCATAGTTTGGTCTCAGGTCAAACAACAGGGAAGGAACACAGCCCCACCCTTCAACAGAAAATTGGATTAAATATTTACTGATCATGGCCCCACCCATTGGAACAAGACCCAGTTTGCCCCACAGTAAATCTCTCCCATCAGAAAGCTGCCAGAAGGCTCTGCTCCATCAGAGGGCAGACAGAATGAAAACCACAGTCACAGAAAGCTAATCAAACTGATCACATGAACCACAGCCTTGTCTAACTCAATGAAACTGTGAGCCATGCCATGTAAGGCCACCCAAAATGGATGGGTCATGGTGGAGAGTTCTGACAGAATGCGGTCCACTGGAGAAGGGAATGGCAAACCACTTCAGTATTTTGCCTTGAGAACCCCATGAGCCATATGAAAAGGCAAAAAGATATGGCACTGAAAGATGAATTCTTCTGCTTGGTAGCTGCTCAATATGCTACTGGAGAAGAGTGGAGAAATAACTCATGAAAGAATGAACAGATGGAGCCAAAGCAAAAACAACACCCAGTTGTGGATGTGACAGGTGATGAAAGTAAAGTCCAATGCTGTAAAGAGCAATATTGCACAAGATCCTGGAATGTTAGGTCCATGAATCATGGTAAATTAGAAATGGTCAAAGAGGAGATGGCAAAAGTGAACACTGACATTTTAGGAATCAGTGAACTAAAATGAAGTGGAATGGGAAAATGTAATTCAGATGACCATTATATCTACTATTGTGGGCAAGAATCCCTTAGAACAACTGGACTAGCCCTCATAGTCAACAAAAGAGTCTGAAATGCAGTACTTGGGTGCAATCTCAAAAATCACAGAATGATCTATGTTCACTTCCAAGGCAAACCATTCAATATCACAGTAATCCAAGTCTGTGCCACAACCAGTAATGCTGAAGAAGCTGAAACTGAATGGTTCTATGAAGGCCTGCAAGACCTTCTAGAACTAGCACCCCTCACTAACCCTAACCCTAACCCCAGAAGATGTCCTTTTCATCACAGGGGACTGGAATGCAAAAGTAGGAAGTCAAGAAATATCTGGAGTAATGGGAAAATTTGGTCTTGTAGTACAAAATGAAGCAGGGCAAAGGCTAACAGAGTTTTGACAAGAGAGCACACTGGTCATAGCAAACACAATATTCCAACAACACAAGAGAAGACTACACACGAACATCACCAGATGGTCAATACTGAAATCAGATTGATGTATTCTTTGCAGCCAAAGATAGAGAAGCTGTATAGAGTCAGCAAGAACAAGACTGGGAGCTGACTGTTGCTCTGATCATGAACTCCTTATTTCCAGTTTCAGACTTAAATTGAAGAAAGTAGGGAAAACCACTAGACCATTCATATATGACCTAAATCAAATTCCTTTTGATTATACAGTGGAAGTGACAAATAGATTCAGGTGATTAGACCTGACAGAGTGCCTGAAGAACTATGAGTGGAGGTTCGTGATATTGTATAGGAGTCAGTGATCAAGATCATCCCCAAGAAAAAGAAATGCAAAAAGGAAAAATGGCTGTTTGAGGAGACCTTAGAAATATCTATGAAAAGAAGAGAAGTGAAAGGCAAAGGAGAAAAGGAAAGATATATCCATATGAGTGCAGAGTTCCAAAGTATAGCAAGGAGAGATAAGAAAGCCTTCCTCAGTGATCAGTGCAAAGAAATAGAGGAAAACAATAGAATGGGAAAGACTAGAGGTCTCTTCAAGAAAATTAGAGATACCAAGGGAACATTTCATACAAAGATGGGTTGATAAAGGAGAGAAATGGTATGGACCTAACAGAAGCAGAAGATACTAAGAAGAGGTGGCAAGAATACACAGAAGAACTGTACAAAAAAATCTTCATGACCTAGATAACCATGATGGTGTGATCACTCACCTAGAACCAGACATCCTGGAATGTGATGTCAAGTGGGCTTTAGGAAGCATCACTACGAACAAAGCTAGTGGAGGTGATGGAATTCCAGTTGAGCTATTTCAAATCCTAAAAGATGATGCTGTGAAAGTGCTGCACGCAATATGCCAGCAAATTTGGAAAACTCAGCAGTGGCTAAAGGACCGGAAAAGGTCAGTTTTCATTCCAATCCCCCAAAAAAGCAATGCCAAAGCATGTTCAAACTACCGCACAATTGAACTCATCTCACACAGTGGTAAAGTAATGCTCAAAATTCTCCAAGCCAGGCTTATACAGTACGTGAACCGTGAACTTCCATATGTTCAAACTGGGTTTAGAAAAGGCAGAGGAACCAGAGATCACATTGCCAACATCCGTTGGATCATCAAAAAAGCAAGAGAGTTCCAGAAAAACATCTACTTCTGCTTTATTGATTATGCCAAAGCCTTTAATTGTGTAGATCACAGCAAACTGTGGAAAATTCTTCAAGAGATGGGAATACCAGACCGTCTAATCTGCCTCCTGAGAAATCTGTATGCAGGTCAAGAAGCAAAAGTTAGAGCCAGACGTGGAACAATAGACTGGTTCCAGATAGGAAACGGAGTACGTCAAGGCTGTGTATTATCACCTTGCTTATTTATCTTCTGTTCAGAGTACATCATGCTCAATGCTGGGCAGGATGAAGCACAAGCTGAAATCAAGAATGCCGGGAGAAATATCAATAACCTCATATATGCAGATGACACCACCCTTATGTCAGAAAGTAAGTGGAACTAAAAGAGCCTCTTGATGAAAGTGAAAGAAGAGAGTGAAAAACCTGGCTTAAAACTCTGGAAAAAACTTAAAACACGAAAAAAATACTAATATCTTGGCATCTGGTCCCATCACTTCAGGGCAAATAGATGGGGAAACAATGGACACAGTGACAGTCTTTATTTTGGTGGTCTCCAGAATGATTGCAGATGGTGACTGCAGCTATGAAATTAAAAGACGCTCCTTGGAAGAAAAGCTATGACTAACATAGACAGCATATTAAAATGCAGAGACATTACTCTGTCAAAAAAGGTCTGTCTAGTCAAAGCTATGGTTTTTTCCAGTAGTCATGTATTAATGCAAGAGTTGGACCTTAAGGAAAGGTGAGCACTGACGCATTGATGCTTTTGAACTGTGGTGTTGGAGAAGACTCTTGAGAGTTCCTTGGACTCAAGATCAAACCAGTCAATCCTAAAGGAAATCAGTCCTAAATATTCTTTGGAAGGACTGAAGGGTAAGGATAAGAGGCTTATGGACACTTTCTGCTGGGAGAGACTTACTGTGGGGGAAACTGGGTCTTATTCCACTGGGTATGTCCATGCTCTGTAAATCTTTAATCCAATTTTCTGTTGATGGGTGGGACTGTGTTCCCTCCCTGTTTGACTTGAGACCAAACTATGGTGCATTTAATGAAGATAATGGTGACCTCTTTAAAAAGGTCCTGTACCCGAGCCCTGGAACCTAGCATTTCATCTCTGACTCACACCTCTGCCAGAGTCTCCTGGATACTCACAGGCTGTGAGTGTCTGTGTCACTCTCTTGTGGGGTTACAAAGTTAAATAGAGGTAGATAAAAAAGATTTATATATATTAAAGATTAACTGTGAGGTGAAAAGAACAGTAGGAAAATCAAACAAAGGAATAAATTTAGAAAAAAATGATAAATTTAAACAATTTAAAAATTAAAATTGAGAGAAAAGAGAAAAATAAAAAAATAAATAAAAAAGGAAAACTCCAGAGAACTGCAGAAGGCCAATAGAGAGGCAGAAGTTTATAACAGAAATAAAAACTGTGATATAAAAAATCTCAAAGGCTTAAAGAGACTTAATAGTACTAATAAAATGAACAATTCCATAGAGGGGGAAAAAACGAAAGAAAAAAGAAAAAAATGAAAAAAAATCCAAAGGAAACTACAGAACAAGTCAAAATATAAGAATAATAAATGCTTGTCATCATTCTGCTGTCAGCAAGCCTTCCCTAGCTGGGAGTCCCAGTCCACCTCACCTCCCTAGGAGGCCCTCCAGTGCTATGCTGGTCTCTGGACCTGCTGTGGAGGCAGCTCAGACTGTAATCTTGTCATACTCCTCTGTGTTCTTGCCTACGATGTCCACAGAAGTCATAACTGGTGTGTTTTGTTTTGTGGGAACTCTCAATGTCCTTTTATATATCCCATAGACATGGAGTCTGCCTAGATGTTCCTGTGGATTTAACCTGTAGCGTGTACAACTGGTGGGAAGGTTTTGGGTCCTCCACCTTAGCCACGCTGTCCCTGTGTTTCAACTGTGGTTTTATCTCCACCTCTGCATGTGGGTCGTGGGACACCTATGATTCGAATGTTGAGGCATTTAACATTTTCCTAGAGGTCTCTGAATCTGTCCTCATTTCTTTTTATTCCTTTTCCCACTCTGCTTCATTTATTTCCACCATCCTATCTTCCATCTCACTTATCTTTCTGCCTTAGTTACTCTGCTGTTGGTTCCCTTCAGAGTGTTTTTAATCTCAGTCATTGCATTGTTCTTTACTGATTGACTATTTTTTATTTCTTCTAGGTTCTTGTTAAACATTTCTTGCATCTTCTCTATCCGTGTCTCTAGTCTATTTATCTGTAACTCCATTTTGTTTTCAAGGTTTGGATTATCTTCACTACCATTATTCTGAAATATTTTTCAGATAGACTCCCTATCTTCTCCTCTTTTGTTTGGCTTGGTAGGTTTTTATCATGTTCATTCACCTGCTGGATATTTCTCTGCCTTTTCATTTTTTCTATTTTGCTGTGTTTGTGGTCTCCTTTCTGCAAGCTGGAGGGTTGTAGTTCCTCTTAATTGTGAAGCTTGCTTCCTGTGATTGGGATTTGACCAGTGACTTGTGAAGATTTCCTGGTTGGGGGAACTTGTATCTGTGTTCTGATGGGTGGAGCTGGATCTCATCTATCTGGGAGGCAGTGCAGTATCCAGTGGTGAGTCTTGGTGTGTCACTGGGTTTGGTATTGCTTTGGGCAACCTGTCTTTTAGTGTTCAGGGTTGTGTTCCTGTTTTGCTGGAGGATATTGTGAGGTGTCTTGTACTGCAGCTTGGTGGCTCTTGGGGTGGAGCTTGGTCTCAGTGTATGTATGGAGACTTTTTGGTGGGCTCTTACCTATTAATGTGTCCTGGGGTCAGGAGTTCTATGATGGCCCAAAGTTTTGGAGTTGAGCCTCTTGCCTCTGGGTTTCACTGCCCCTCATACTGTAACATCAAGACTTCTGTGCACACAGCACAAAAGAAAAAAATAAAAACCCTAGGTTAACTAGGTGAGACAACTCTCTACATCCAAGAATACCCAAAGAGATTCACAGAGTTATATAGAGAAGAGAAGAGGGAGGTGGGGGATGGAGGTGATCAGGAGAAGAAAAGGGAGAGTTAAAGGGAAAACAGCCATCAAGCAAGTAATCAAATCCCTAAGTGAAAATGGATACTAAAAATTAAACTGTTAAAGAGAAAAAAATAATAACAAAAATGAAAAAGCAAAAATTAAAACCTAGACTAGAGATTCGACTCTCAAAAGTACAATAAAATACAAAAATTATAAAAATATTGCAGGGTCAATTTGGTGTCAGATAATCCCTTGTTCTGACTTATACTTGTTCTCAAAGTCTAGAGTTGCCCCTCAAAGGCACAGTCTCAGCTTAACTGCAGAATTTTAATCTGTTGCACCTGCCACTTCTGGGATGACTCTCTTTCTTTTCTTTGCTTAGGTTGGCCTCCTCTTCTTGCAAGTCTCTTCAGTGTCTAATTTCCACCCTGACACGAGGGCCGAAAGTGGCCACTTATTTGGCTCACTTGCTCAGTTGTGCTGTGGAGAGGGAGAGACGCTGCCAGCAAACACCACTGGCATGTGTGGGGAGGGCTCACAGTGGGTGGGCCACACAGCCCAAGGTAGTGTGCACTTCCTGAGTCAAAGCCACTCAGGCTCCTGGTTGCTCTGTGAGGGCACAGTCCCAGGGGGGCCATGTGTCTCCTCAGGGCAGCGGGTCTCAGATGCTAATACTCCTGGTAGATATGAACTGTCCAGACCCCAGGAAGATGTGGTTAGTGACGGGCAGACTGCCCACAGCTTGGTGGAAACATGCGGTCTCTGGGGCCGAGATTGCAGTGGTCCCTTGCCTATCGCCTCACCTGCTTCTCTGCCTCCAAGGAGTGCCATAAATGGCAGCCAGTTTGCTCTCCTTTGGTATTCTCTAGGGCACAATCCTTTGCTCTGTGAGCATGCCAGGGGTCACAGTGTGGCCTTAGAGCCTTCCCGTGAGAAAGGCCCTTTGTTTTTCTGTCTCCCTGCTGTTCCCACAGTTTGGGTTGCTATGTCACATTAGTCCCCTCAGAGTGTCCTCGGGCATTCAACCCATGCTTACCCTGAGGGCTGAGGAGGCAGCTGCACCTCTGCACCCAGCACCCTCTCACTGCAGGTGGACATGAGAGTGTGAGCTACTTCATAATTACCATTCTGCGTGAATTCTGCGGTGATTTTTTTGTTTTTTCCTGGTATGCTGCCCTCTGAGATTCCAAAGGTCCCCAGTGACTCTGCCTGTGAGAGACTTTCCTATTGTGTGGAAACTTCTCCTCCTTCATGACCCCCTCCACAGAACAGGTCTCCGTCCCGAGATCCTTTGTCTCTCTTTTTATCTTTATCTTTTGTCCTACCTCATTTCGAAGAGATTAGTTTGCCTTTCTGGGTATCTGGGGACCTCTGCCAGTGTTCAGAAGTTGTTTTGTGGAAGTTGCTCTTCATGCAGATGATCTTTTGGTGTATTTGTGGGCAAGAAAGTGGTCTTCTCATCCTATTCGTCTGCCATTTTGGGACCGCCTTATTTCCAGTTTTAGACTATTGTAATAAAACTAGAATGACATTTGTGTACAGGTTATCTTGTGAATATCTGTTTTAATTTCTCTTGGATAAACGCCCCCCCCCCCCAAGTGTTATTGCTGAGCATATAGAACATAAATATTTAGTTTTAAAAGATACTGCTGAATTATTTAAGGCATGTCATAGTAAAATTGCTGGCTAGTGTGTGGATAAACTTGACTATGAAGTTCCTTGATGCAATTTGCTTCCTGTTTTGTGTGTGTGTGTGTGTTTAGAGTTCATTGAGCTCCCTGGATTTGTAGGTTTTTAGATTTTGTCATTGTAGTTTTCATCAAATTTGCAAAAATTTCTGCCTTTATTAACCTAAACATTTTAACTTTTTTGGATCTTTTCTACAATCTGCCTTCAGTCAGCCAATTACATGTATGTTAGTTTGCACCTGTCACTTCTGAAGCGGTTCCCTTTGTTTATTTGGCTTCTGTTTGCCGGTCTCTTCAGTGTCTAATTTCCGCCCTGACACAGGCGGGCAGAGGTGGTCTCTTGTTCAGGTTCGCTTGTTCAGTCCTGCTGCAGGGAGGGAGGGGCGCTGCAGACAAATGTCCCCGGCCTGTGTGGGGAGCACTCGCAGTGTTCCGGCCACACTGGGTTTGCCCCCGCTCAGGGATGTGTGCTTTCCCTGTCTACACTGCTCAGACTCCCGGCTGCTCTATATGGAGCGGGCCCTGCATTGTGTGCGGTTCCAGTTTTCGGGTATTCCAGAAAAGCGGGGACTCGGTTGGGCCTGCGTTTTGTGCCTTCCCTGGCCGGAGCAGCTTCCGCGCCCGGGCGCGTGCCAGTTGGGTGCGTGCACCTGTGACTTTTCTCTGGAGCTGGCCTCTAGCCGCGACCCTCCCGGCGGATTGGGAGCCTGTTTGCAGTTTGGTAGGGGGTTTGCAGTTTGGGGCCCCATCTCTGGGGCCGAGTTTGCCCCTTCTCCCCCCCGCCCCCCACCCCGCCCCGCCTCCTGCCTCTGGCGGGGGATGGACCGGTCCACCGCCGGCTAGCTCTTCTCTGGAATTGCTCAGTCCCTTTGTTCTGCGAACGGCTGGAAGTGTGTTCCTGCTGGTTAATTTTCTCTCTCTCTCTTGCTATCCCACAGTTTAAGTTGCTGTCTCACATTAGCTCCCTCCGATTGCCCTCAGGGCATTCGGGCCCAATCCTTACCCTAAGCAATGCCGCCTTCTCCTCTCCGTTCCGCCCCCACTTGCTGGTGGCGGATGCGGGCGTCTGGGGTACTTTTCTGCTGGGAGTTGCTTTTAGGCATGTAATCTGTAGGTTTTATTTATTTTTCCTCCCAGTTGGGTTGCCCTCCGAGATACGAAAACTTCCCCCAGACCCGCCAGTGCGAGGGTTTCCTGGTGTTTGGAAACTTCCTCTATTACGACTCCCTTCCTGGGACGGGTCTCCGTCCCTAGCTCTTTTGTCTCTCTTTTTATCTTTTATATTTTGTCCTACCTCCTTTTGAAGATGATGGGCTGCTTTTCTGGGCGCCTGATGTCTTCTGCTAGCAGTCAGAAGTTGTTTTGTGAAGTTTGCTCAGCATTCAAATGTTCTTTCAATGAATTTGTAGGAGAGAAAGTGGTCTCCCTGTCCTATTCCTCCACCATCTTAGCTCCTCCCTGTTAGTTTGCTTAAAATTCTCCCACTGATGCCTGTGATATTGTGATTTACAATAAGAAATATGTATCTGATCTTTATCCTTTTCTGATAGAGTTCCTAAAACCCTTAGAAATGATAACAATAAAGTATCTTTTATTATGTTAATGACATGACTTAAAAATTAATTAATTAATTTTAATTGGAGGCTAATTACTTTACAACATTGTAGTGGTTTTTGTCATACATTCACATGAATCAGCCATGGGTGTACATGTGTCCCCCACCCTGAACACCCCTCCCACCTCCCTCCCCATCCCATCCCTCAGGGTTGTCCCAGTGCACTGGCCCTGAGCACTGTCTCATGCATCGATCTTAACTGGCGATCTATTTCACATTGAAAGTCGCTAGGTAACCTAAAGATGGGGCTTCCCTGGTGGCTTAGGGGTAAAGAATCTGCCTGCCAATGCAGGAGATGCGGGTTTGATCCTCAGTAGGGAAGATCCCGTGGAGAAGAAAATGGCAACCCACACCAGTATTCTTGCCTGGGAAATCCCATGGTCAGAGGAAACTGGCAGACTGCAGTCCATAGAGTTGCAAAGAGTCAGACATGACTGAGTGACTGAGCATGTATGTATGCATGAGAAAGCCCGAAAGGATAGAGTTTTGAAAGCTTGTGAGTGTGTGGAAACTGGGGAGAGTGCTGCTCTTTGAGGATCATGGAATCTCGATGCCTTGCCTTATGCGTGTCTTCCATTTGGCTATTCCTTATCTATATCCTTTTATAATAAATTGGTAATCTAGCAAGTAAAATGTTTCTCCAAGTTCTGTAATCCACTCTAGGAAATTATTAATAATTAAACCCAAATGTGTGTGTGGGATCATTGGAAGCTCCAATGTATACTGTTCCATCAGCAGCATAGGTGACAACCTGGAGCTGTGATTGGTGTCTAAAGGGACTGAGCCCTTAACTTGGGCTGCTATATCCAGGTAGATGGTGTCAGAATTGAATTGAACTGTAGACATTCAGCTTATACTGGAGAATTGATTGGAGGAGTGAGAAAACTCACCACTCAGAAACAGGTGTCAGAATTGCAATGATGTTTTCTTTCTTTCTTTTCTCTTTTAAGTTACAAATTCTATTTCACTTCTACTGATTAGTACATTCAAATTATCTGTTTCTTCTTCACTCAGTTTTGGTGGGCTGTATGTTTCCAGAAACTTGTCCGTTTTTTGTAGGTTGTCCAGTTTGTTGGCATATAATTGTTCACAGTATGCTCTTATAATTTTTTTAGGTGTCATAGTTTATTTTTTCAGTTTTAATTTTTTTTTATTGAAGTACAGTTGATTTATGAGGTTGTTTTCATTTCTGCTGTATGGTAAAGTGATTCAGTTATACATACATATAGTTATATGCATATATACATAGCTATATATATACACACAAATATATATGCCTATATATTTTTTATATTCTTTTAAATTATACATGGAATGCTGAATAGAGGTCTCTGTGCTACATGGTAAGACCTTGTTGTTTATCCATTCTTTTATGGTTTTAAAAAAAAAAATTCTGTGATAGCAGCTGTTATTTCTCCTGCTTATTTTGGTCTACCACACTGGATTTGTAATTTTTTTTTTTTTTGCCATACCACATAGTATGTGGGATCTTAGTTCCTTGAACAGGGTTAGAACCTGTGCTCTGCAATACAAGCATGGAGTCTTAATCACTGAACCGCTAAGGACGTCCCTCTCCTCTTTATTTCTTATTTTGCTTATTTGGACACTCTATCTTTTCTTCTTGGTGAGCCTGGCTAGGGGTTTTTCAATTTTATTTATCCTTTCAAAAAACCAGCTTGCAGCTTTATTGATTTTTTTTCCTATTTGTTGAAATCTCTATTTTACTTTTTTCCTCTCTGGTCTGTATTATATCCTTCCTTATGCCGACTCAGACTGGTTTTGCTTTTTAACATTTGTTAGATGGG
Organism: Cervus canadensis; assembly: GCF_019320065.1. Lineage (NCBI taxonomy): Eukaryota > Metazoa > Chordata > Mammalia > Artiodactyla > Cervidae > Cervus > Cervus canadensis. The sequence goes on from NC_057400.1 coordinate 71,499,490, forward strand.
ATTGGAACAAAATGCAGTCCAGAGTTCATTTACTGCAGGATTGAAGTTAGGGGTTTCTGTGTGTCCATGAGTCACGGGCTCTCCTGCCTGACTGGCAGGGCAGGCACCGTATCTAGCCCTGTGTGAACATTGCCTCTTTCCTTCTAATTGTCTCAGTCTGCTGGGCTCTGCCTTTACCTCCTCTTCCTGCACCAGGGCCTGGAGCTCTTCCAAGGCAGTGAACTGGGGCAGTCACAGGGCTCATCTCATTTGTTTTTCATCTCTTAGTGATCACCATTCTTCACTGCCTGACATCAGGGTCCTACAAACCACTCTTTTACCAACACTTTTGGGGGAGGGGGGGAGTGGAGCACATGGCATCTGGGATCTTAGTTCTTGGACCAGGGATGAACCTCTGCTCCTTGCTGTGGAAGGATGGAGTCTTAACCACTGGACTCCCAGGGAAGTCCAAACCGCTGTTTTAAACATTTGTCCGTTTCTGACTGGTTCAGGTGAATGGATGAGTCCTTTGTTGAAAGCAAAATTCTGCTAAACTAGTTTTACTTAAACAAACATGCTTACTGGTTTCCTTGCTCATAATTTTTTTTCTTGCAAACCATTTCTTTCTTCTGGGTTCTGTGGTTTATTTATCTACTGTTCCTGAGGTTTAACCCTCATTTTTCTCATGCATACTTACTCTCACAACATTGTTTTCTCCTGTGTGTTTTGTAATCTCGGTTTGGAGCACAGCCTTCTTTCTTTTCTGTTTTACATAGGTGAGGGTGAGGATTGTATGAGTTTTCTATTGTTGGATAACAGATTGCCACCACCACAGAGGGTTGAAGAAACATGCATTTGCAATCTCACATTTCACACTGGTTAGGAGTGTATCACAGCCCAGTTGAGTTCTCTGCTGCATTCATGGTGTCAGCCAAGGCTGCGATCTCACATAAAGCCAAGGTCCTTTTTCAAGCTCATCCAGGTTGCTGGCAGAATTCAGTCCTTGTGGTTGTACGACTAAGTGCCCTGTTTCTTATTGCTGCTTCCTGGAACTCCTTTCAACCCTATTCCTGCCTTATGACCCTGTCTACAACATGGCAGTTTCTCCTTCAAGGCCAGCAGGACCATCTCTGCTGCTTTGATCTCTGAATTTCTCTGCCTCTGACTTCTAGAGCCAGATATATAAAGTGTGTGTGAAAGGGTCAGACTCATGAAAAAAAATCTCCATTTTAACTTAAGATCAACTGACTATCCAGCTTAATTACATTGGGAAATCCCACTTGCCTTGTAATATAACATAATCATGGGGCTCCATAACACTCACAGGTCTTGCCAACACTCATGGGGAGGGGTTATACAAGACAAACCAAGAGGTGGGAGTCTCTAGGGCTATCTTTTAATTCTACCTACCAGATTCCACCTTCTGGACCCCAACAGCTTATATTCCCTCCAAAAATTTCCTATTAAGTTGTCAACATAAGTCCAAATCCCATCATCTAAATTAAGCCCGGGTGTGGGTGAGGCTCCTGGGTGTAATTTCCTTTGGACATATTTCCTCCCCATCTGTGGGCCTGTGAAACTAGAGAAGTTATCTTTCCATTATTCCCAGCATACAATGATGGGACAGACAGAGGATAATGGTATAGACATTCTTGCCTAAAAAGGCAGAAAGTGAAAGATGAAAAGGAGTCAATATTTCAAAGCAGTTCTGAAATCCAGTTTGGCAAATTCCAGCCAGAGGTCTTAACTTAGGTTTCCAAGTCTCAGAATTATCGTTTGTCCTGGCTCGACCACCTGTGGTCTTGGTTCTGCTCTCTGGTCTCTGAGTCATCCTTCTTTTTCATGAGAGATATCAGATATTTGCAGTTACAGAGTTTCATCATTCTGCTCCCTAGTACTAGGATTCTGGGGGTCCATTGGCCTCTTTCGATTTTGAAATCTCTTTCTCCCTTTAATTCAAGTCGGTAGGTTTTTGGCAGAACAACTTTCCCCAGAACCTTGTGAGCCTTCTGTGAATTGCACTGGGATTCAGCCCATTAGACAGAAGTCATACCCACAGATTTGTTTGAGATAATCCCTGTCTGGTTCCAGCTGAGATGGCCAAGGAACAAGGGAAAGAGGGTGGAGTTGCTACAGCTTGGTTGATAAAACCTGTGAGGCATAATTTTATTCTCTTGAAAGAGCCTTTTTGTGGCTGAATACCCTGACCTTTTTTAAAAAAAATTTTAATTGGAGGCTAATTAAACCACAATATTGTGGTGGTTTTTGCCATACATTGACATGAATCAGCCATGGGTGTACATGTGTCCCCCATCCTGAACCCCCCTCCCACTTCCTTCCCCATCCCATCCCTCAGGGTTGTCCCAATGCACTGTCTTTTAATGCCCTGTTTCATGCATCGAACTTGGACTGGTGATCTATTTCATATATGGTAATATACATATTTCAGTGCTATTCTCTCAAATCATCCCACCCTCACCTTCTCCCACAGAATCCAAAAGTCTATTCTTTATATATGTGTCTCTTTTGCTGTCTCACGTATAGGATCATCATTACCATCTTTCTAAATTCCATATATATGCATTAATATACTGTATTGGTGTTTTTTTTTTTTCTGACTCACTTCAGTCTGTATAATAGGTTCCAGTTTCATCCACCTTATTAGAACTGATTCAAATGCATTCTTCCTAATAGCTGAGTAATATTCCATTGTGTATATGTGCCACAGCTTTCTTATCCATTCATCTGCTGAAGGACCTCTAGGTTGCTTCCATATCCTAGTTACTGTAAACAGTGATGTGATGAACACTGGGGTACACATGTCTCTTTCAATTCTGGTTTCCTCAGTGTGCCCTTTTGGTATTTTTTAGCAAAAGGTTATATAGTTGCACCTTTGACTTTTTTTCTATGCCATGCTTTTGAAAGCAATCTGTTAATTTTATCAGCTTTTGCCACCTGGATAGGCTGAGAATCTCCCAAATCATCCACTCCTGTTTCCTTTTCGGTTGACAGTTCTCTCAATATATCTCTTTTCTCATAAGCAGTGATAAAAAACCTGGCTGCATCTTAAACATTTCTTAAAAATATCCTTAGCTGTATATCCAACATTATTGCTTATGACTTTTGTTTTCCACCTAACTGCTAGACACAATTTTGCCAAAGTTCTGCCCATAAATAAGAAGCATACCCCATCCATCAGTTTCCAATAACATGTTTGTCACTTCCTTCTCAACCTCACCTATAGTACACTCCAAATACAGATTTCTACCACTGGTCACTGCAGTTGAGGCTTTTTTGGGTCATGCTTCTCAACATTCTTCCATCTTCTTGCTGTCCAATTCTGAAGTCACTGTCACCTTTTTAGGTATTAATTACAACAGCATGCCACTTCCAGGTAACAAAATCAGTATTAGTTCTCTATTGATGCATAACACATTACCACAAACTTAGAGGCTCAAAACAATACTATTTATTATCTTTTACATAGTTAAATATAATCATTTGGAGCATCGTTCTGAAGGTTAGAAGTCTGGCAAAGCATGCCTGGTTTTTCTGCTCAGTCTCACCAGCTTGAAATCAATGTGTTGACTGGGCCGAGTTTTCATCTGAGACTCTGGGAAAGAAGATACAAGTTCCTCCAGCTTGTTGGTGGAACACACTTCTTTGAAGATCTGAGTCCCTGTTTCCTTGCAGACTGTCAGCATTTAGAGGCTGCCCACATTCCTTGCCATGTGGCCCCCTTCTCCTTCAAAATCAGCAACGGAGCATTTCTTGTGCATCAAATTTCCTTCCCTTTAAATCCTTTTAGCCAGGAAGAACCCTATCCTGTGATAAGTAAGGGTTCCCCTGACTAAGGGTCCACTAGGATAATAGCCCTTTTTTAATGTCAACTAAGTCATTAAGTTAGGTCTTGGTTATAGTTGCATCTCTTCCCAGCACACATAGGTTCACATATAATTGAATAGCTGGGTGAAGCTGTGTGTATACACTACAGAAAGCAATCTTGGGGCATCTTAGAATTCTGTCTTCCACAGGGGCTCTGTGAGGCCTGGTTTGATGGTGTATTCTCCCAGAGAAACTTTTCACTTGTTGCTCTGGTGGTTTCCAGGGGTATGATATTCTGAATGCCACTTTTATGTTTATTTCTTGACTTAGAGGTCCTCAGACTGCATAAGTATAATAATTTGAAGCTTGAACATGCATAAAGGCAGGGAAATGAATAGAAGTTCTCAGGGGAGTGTTTAGTCTATGATAACAAAATTTCTTGTCTTTTTATGCTTTGAAGATGTACTTTCTCATTTCTCCCCAACTCCGCAAGGTTACAGCCATTCTAAGTTTCTAACTCCATATAGAGGTTCTCAGTCCCAACTCTTCATCTAGCTAATGCCCAAAGTTTTGCCTCTTATTTCTTCATGATTGTTAAAACCCAGTCTCGTAGGTTACCAACATGAGCAATCAGCTCCACCCACCTGGCCCTGGTAGCCATAGAATTAGCTCACCTACCTACTTGTCAATTTAATTTTCAGTTACCATGTGTTTTTTTCCCTGAAGATTTCCTCTACTTTTTGGTTTAGATTCAACATCGCTTTAAAAATATGTTTTACTGTATGTATGTGTGCATGTCAAATTGCTTCAGTTGTGTCCAACTCTTTGCGACCTCACCAGGCTCACCAGGCTCACCAGGCTCCTCTGTCCATGGAATTCTCCAGGTAAGAATATTGGAGTGGGTTGCCATGCCCTTCTCCTGGGGAATCTTCCCAAACCAGGGATCAAACTCTGGTCTCCTGGGGCTCCTGCATTGTAGGTGGATTGTTTACCGCTGAGTCACTTGGAAAGCCCCACTTTACTGTATATAACCTATTATTTCTTTTTGTTTGTGGTGGGAGGGAGGTATATGTCATTTGCTACATTAGTGTAAGTGTAAAATCTTGTTCTTTTGAACTTGTGGTTTGAAAGCATTGCCATTTCTCACTGTTCTAAGCCAATGAACCCTTTGTTCTCACTCCCTATCCTCAAGCCCTACTTCAATCCACCTCCACACAGCTGCCTAAGTCATCTTTGGAAAATATAAATCAGATTATGCAACTTCTGGGCTTAAAAATGTTCATCAATGCTCCAACTTTTGTGACAGATGTATCTCAGACCCTGTTCATGTCTACCCGGTAGCCCTTCCTGCCACATCTCCACCTGACCTGCGCCTGAATGTGATCTTACCCTTCCCTGGGAACTCTGTGGTTGCCTTTACTGGACACTTTCCCTTGGCTGTTTGCAAGGGAATCTCCTTTTGTTCTTCAGTCATCTTCCCAGGTGGTCTCCTGATCACCCAGTCAGTCAAGCCCCAGTTTTTGTTTCCCACTAGGCTCCCATCATGGTTTGTGGCCACTCACTTCTAGCAGAGTGGATGCTCCCTGTGGCTGGGTACCATCTGCACATGCTTTTCTACCTTCAGTGTGAAGCTCTGGCTTGGACCACAGACTTACACATAGTTGTTGAATAGTCAGGCCCAGGGCTGCTTATGTGATGGGCATGGGAAATTCAGAGCCTGCAGTCAGTCAGTAAGATGAGCTTTAAACATGCAACTCTACCCCGCTCTTGTGACAGGTAAGGTAGAAACTTACTATATCAAGGAATTCAAGGATATCTGATTGCCATATAAATATATTTTTGAATGAAATCATCTTTGTAAGCTTAATTCACTTAACATTAAGCTTTAAAGACTAGCTTGATTATAGTGAGACATTAAAAGAAAACTTGGGATCACCAGCAGGACAGTGCCCAGCGGGCATGGCTCCAGGGAGGCTTACTCCCTGGAGGAGGGGTGCTGAGCAGCTGGGGTGGTCATAGAGCAACCATTGACTTGCCAACATGTGACAGACAGAAATAAAGAATTGGCTTAATTCACTATGAGTATGGGAGGGCATTTTCTTCTCATACAGAAATATTTTGAAATAGTCCAAAGAATCACTTGAAATAACATCAACAGAGAGCATACTGATTGCCTGTGTTCAACTAACAAGTTATAATCTAGTATGACACATAGACAAGAAAATAAGCAATCAGAATAATGGGTGGCTGACTTCTGTCTTCAAAGGATAGTCACTAGAAGGGCCTGGCCTGCTTTCTCCATGATGGATCTTAAATTCCCACGGAATAAAAGTCATTGGTGATCAGGAACCCTAATCACTAGGTACTGTTTAGATGTTAGGCCCTATCCTAGGTCTTTTACATATTTCATTTCATGGACCAGAGTTGGGGTCTCTCATACCACATTCTAGAGCTGTCTCCACCAACAAGGCAAATCCAGGAAAGAGGACACCAGCAGAAACATTGCTCATTACCTCCAACCACAACTTTCTGCATCATTCTTGCTTTCTCCTCCAATCTCATCATTCTTGGCAGAGGTCCTTGTTGAAAACATGCCCTGTGAAGACCCAGAATTATATTTTGATCCATTTTTGACACAGCGTGTGCCCAAGAGAATTCTTTAAAAACAAGGGTCTTTGAAGATACTAAAAGTAGGCACTGGTTAAAACATTCATTTATGAGCAAGTTTATATCAGGAAAATAGTATCTATTTTCTTTTTTTTCCATTTATTTTTATTAGTTGGAGGCTAATTACTTTACAATATTGTAGTGGCTCTTGCCATACATTGACATGAATCAGCCATGGATCTACATGTGTTCCCCATCCCGATCCCCACTCCCGCCTCCCTCTCCATCCCATCCCTCTGGGTCTTCCTAGTGCACCAGCCCTGAGCGCTTGTCTCATGCATCCAACCTGTGCTGGTGATCTGTTTCACCCTTGATAATATACATGTTTCAATGCTGTTCTCTCAGAACATCCTACCCTCACCTTCTCCCAGAGTCTAAAAGTCTGTTCTGTACATCTATGTCTCTTTTTCTGTCTTGCATATAGAGTTATCGTTACCATCTTTTAAAATTCCATATATATGCGTTAGTATACTGTATTGGTCTTTATTTTTCTGGCTTACTTCACTCTGTATAATGGGCTCCAGCTTCATCCATCTCATTAGAACTGATTCAAATGAATTCTTTTTAATGGCTGAGTAATATGCCATAGTGTATATGTACCACATCTTCCTTATGCATTCGTCTTCTGAGCGCCCACTCCTGGGCATACACGCCGAGGAAACCAGATCTGAAAGAGACACGTGAACCCCAATGTTCATTGCAGCACTGTTTATAATAGCCAGGACATGGAAGCAACCTAGTATCTATTTTCTTAAGTGAATTGCACCCCTATGGAAAATGTAATTCTCTATGATTTTTACAAGTGAAGATGAGGGATTCTGAGCATGAATTCTATGCAGAGCTCACCTGTCCCCTTTCCTCCTTTTCTTCTTTTCCTCATCCCTTGCTGCCTTTATCAAATATTTATTAAGTACCTAATCTGTGTCAGTGACATAGGAAATGGTTTTTGTTCTCAAAATAGTTATAATATGGTACAAACTGTAGACAAGAAAACAGTCAATCAGAATAATGGGGTGGCTGGCTTCTGCCTTCAAAGGATAGTCACTAGAAGGGCCTGACCTGCCTTCTCTGTGTTGGATCTTAAATTCCAATGGAATCAAAGTCACTAATAACTGTGAACAACCTGATGGATACCAGGTACATATCTATCAACCAGACATAGCTCTGTGAGCTGTTAATCATTTGCAGGCAACATGTGTGTCTACTGAGAGAGTCCAAGAGCTACAATAGAACAGCTTACTAGAAATAAAAATGACCTTCAATGAAGTATTTGTTACTAGGTAGAGTTAAGTTCAGCTGAGAATAACAGAAAATCCCCCAAATAGTGCTTAAACAAGTTAGAGAAAACTAGTTGAAGAAAACTATAAACTTGACCAATGAACACAAAAAAGATTGGAGAAAATTGATGTTCCTTAATAGTAATGTTTCTCAATGAACAGAATGGATATTGTGGAGAATGGAATTTAATACACACATTTAACACAATTTAAAACAAATTGAGATTTTTTGAATTTGCAAAGAAAATTGAAATTGAAAACAGTCATGACAAGGTTGAAAAAATATTTTATGAGGGCAAAACTACAAAAACCAAAATGATGTTACTGCAATAGTATAGACAGAGAAACCATTCTGATGAATAGAAAGTTTAGAAACATGAGCATGCTTTATATATATAAACTTATAAATGTATTTGTTATATACACAGGTATACTTAGTTTATGATAAAGTTGGCATTTCAACTTGACTATAGATTGTTTCATAAAGGATAGCGCTGGAAAGTTTGCTAACCATTGGCATAAATCAAGATGAAGCCATACATCGCATCATATACCAAAATTAATTCTAGGTGGAATTAGGATTTATGTGTAAAGAAAGAAAATATAAACTTATCAAGAGATTATGTAGTTGAATATTTTATACAAACTGTGCCAGGGTAAGTTTTACTAGCACATCACCAAAGGCATAAAGAATATGGTAAAATTTAAGTAAATAAAAGTTAAAAGAAAATTTTATGCTTCCAAAAAACCATAAATAAAACTTAAAGGCAAGTGCACACTGCAAATAAATATTTGAAGTGTACTTAAAGGCAATAGTATATTTTATATATTAAAAAATCCATATTGATCAGTGAGCAGAGGATACACAAATGAAATGAAAACAACAGACATATCACAATAGCAAACAATCACCTTGCAGCTTCTGGGGAATGTATTTATTTCTTCAATAGAAGAAAATATTTGAAACAATACAATATTTTGCCTCTTAAAAAGATAAAGATATAAAGAATATTTTCAATACAACCTTTGAGAGTGTAAATTGATAATAATATTTTCTTTTAAGCTGCTTGGCATTATAAACAAAAAAATCACATGATTACTGTTGGACTCAATAATCCTCGGTTCAGGCTCTATCTTAAAGAAATAGTCAAAGATACAATCAAACATTTGTGTACATTGATTTTCAATGCAGCATCATCTATAATAGAAAAAGAATTTGGAAATGATGACACAGCCCCACAATAGAGAAATGGGTACATTAATTCGACTACATCTGATGCTGTAAAGTGGAATATTGCATAGGAATCTGGAATGTTAGGTCCATGAATCAAGGCAAATTGGAAGTGGTCAAACAAGAGATGGTAAGACTGTCTACATTTTAGGAACCAGCGAACTAAAATGGACTGAAATGGGTGAATTTAACTCAGATGACCATTATATCTACTACTGTGGGAAGGATCCCTTAGAAGAAATGGAGTAGCCATCATAGTCAACAAAGAGTCAGAAATGCAGTATTTGGATGCAATCTCAAAAACAACAGAATGATCTGTTTATATCCAAGGCAAACCATTCACTATCAGAATAATCCAAGTCTATGCCCCGAACAGTAATGCTGAAGAAGCTGAAGTTGAACTGTTCTATGAAGACCTACAAGGCCTCCTAGAACTAACACCCAAAAAAAGATGTCCTTTTCATTATAGGGGACTGGAATGCAAAAGTAGGAAGTCAAGAAACACCTGGAGTAACAGGCAAATTTGGCCTTGGAGTACAGAATGAAGCAGAGCAACAGCTAACAGAGTTTTGTCAAGAGAACGCACTGCTCATAGCAAACACCCTCTTTCAACAACACAAGAGAAGACTCTACACATGGACATCACCAGATGGTCAACACCGAAATCAGATTGATGATGTTCTTTGCAGCCAAAGGTGGAGAAGCTCTATACAGTCAGCAAAAACAAAACCGGGAGCTGACTGTGGCTCAGATCATGAACTCCTTATTGCCAAATTCAGACTTAAACTGAAGAGATTAGGAATAACCACTAGACCATTCAGGTGTGACCTAAATCAAATCCCTTATGAATATACAGGGGAAGTGAGAAATAGATTTAAGGGACTAGATCTGATCGACAGAGTGCCTGATGAACTATGGACAGAGTTCCAGAAAAACATTTATTTCTGGTTTATTGACTATGTCAAAGCATTTGACTGTGTGGATCGCCACAAACTGTGGAAAATGCTGAAAGAGATGGGAATACCAGACCACCTTATCCACCTCTTGAGAAACCTGTATGCAGGTCAGGAAGCAACAGTTAGAACTGGACATGGAACAACAGATTGGTTCCAAATAGGAAAAGGAGTACGTCAAGGCTGTATTTTGTCACAGTGCTTATTTCACTTATATGCAGAGTGCATCATGAGAAACGCTGGACTGGATGAAGCACAAGTCAGAATCAAGATTGCTGGGAGAAATAACCTCAGATATGCAGATGACACCACTCTTATGGCAGAAAGTGAAGAAGAACTAAAGAACCTTTTGATGAAAGTGAAAGAGGAGAGTGAAAAAGTTAGCTTAAAACTCAACATTCAGAAAACTAAGATCATGGCATCCAGCCCTGTCATTTCCTGGGAAACAGATGGGGAAACAGTGGAAACAGTGTCAGACTTTATTTTTTGGGGCTCTAAAATCACTGCAGATGGTGACTGCAACCATGAAATTAGAAGACACTTGCTCCTTTGAAGAAAAGTTATGACCAACCTAGTCAGCATATTAAAAAGCAGAGACATTACTTTGACAACAAAGGTTTGTCTAGACAAGGCTATGGTTTCTCCAGTAGTCATGTGTGGATGTGAGAGTTGGATTATAAAGAAAGCTGAGCACCGAAGAATTGATGTTTCTGAATTGTGTTGGAGAAGACTCTTGAGAGTCCCTTGGACTGCAAGAAGACCCAATCAGTCAATTCTCAAAGAAAATCAGTCCTGAATATTCATTGTAAGGACTGATATTGAAGTTGAAACTCCAATACTTTGGCCACCTGATGCAAAGAACTGACTCTTTTGAAAAGACCCTGATGCTGGAAAAGATTGAGGGCGGGAGGAGAAGGGGACGACAGAGGATGAGATGGTTGGATGGGATCACCGACTCAATGGACATGAGTTTGAGTAAACTCCAGGAGTTGATGAGAGGCAGGGAGGCCTGGTGTGCTGCAGTCCATGGGGTTGCAAAGAGTTGGATATGACTGAGCAACTGAACTGAGCTAAACTGATATTTAGATGATGATTAATTATGCAATCATTATAATCAAGTTTTTCAGGAATATTTAATGACATAGAAAGTGGCCATGCTAATAAGTTAATTGGAAAGTGTAGAACTGTATGACATCAAAGGCACAGAGCAGGAGGTGTGCACAGCAGTTGCTAATACCTGTGTTCAGGTGGCCATGTCCACACAGGACACCGCCTTTGCAGGCTGCTACTCTGTGTCCTCAATCCCAGCCTCCCACTGGCCTCTCAACCCACCTTGTTGTCTAGAAACATCACTTTGCATTGAGATCATTTCCAGTGCCCTCTAAAGGCACCACTTAGGGCTTGAGTGAGGTACCCTTTACCTCTCACTTTGGGTGTAAGACAGCGAGCTAATTGGACATTAATAGGGGCCTGGGTCTTCCACTTCTTGTTGCAGTATGAGGATTTCCCCTTTGCTCTTCCAGCAAAGCCAGGTGGCTTTCTTCTTGGGAAGAAGGGTGATTGTCCAGGGGGCAGGGTCATTGTTGTTGTTGTTTAGTAGCTTAAGTCATATCCAACTTTTTTGTGACCCCATGGACTCTAGGTTCCTCTGTCCATGGGATCTCCCAGGCAAGAATATTGGAGCGGGTTGCCATTCCTTTTCCAGGGGATCTTCCCAACCCAGGGATCGAACTTGCGTCTTCTGTTTCTCCTGAATTGGCAGACAGATTGTTTACCACTGATCTACCTGAGAAGCCACTGGGCAGAGGGAAGGGGAGAGGGTTACTATAGGCAAAGGGTAAGTTCTGGGAAGGGCTTCTCATCGCCTTCCTTTCCACCTTCCCCTCCCCACTCCTCTTTCTCACACGTTTCTTCCACTTCCCACCACTGCCCCAGCATTCACTGTATGCCCCTCTCAACAATGCCGGCTATTCCTGCTTGCTCATTTAATTTTCAGGAACCCCTGTGAGGTGGTTCTTACTCCATCTATGTATGATTATAATAACAAAAGCAACACAAATCAAGTCAAATAAACAGTTTCCAACATGGAATCAGAATTGGCTTCTTCTCTGCAACAAGACCAGAAGAGATAAAGGTCCCTTCCACTCCTTGTGGCATTCAAAAACAATTTCACATCTACTTCTGTCAGATCCTATGCCTAGCACTGGAGATATGGGGCACTCAGGGCACAGAAGGGACAGATGAGGATATTTTCTCATGGTCTGTAACTTGGTGTGGGGAGAAGTGTGGGGAGGTGGGGTGCAAGGAGGGCTGCCTGGAAGAGGTGACAACTGACTGAGAACTGAAGGTGGCCAGATCTAGGGGAGATGGGAGGAAGGAGGGGGCCCAGGTTGATGGCCTGCTCAGGTGAAGACAAGGCTGGGAAACCTCCAGTGTCCTTTGTGGAGGGAGACAGGGGAGAGATGCTGGGGAAAGAGGGGGTCTCTTAGGCTCTGCCTCAGGGAGCAGGACAGAGTGGAGCTGAGTGTGGAGATGCTATGGGGTGAGGGTGTGTACATACTGCCCTGCAGCAGCATCACCTCTCCTCTGAAATCTCATCACCATTCATTGGCTGGCATTTGACACTGGCCTCCAGGGACAGCAATAGCAGTTCTGTTCTACAGGGACCCTGGGTGAGGCATGAGTCCTGTACTGGGGAGCTCACCGGAAGGCAGGGAAGACTCAGATGCCCTGCGCCAGTGGGTGGGCTCTGATGAGAGGACCAGAGCCAGGCCAGAGCAGGATTCCTGGGAAAGGGTCCATTTGCCAAAGATTCTATTATCTTGGAAACAGCAAAGTTTACAGGTTTGCTAATGGCTTACTTAGGAAGATGACCCAGATAAAGGGGAGAGCTGTCTGTGAAGACAGAGTTCACATAGTGAAACAGGCTCAGAGAGAGCAATTCTCAGCAAACTACCTTCATCTGTCTTCTCTCATTTTTTATTCTTTTCTTCTCTCATCCTCAACAATTTATTTTTTATTATGAATTGTACCATTTATACAAAAGAGTGAAAAGATGGATGCACAATCTAAAGACTAATGCTAAAACAGATGCTCACGTACCTACCCTTAGAGATTAAGAGATAGGAGATTACTAAAACTTGCTGTCCTCCCCAGAAAAGATGCCTGTGATCCAGTACTTTGTGTACCCACGTGTGCATCCCCACTCTACATTGCTTTATTTTTGTCTGGTTTTGAGCTCTGAGGACCTGGGATAATCCTATCACTATGTATTCTCTTGTGATTCCCTTCTTCTGCTCATTTTTACATGTTGGAGACCCGTCTGAGTTGATGGATATAGCTGTAGCCATTCACTTTGCCTTACTTTGTGCAGTGTTCTTTTGGGTGCACTTACCACAATTCATTTTTCTGTTGCCGTCTTGGTGAGCATTTGGTTCATTGCCACATTTTCCTATCATAACACTGCTTCTGTGAACTTTCTAGTACCTGGTATTGTCTGGTTGCAGACCTGCAACAGTTTCTGGATAGTGTGGTTCTCAGAGTTGGCCTGGGGACACCTGCAGTTCCCAAGACAGTTTCAGAGGGTTTCCTGAGGTCAAAACCATTTTCATAATAAGGCTAGAATATTGTTTGCTCCTTTCACTGCCATTCTCTCATAAGTATTCATTTGGAAGTTCTGCACAACTCAAGAGACTCAGTACTTTCCAAATGACTGCTGCACATTGTTACAAAACTGATGTGTGGCTGAGAGAGCCATTGGAGGTCAAGCTAGGCCAGTGGATTTTAAAATAACTGAGTACGAAAATTTCACTGGTGCAGTTTCTGATTCCACATTACAGCTAATCTTCAAGGAACAGTCATTCATCAAGTTTTGATATAAAAACAAGAAAGAATATCCATAGTTATCTGAAAGATACAATAACTCCTTCCTTTACCAACTCCTTGGCTGTACAAGGCTGGATTTTCTTCTTATAGTCCAACTAAAACATATATCACAACAGAAGGTGACATGAGAATCCAGCTATGTCGGGTTTCTATTAAGTCATATATTTTTGGAAAACAGATAAAATGTTATCTCACATAAAATGGGAACATTATTGCTATTTTAAAACAAACTAATGCATATTTAAATCTTTCTTAGTTTTAATTTTTGATGTGGTGTAAATATAGGTGGATATATCACCTATAAGTAGAACCCACATGGGAGAAGGCAATGGCAACCCACTCCAGTGTTCTTGCCTGGAGAATCCTGGGGACAGAGGAGCCTGGTAGGCTGCCATCTATGGGGTTGCACAGAGTCAGACACAACTGAAGCGACTTAGCAGCAGCAGCAGCAGCAGAACCTACATAAATTTCTTTAGTTTTCTCAGTCATTTCCAAGCATGTAAATGGTGTAAGAGGATAAGGTGTGTGAACACTGCTGCTCTTGGTATATTTTGAAAAAAAGACTTCTGCATCTTTAACTTACTTCTGCCTTGACTGGACCAATGAATGATACCCAGAAGCAATGAAAAGACTTCCTTCAAACCCACATCCTCGAAAGTTTTAGCTCTTTAATTTTTCCAAACCTGTGAATGTGAAATGGTCTTTTCTTACAGTTCTGTTTTACCAATTTTTGTTTACAAATGAGATAAAGCAAATGTTCATGTGTTTTGGGGTCATGGTTATCTTTTTCTTGGCAAACGCCTGTTCTTGTATTCTGCCCATTTTTTTGGAAGGCTTGTTAGCCTTTCTTTATTAAGTCAGAAGAATTCTTTGTATGTACTCCATGATAATTCAGTTATACATATTGTGAGCATATTTCTTAGTTTATGATTTGCTTTTTCTCTCCGTGATGTCATTTGATGTGCAGATGTTCTTAGCTTCAATGTAGTTAAAATTATCCATCTTTCTTTAATGGTTTGTGCTTTTGATATCTTGTTTAAAGAGTACTCTCCTAAAGAGAAAGACAAATACCATATGATATCACTTATATGTGGAATATAAAATATGACACAAATGAACCTATCTATGAAATGGAAACAAATCATGGACATAGAGAACAGACTGTTGGTTGCCATGGGGTTGGGGGATAAATGGGTGGGAGGTTGCTGTTAGCAGATGTAAGCTTTTGTGTATAGAATGGATAAACAACAAGGTCCTACTGTATAGCTCAGGGAACGATATTCAATATGCTGTGATAAACCATAATGAAAAAGAATATATATATCTGAATCTCTTTTCTGTATAGCAGAAATTGTAATAACACAGCATTGTAACTCAACTATACTTCAATTAAAAAAAAAAAGAAATCCTTTCCTATCCCAAAGTCTTAAGGCGTTCTTCTATGTTATCTTTAAATGCTATGTAGTGTCTGCTTCACGTTTACATCTTTAGTCCACCTGGCATAGAAACTTCAGTAGACTGTTCAGTAGCAACCCAAGCTCATTTTTTCATATAGATAACCAGTTGTCCTGGCTCTTGGACAACCACATGTTAGTGTAGGCTTAGCTTTCTGGGAAAGCATGATATGACCACACGACTGGGTCCAGGTCCTTGCCTCACCAACTATGACCTGAACTGCTTACTTATTGGCTATTTGAGGAGAGCTTTCAAATTTGCTTTTTATCAGTATCTCTAGATAGTTTCACCTGACAGCTTCATTGCATTAATTCAGATTCTTGCTGGCTGAAAATCTCTGCTATCCAGTGTCTTTTTGTCAATTCACTGTATAGCAGGCAAGAGGAAGAGGCACCAGGCAAGCCAGGTTGGCCAAACAGTAACTGGTGAGGGGGTTGGAGTTCAAGTGATTTGGTCCTCTCTCCAGAGCCTTTGTTGTTGGGAGGAAGTCAAGGCAGGATTTGAAGCCTGCTGTATTTACATTTAAAAAAACTGGACTTTGATCCCTTCTTTAAATTTCCTATAACCATACAATGCTTCGGGCACCTTAACTTGTTTCCCTTATTTTGTCTTTTACAGTAGGACTTTAAAAGCAGGCAGTAAGTAGACATCTCCACCACGGGAAAATGCTGGTGACAAATGAATTCTGCATAATCTTCTTAATGTGGCAGTTTTCCATTTCAAACTGTTAGGCACTGAGACATCAAAGCAGCTGAGTGGCAGTCCTGAAATTCAGATAGATACAGTCCAAAAGGCTGCTATTGCTCATTCTTGATGATCAGGAAAATGTGGATAAAAGGTGCCAATTATGAATTAAGTTCTGGCTGTTTCACCCACACCTGTTGCACCTAGCTGTGCTAAGTCACTTTGGAGCTTTCCCCTGAGACAGGCTGGCCCTAGGGTGGGAGATGACATGTGGATTCAGGTCAGGTGACAGAATCACCTGCTGAACGCCTCCAGTGAGTACTCACTGGGGTTTGAGGGGCTCACAGCTGGTTTGTTGAATGAATTATAGAAGTGATGGCACTGACTTTGGGTCAGAGGACTCTCTTGCACGGTTTCTCCTTCTGAGTGATCTTGGGCTGTTATATGGCCCACAGGGCCCTCCCTGACTCAGCCCTGCCACCTCCCCAGCTCCTCCCCTTCCCTAGAGCTCCAGGCTCCTACACAGAGCCTTCTGGCTTCATGATGGCCCTGACTGCCTTCCTGCTGCTGAGCCTCCACATGGGCCCCTCCCAAAGGAGGCAACATCCTTCTAACCCAGGTATGAATGGGCCAAAGCTACATCTTCCTTTCCAGAGAACCCTCCATCACCCTGAGAGTGGGCACACCCCAGGCCATGGGCCCTCCAGCACTGCCATCTCTCCTGCATACCTCCACAAGGACTAGATTCTCTTGCTCTCCAGTGCATTCCAAGAGCACAAAGGGTGATGGGGGCAGAAAGGGAGCTCAGTAGATGTGTGCTGAGTGAATTGATGAATGGACTGGCTCAGTAAACTTAGACCACTGAGCCTCAAAAGTGCTTAACTCACATGGTTAAGTGAGATAATCTAAGACTGAATCTCAGCATTTTTGAATTGCTGACCCCATTGGAGAATCTAGTAAATGTCATAGACTCTCTTTTAGAAAAACACATGTATGCAGAGCAGCAATTATGTATGCTATTGAAAGTTGTATGAATATTCCCCCATAGTCTCTGCATGGGTTTTACTTTTTCCCTATGCTCTTCTGGACTGTTCTTGTCTGTCTTTTAAAAATAATGGTAGTGGATACACAGCAAGCCCTGTACTCTCAGTGGCTTAGCACATGTGTGTGTGCCAAGTTGCTTCAGTTGTGTCCACCTTTTTGAGACTCTGGACTGCAGCCTGCCCAGCTCCCCTGTGCATGAGATTCTCCAGGCAAGAATACTTGAGTCATGCCCTTCTCCAGGGGATCTTATCCACCCAGGGATTGAACCCCAGTCTCTTAAATCTTCTGCATTGGCAAGCAGGTTCTTTACCAATAGCACCACCTGGGAAGCCCTAGCGGCTTAACAAAACCAACAGTTATTTCTGCCTCATAGAAAGTCTGATCAATGACAGGGCAAGAAAGGGGAAGCCTTCTCCATGGAGTCATTCAGGAACTCGTCATCAAAATGAGGCTTCCAAGGTCAACTGGGCATTGACATCAGCTGACCATGGGGAGGGAGAGGTGGGACATAGAGAGGAGTTTGTGGACCATATTGGAAGTGGCTCACATTGCAAAGCTTGGGGACCATTAAAAAGGACATTGGGCTTCCCTGGTGGCCCAGACAGTAAAGAATCTGCCTGCAATGCAGGAGACCTGGATTCAATCCCTGGGTTGGGAAGTTCCCCTGGAGGATGGCATAGGAACCCAATCCAGTATTCTTGCCTGGAGAATCCTCATGGACAGAGGACCCTGGCAGGCTACAGTCCATGGGGTTGCAAAGAGTTGGACATGACTGAATGACTAAGCAGAGGACAAAGAAGACACCTTGGCAGGATTTGAAGCCTGCCAGATTTTCATTTAAAAACCTTGACCTTGGTCCCTTGTATGGTGGATATTTTCATGTCTGTAAGTGCTGTTATTTGGAATCTCATATGCAGGACTTCTTTTCCCACAAAATTTCATATGTCTTTTTCATGGAAGCTTCTTGAAGCAAGTGGAAGAAACTGAGCCAAAGAAAGTGTTTCACAGGGCGGAGTTTTCTTCTTGTCCTATGCTCACTTTTTCCTGAATGTGCCACAAACAACATCCTTTGTTTTCAAGCTCCATGGTGCTCCCACCATCCTCTGCCTCTGCATCCTCTCACACACAATTCCAATGGCCATTCTTATGGGAAGACCTCCTTGAGCACCTCTCCAACTCCAAGGCAGACTTAATTTCCCCTCATCTAAGTCCCCAACATGAGTCACATTACTGTGTTATTGCTTTCAACTTAATGTCTCTCCCAAATTTATCCCTTAGATTGGAAGACACAGCTTATCACTCACCTCTTAGCACTTGTTCTGGCACACAGTAGGTACTCAGTAAATGGGATCTGATTGCAAATAGAAAGAAGTGTGTTCCTTTCTGCCTTTAAGGCTTTTCTCTGCCCGCTTTCATCTATTCAGTGTGGGCTATCTCTCCCTACACCTTGGCTCTGCCATTTTTGAAAAGCTGCATGTGACTGGGAGTGAAGGGACCTCAAGGAAGCCATAGGAAGAGATGCAGCTGGGGTGAAAGTCAGAGACCAGGCATGGCAGATTTTTAATATCACCCAAAGGCCTGAGTGATTCATTGAAAGGGGTAAGCAGGAGAGATGTTGTCAGATTGTCACTCTTAGAACCACAGGAGTATGAATTTGAGGGGCAGAAGGGGAGTCAGATAAGATTTATTGAACTTGTCTTGGAAGTGTCTTGAATGGTGAGTGTTCTTCAAACATTATGAGGTTATCGGTCATGTGATGGGAATAGGGAGAAGCTCAGGTGGTGAGGGAGATAGACTTGTAAACAAGTTTTGGACAGAAGGAGGTGGCAAAGTGGTAGTGAGAGATGATGGTAGACTGTGGTGTCTGGATGTGAGGGGGGATTGATAGTGCAGGGAAATGATGTGGATCAGATTCACTTCCTATGGTGCTACATCCAGGATGGCTCCCAGTCTTCCACTGGTACAAGTGAGGCCATTCTTTGGAAGAGGTGGGCTACAGGAGGAGGAGATGATGGTTGGGGTTGGATGGGGAGCTGATAGAGTTTAGTTTTCTGAGGGACAAACACTGACTCAACCTCTCATTTTGATGCAACGAGTTCCCCATAAAATGCCTTCAAGGTAACTTATCTTCCACTCATGTGGGGATGTTGCTGAGGCCTTTGCCCAATTCTCTTTGTAAATACCTAATACTTATTTGTTTAGTCACATTTTCTAAAATCTCAGATTATCCCTTTGGGGATAACCTGTATGGAAAAAGAAACAACAGCATTGAGGGACTGCTTTTCTAAGCCATATGCTTTACCATTTAACAGTATATATCCATTAAGAAAACACATTATTAGTAGGGGCAAAGGTCTCCACTGGGAAGTGTTTTATTTGATATGATGGACTCTTATGACTTGACTGATTTTGCTGACTGTGGCATGATGGATATGACATTTAACAAAGACAAGAGCTTTTGGAGTTATTGCCTATTTGAATTACAGTTTATGTTTCTCAAAAGACTGAAAGCTACCACTGAATTTTAGCCACAGGCAGAGAAGTTGCTGTTGTCACTATTTCAGGTGGAGAAACAGAACTGAAGGGCCACAGACTCAGTCTCGGTCACACAACCATTTAGTGCTCCCAGAAGTGGAAGGAACTGACACTGTCAATTGTTTACACTGTCCCAGACCCCTTGCAATTATGATGCATGATCATCCTCACATCCTGATGTCCCTGAGGTTGACTTGGGATAATAAAGCTTCTAGGAGAAACTGGAATCACAGAGGTGCCAATTTACTAATGCCTATGAGGAATGCAAGTACCAGATGCTCACATCCATCTGGTTTGTACATTCTTTGCTGTTAAGGCAAATTTCCAAAGAGTGGTTTGACAGCATCAAGCTCAGAGAGCATAAGGCTTTTATCTGCATATCAGGGCTGAGGTTGTCTGTCAAACCAGATGCAATTGTCTTCTGACAGAGTATCTCCTTCTAGAGACTGTGTGAATGGACACAGCCAAAATTCATCTTGTGACTGACATGAACATATCTATAGCTTCCATTACAGAAAAAGATGTTGTTATTGTTCTAATGCTAAATCATGTCTGATTCTTTGAGAACCCATGGACTGCAGCATGCCAGGTTCCTCTGTCCTCCACTATCTCCTGGAGTTTGCTCAAACTCATGTCTGTTGAGTCAGTGATGCTATCTAACCATCTCATTCTCTGCCACCTACTTTTCCCACCCTCAATCTTTCCCAGCATCAGGGTCTTTTCCAATGAGTCAGCTCTTCGCATCAGGTGGCCAAAGTATTGGAGCTTCAGCTCAGTATCAGTCCTTCCAATGACTATTCAGGGTTGATTTCCTTTAGAATTGACTGGTTTGATCTCCTTGCAGTTCAAGGTACTCTCAAGAGTCTTCTCCAGCACCACAATTCAAAAGCATATCAGGAAAAAATAGAGTGGATTTATCTTCTTGCCCAATTAAAAAAAATAGGAGAAATGACTGAAACAATAGAAGACTTTGGGCACAAGGCAATGTGGCAGAGTGGTCCACGAGAACAGGGAAATAAATGAAGTAAACCCTATGTTCTGAAGTGTTCCAGAACATTACTTGCAAAAAGTTCCTCGGTCGTTGAGCAGGAAAAGGGAAACCAGGCAAAGCTCAGCAGACTCACTGAGATGAACAAAGCAGAGCTAAAGTTTACGGTGTTCAAGGCAGCTAGGATTTACAAGGGAGAGTACCAGAGGAGAGAACTGCATGCTAAAGACCTAAAGAAATCTGCAGAGGGTTACCATCAAGTATTCAGCTGAGTACTGATTAGTGCATGTGTGTGAGGAAACTGGTTGGGACATAGAAGAATTAGAGGAAACATTCTCCATAGATCAAACCAGGCTGGGAATTGTGCCTGTTCTCACCACCAGAGTGAAGAAGAATAAATCACATGGCATTGGATAGAATATTTAGGAGTTTTGTTTGGTGGAGGCAAAGTTAGCCTCAGACTAAATGTTTTTCTGGTCCCACTTAACAAAGCACTAATGAAAGATCAAATTGTTTCCAAATAAATTAAACGCATATCAAACAAAGTTCAAGGCTTATATAGAATATCCAGCACCCAGCAAAATCAAATTCACAATGTCTGACACTCAATTGCCAGTCTTGCAAAGAAGAAAATATGACCCATAACAAGGGTAAACATGTCAGTCAACAGTGACCCAGAAATGGCAAATGATAAAATTAGTGAACCAGGATATTAAAACAACCACTATAACAATATTTCATACACTCAGTGCAATAGAGGAAAAGATTAGATATGTTAATTAGAGACAAGAAAGATTTTTAAAAGACTCAAATCAAACTTCTTGAGATGAAAGTTATAATATGTGAGATAAAAAATACATGGGAGGGAGTTAAAAAATTAGGAAGTACAGAAGAAAATATTACTTAAATAGAAAACAAGGCAATAGAAACTAGAAAAATGCAAACAAGAGAGAAAAGGCAAAACAGAAGAACAAAAAGACTGACAACAAATAGAGTAGCAGTGAATTCTGAAACAACTTCAAATGGTTTACTATCCAAATACACAAGTAGTTAAAGTCATAAAATGGGAAGTGGGTGGGGAAAATTTTGAAGGAATACAATTTTCTTCAAATTTTCCAAATTTGATGAAACTATAATTCTTAGACTCAAGAAGCTCAACAAACTTTAAGTACAGTAAACATGAAGAAAATTATATCAAGCACTGTAGTCAAATTGCTCAAACACAGTGATAAAGGGAAAACCTTAAAAGTAATCAAAGAAGAAAGAAACATTATGTACAATGAAACAGAGATAAAGATGAAAGAAAAATTTTCATTAAACACAAGAGTGCAAGTGAGAAGGCAATCAAATGTTTTTTAAAGTATTAAAGGAAAAAAAAACCTTTATTGAGGAAAAACATCTCAAAAATGAAGCAAAATAGTCCTTTTCCCAATGTGCAAAATCTGAAAGAATTCATCACCAGTAAATCTGCACTATAAGAAATAAGGCTGATTTAATTACCAGATGGAAATTTGAGCCTATATAAAAGACTGAAAAGCAACACAAATGTTAAACATGAGGAAATTTTCTTATTGTTTTAATCTATTAAAAAGAGAATCAATTGTTTATTTTTTCCCCAATTATTTTTATTAGTTGGAGGTGGTTTTTGCCATACATTGACATGATTGTTTAAAGCAAAAATAATGACAATACATTGTGAGATTTGCAACATATATGTGACAACAATAACACAAAGGCTAAGAGAAGAAAATGGGTGTATATTGTTGTAAGGTTCATATAGTTGAAATGATATAATATCACTTGAATGCAGACTGGGTAGTTCAAGAAGTATACTGTAAGGGCTCAGACAACCACTAAATAGCACAACAAAAGTTGTTTATGATAAGCCAACAAAGGAAATAAAATGAAAATATAAAACCCACTCAATTAATATAATAAAGCAAAAAAAAAAAAAAAAAAAAAAAAAAAAAAAAAAAAAAAATGGTAAGAAGAAAAAAATTAGTTTTAAGCCTAGCCAAATCAATGATCACATAAATAAAACTAGTCTAAACTACATACCAATTAAAGGTTAGATATTTTTCCAATTGGACTAAAAAGCAAGAGCCAACTGTACAAGGGCATGTGTACATATATGGGTACACACACACACACACACACACACACACACTGAGATTAAAAGAATGAACATGGAAAAAATATATCTTGATAATGCTAATCAGAAATCATAACAATACCAGATAAAGTGTATTTCAGAGCAAAACAAAATTACCATGGATAAAATCATTTCACAATGATGAAGGAATCAGTTAATCACCACATAACAATCTTAAATGTTTATTCATCTAAAAACAGAGCTTCAAAATACATGAAGCAAAAATGGACAGACCTGAAAGGGGAAATAGATATGTCTACAAATATACCTGGATGTTTCCACATTTCTAAGTAATTGGCTGTCTGAAAATCAGTAAGAATATGGAAAAAAACTACAAAACAAATGTGGTTTAATTGACATTTATAGATCCTTCCTGAGTGGCAGAATACACATGATTTTCAAGTGCACATGGAACATTTACCAAGATGAAATATACCCTGACCACAAAACAAGTTTCAATAATTTTGAAAGGATTTGTATCATTCAGAGAATTTTTTTGGCCACAGTGGAATTAAATTATGAATTAGCAGTAGAAAGATATCTGGAAAATCCCCAAGTATTTGGAAACTAAATAACACACATCTAAATAACCAATGGCTCAAAAAAGAAATTAAAAGAAAAATTAGAAGGAATTTAAAATAAACGAAAACAATTTATCAGAATTCATTGAGTAGAGATGAAACAGTAGTATTAATAATGGTGTATTCAAAGCACTAAATGCCTATGTTAGAGAAGAAGCAACATTTCAAATCAATGATCTAAACTTTCACTTTAAGAAACTAGATGAATAATGTACCCCAAGGTTTTGCTGCAGTGCTGTTTATAATGGCTCGGACATGGAAGAAACCTAGATGTCCTTTCACAGATGAACAGATAAAGAAGTTGTGGTACATGCATATAATGGAATATTACTCAGCCATAAAAAGGAACAAATTTGAGTCAGTTGAGCTGAAGTGAGTGAACCTGAGACTGTTACACAGAGTGAAGAAAGTCAGAAAGAGAAAAACAGATATTGTATATTAATGCATATATATGGGATCTAGAAAAACAGTACTGATGAAATTATTTTTATGGGCAGAAATAGAGATGCAGATGTACAGAATGGACTTGTGGACACAGAAGGGGAAGGAGAGGGCGGGATGAATTGAGAGAATAGCATTGACATATATACACTACCATGTGTAAAATAGCTAGCTAATGTTTGTTGCTTTATAGCACAGGGAGCTCAGCTTGGTGCTCTGTGATGACCTAGAGGGATGGGCTGGGGGGCTGGGAGGAGACTTAAGAGGGAGGGGATATATGTATATTGCTTTTCAGTCGCTAAATTGTACCCAGCTCTTTCAACCCCATGTACTGCAGCACACCAGGCTTCCCTATCCTTCACTCTCTTGGAGTTTGCTCAAACTCATGTTCATTGAGTCGCTGATGCCACTCAGCGACTGATGATGAGGTGATGTGCAACCACCTCAAACTCTGTCACCAGCTTCTCCTCCTGCCCTTAAACTTTCCCAGCATCAGGGTCTTTTCCAATGAGTCAGCTCTTCGCATTATGTGGCCACGGTATTGGAGCTTCAGTATCAGTTCTTATAATAAATATTCAGGGTTGATTTCCTTTAGGATTGATTGGTTTGAACTCCTTGCTGTCCAAGGAACTCTCAAGAGTAATCTCTAGTACCACGGTTAGAAAGCATCAAGTCTTCAGCACTCAGCCTCCTTTATGGTCTAACTCTCACATCCATTCATGACTACTGGAAGAACAGTAGCTTTGACTATATGGACCTTTGTCAGCAAAGTGATGTCTCTGCTTTTTAATACACTGTCTAAGTTTGTCATAGTTTATCTTCCAAGGAATAAGCATCTTTTAATTTCATGGCTACAGTCACCATCCATAGTGATTTAGGAGTCCAAGAAAATAAAGTCTGTCACTGTTTCCATTTTTTCCCTTACTATTTGCGATGAAGTGATGGGCCAGATGCCATGATCTCAGTTTTTTGAAGTTTGAATTTTAAGCCAGCTATCTCACTCTTCTCAAATGGCTCTTTATTTGCTCTTCCCTTTGTGCCATAAAGGTGGTCTTGTCTGCATATCTGAGGTAATTGATGTTTCTCTTGGCAAACTTGATTCCAACTTGTGGTTCATCCAGCCCAGCATTTCACATGATGTACTCTGCATATAAATTAAATAAGCAGGGTGACAATGCACCCTTGAAGTACTCCTTTCCCAATTTGGAACTAGTCTGTTGTTCTATGTCCAGTTCTAGCTGTTGCTTCTTGACCTGCATACAGATATTTCAGGAGGCAGATAAGGTGGTCTGGTATCTCTATAAGAATGTCCCAGTTTTTTGTGATGCACATTGTCAACGGGTTTCACGTAGTCAGTGAAGCAGTAGATGATTTTCTGGAAACCCCCTGCTTTTCCTATGATCCAACAGATGTTGGCAATTTGATCTCTGGTTCCTCTGTCTTTTCTAAATCTAGCTTATACATCTGGAAGTTCTTGGTTCATGCACTGTTGAAGTTTAGCTTGAAGGATTTTGAGCATTACCTTGCTAGCATGTGAAGTGAATGCAATTGTGCAGTGGTTGGAATGTTTTTTGGCATTGGCTTGGGATTGGAATAAAAATTAACTTAAAAATTAATTTATTTATTTTAATTGGAGGATAATTAATTTACAATATTGTGATTTTTTTTTTTTTGCCATACATCAACGTGAATCCACCCTAGGTGTCGTCTCCATCCAAAACTTTCCTTCCAACTCCCTCCCAACCCTAACCCTCTAGGTTTTTTCAGAACACTGGCTTTGGGTGTCCTGCTTCATGCTTTGAACTTTCACTGCTCATCTATTATATAGTATTGTTTATGTTTCAGTGTTAATCTCAAATCATGCCACTCTTGTGTTCTCCTTCTGAGTCCAAAAGTCTGCTCTTTACCTCTGTGTCTTCTTTGCTACCCTGCATGTGGATCATCAGTACCTTATTTTTAAATTCCATATATAGGCATTAATATACATACAGTATATATCAATAATCTCAGATATGCAGATGACACCACCGTTATAGCAGAAAGCAAAGAACTAAACAGTTTCTTGATGAAAGTGAAAGAGGAGAGTGAAAAAGTTGGCTTAAAGGGTGACATTCAGAAAACTAAGATCATGGCATCCAGTCCCATCACTTCATGGCAAATAGATGGGGAAACAGTGGAAAGAGTGACAGACTTTATTTTTTTGGCTCCAAAATCACTGCAGATGGTGAACGAAGCCATGAAATTAAGATGCTTACTCCTTGAAAGAAAAGTTATGACCAACCTAGACAGCATATTAAAAAGCAGAGACATTACTTTGCCAACAAAGGTCCATCTAGTCAAGGCTATGGTTTTTGCAGTGGTCATGTATGGATGTGAGAGTTGGACTGTGAAGAAAGCTGAGAGCCAAAGAATTGATGCTTTTGAACTGTGGTGTTGGAGAAGACTCTTGAGAGTCCCTTGCACTGCAAGGAGATCCAACCAGTTGATCCTAAAGGAAATCAGTCCTGAATATTCATTGGGAGGACTGAAGTTGAAGCTGAAATTCCAATACTTTGGCCACCTGATTTGAAGAACTGACTCATTTGAAAAGACCTGGATGCTGGGAAAGATTGAGGGAAGGAGGAGAAGGGGACGACAGTGGATGAGATGATTGGATGTCATCACCGACTCAATGGGCATGAATTTGAATAAACTTCTGGGAGTTGATGATAGACAAGGAGGCCTGGTGTGCTGCAGTCCATGGGGTTGCAAAGTCGGACATGACTGCGTGAACTGAACTGATCTGATACATAACAGCATTTGCCTTTCTCTTTCTAACTTACTTAAGTCTGTGTATTAGGCTCCAGGTTCATCCACATCATTAGAACTGACTCAAATGCATTTCTTTTTATAGTTGAGTAATATTCCGTTATGTAAAAGTACCACAAATTTTTTATCCATTCATCTGCCATTGGACATCTAAGTTGCTTCCATGTCCTAGTTATTGTAAATAGTGGTGCAATGAACATTGGGGTATATGTGTCTCTTTTGATTCTGGTTTCCTTGCAGTATATGCCCAGCAGTGGGACTCCTGGGTCATATGACAGTTCTTCCAGTTTTTTAAGGAATCTTCACACCCTTTTCTCCGCACCCTCTCCAGCATTTATTTTTTGTATACATTTTAATGATGGCCATTCTGACTGGTGTTGTGGTTTTGATCTGCATTTCTCTAATAATGAATGATGTTGAGCATCTTTTCATATGTTTATTAGTCATATGACCCACTCCAGTACTCTTGCCTGGAAAATCCCAGGGATGGAGGAGCCTTGTAGGCTGCAGTCCATGGGGTCAGGAAGAGTCGGACACGACTGAGCGACTTCACTTTCACTTTTCACTTTCATGCATTGGAGAAGGAAATGGCAGCTCACTCCACTGTTCTTGCCTGGAGAATCCCAGGGACGGTAGAGTCTGGTGGGCTGCTGTCTATGGGGTCGCACAGAGTCGGACACAACTGAAGTGACCTAGCAGCAGCAGCATTAGTCATATGTATGTCTTCTCTGTAGAAATATCTGATAGGTATTTTGCCCACTTGTTGATTGGATTATTCATTTTTCTGCTATTGAGCTGCATGCACTGCTTGTATGTTTTGGAGATTCTTTGTCACTTGTTTCATTTGGTACTATTTTCTCCCATTGTGAGCACTTTTCACCTTGCTTATAGTTTCCTTCATTGTGTAAAATCTTTTAAGTTTAGTTTGTTTATCTTTTATTTTTTAATATTTTTGTTTATAATTTTGTTTGTTTATATTTTATTGTTTATTTGTTTGTTTTTGTTTTTATTTCCTTTACTCTGTGAGGTGGGTCATAGAGGATCTTGCTGTGATTTATGTTGGAGAGTGTTCTGCCTATGTTCTCCTCTAAGAGTTTTACAGTTTCTGGTCTTACATTTATGTCTTTAATCCATTTTTAGTTAATATTTGTATATAGTGTTAGAAAGTGTTCATTTCATTCTTTTACATGTAGTTGACCAGTTTTCACAGCACCACTTGTTGAAGAGACTGTCTTTTCTCCAGCACCACTGTTGAAGAGACTGTCTTTTCTCCATTGTATATCTTTGCTTCCTTTGTCAAAGATAAGATGTCCAAAGGTGCATGGATTTATCTCTGGACTTTCTGTTTCGTTCCACTGATTTATATTTCTTTCTTTGTTCCAGTATCATACTGGCTTGATGACTGCAGCTTTGTAGAAAATTTGAAGTCAGGAAGGTTTATTTCTCCAGTTCCATTCTTCTTTCTCAAGATTGCTTTGGCTTTTTGGGATCTTTTGTGTTTCCATACAAATTGTGAAATGATTTGTAGTTCTGTGAAAAATAACATTGGTAGTCTGATAGGGATTGCATTGAATCTATAGATTACTTTTGATAGTGTATTCATGTTCACTATGTTGATATTCCAATCCAAGAACATAATATATTTCTGCATCTATTTTTGTCATCTTTGATTACTTTCATCAGTATTTCATAGTTTTGTGTATATAGGTCTTTTGTTCTTTAGGTAAATTTGTTTCTAAGTATTTTATTCTTTTCATTGCAATGGTGAATGGGATTGTTTCCTTAATTTCTCTTTTTGATATTTTGTTGTTATTGTACAGGAATGCAAGGGATTTCTATGTATTATTTTTCTATCCTGTAACTTTACTATATTCATTGATTAGCTCTAGTAATTTTCTGGTGGCATCTTTAGGGTTTTCTATGTAGAAGATCATGTCACTTAAACAGTGAGAATTTTACTTCTTCCTTTCCAATCTGGGTTCCTTCAATTTTTTCTTCTTCTCTGACTGCTTTGGCTAGGACTTCCAAAACTATGTTGCATAGTAGTGGTGAGAATGGGCACCCTTGTCTTGTTCCTGATTTTAGAGGAAATACCTTCTGTTGTTTGCCATTGAGGATAATGTTTGCTGTGGGTTTGACATATATGGTTTTTGTTATATTGAGGTATGCTCCTTCCATTCCTACTTTCTGGAGAGTTTTTTTTTTTTTTTTTTAATTTTTATAAATGGGCATTGAATTTTGTCAAAGGCTTGCTCTACATCTATTGAAATAATAGTCATATAGCTTTTATCTTTCAATTTGTTAATATGGTATATCACATTGATTGATTCGCAAATGTTGAAGAATTCTTGCATCCCTTGATAAAGCCCATGTGATCATGATGTATAATCTTTTTGATATGTTGCTGGATTCTGTTTTCTAAAACTTTGTTGTGGATATTTGCATCTATGTTGTTGAGTGATATTGAACTGTAATTGTTCTTTTCTGTGGCATCTTTGTCTATTTTTGATATCAGGGTGATGGTGGCCTTGTAGAGTGAATCTGGGTTTTCTTTCCTCTGGAATTTTCTGCAAGAGTTTGAGTAGGGTAAGTGTTAGGTCTTCTCTAAACATTTTGTAGAATTCACTTGTGAAGCCATCTTGCCCTGAGCTTTTGTTTGTTGGAGGATTTTTGATTGCAGATTGGATTTCAGGGCTTATGATTGGTCTGAAAAATTTTCTACTTCTTCTTGGTTCATTTTTGGAAAGTTATACTTTTCTAGGACTTTGTCCATTTCTTCCAAGTTGTCCATTTTATTGACTTATAGTTGCTCAATGTAGTCTTTTAGGATCATTTGTATTTCTGTGTTGTCTGTTGTAATTTCTCCATTTTCATTTCTAATTTTATTGATTTGAGTCTACTCCTTTTTTCTTGATGAGTCAGGTTTATGGTTTGTCTATTTTGTTTATGTTTTTAAAAAAACAGGCTTTGGTTTTATTGATTTTTGCTATAGTCTCCTTCATTCTTTTTCATTTATTTCTGCTCTGATTTTTATGATTTCTTTCCTTCTACTCTCTTTGGGGTTATTTTGTTCTTTGTCTCTTTAGGTGTAAAGTTAGGTTGTTTATTTGAAGTTTCTCTTGTTTCTTGAGGTAGGCTTGTATTGCTATGAACTTTCTTCTTTGCATTGCTTTTACTGAATCCCATTGGTTTTGGGTTGTTGTTTTACATTATCATTTGTTTCTATGCATATTTTGATTTCCTTTCTGATTTCTTCAGTGATCAATTGGTTATTCAGAAGCATGTTGCTTAGCCTCCATATGTTTGTGTTATTATCAATTTTTTTTCATTTAGTTGATATCTAATCTTACAGTATTGTGATCGTAAAGATGCTCGAAATTTTTCAAGTTTTAAAATTTTACCAAGGCTTGATTTGTAGTCAAGAATGTTATCTACCCTGAAGAATATTCCACGTGCACTTGAGAAAAAGGCAAATTCCATTGTTTTTTAGTGAAATGCCCTGTAGATATCAACTAGGTCTAACTGGTCCAGTATGTCATTTAAGGCTTGTGTTTACTTCTTAACTGTCTGACTGGATGATCCGTCCATTGGTGTGAATGGGGTATTTAGGCCCCTGCTACTACTGTATTACTGTCAATTTTCCCTTTCATCAGTTCAGTTCAGTTCAGTCACTCAGTCGTGTCCGACTCTTTGTGACCCCATGAATCGCAGCACGTCAGGTGTCCCTGCCCATCACCAACTCCCAGAGTTTACTCAAACTTATGTCCATGTTCCCTTTCATAGTTTTTAGCAATTGCCTTATGTATTGAAGTGCTCCTATGTTGGGTGCAAATATATTTATAATTTTTATATCTTCTTGGATTGATCCCTTGATCACTATGTAGTGTCTTTCTTTGTCTCTGATGGTGGTTTTTCTTTTAAATTCTATTTTATCTGATATGAGTATTGCTACTCCCATTATCTTTTGGTCTCCATTTACATAAATATCTTTTTCCAGCCCCTCACTTCCTGACTGTTTGTGCCTCTAGGTTTGAGGTGTGTCTCTTATAGATAGCATATATATGGGTTTTGTTTTTGTATCTATTCCACCAGTCTTTGTCTTTTGGCTGAAGCATTTAACCCATTTATGTTCAAGGTAATTATTGATAAGTATGATCCTGTTACCATTTACTTTATCATTTTGGGTTCATTTTTATAAAGCTTTTCTGTGTTTCCTGTCTAGAGAAGATCATTTAACATCTGTTGAAGAGCTGGTTTTGTAGTGCTGAATTCTCTTAGCTTTTACTTGTCTGTATAGCTTTTGATTTCTCCTTCAGATCTGAATGAGTTTCTTGCTGGGTAGAGTAATCTTGGTTGTATGTTTTCCCCTTTCATCTCTTTAAGTATCTTCTGGCCTGCAAAGTTTCTGTTGCAAGATCAGCTGTTATCCTTATAGGAATCCTCTTGTATATTATCTTTTGCTTTCCATTGCTGCTTTTACTTGTTGTTTGTGTTTAATATTTGTTAGTTTGATTAATATGTGTCTTGGTGTGTTTCTCCTTTGGTTTATCCTGCATGGGACTCTGGGATTCTTGGACTTGGGTGGCTATTCCCTTCTCCATTTTAGGGAAATTTTTGACTATTATCTCTTCAAATATTTTCTCATGACATTTCCTGTTGTCTTCTTTTCTGGGATGCCTATGATTTGAATGTTGGCATGCTTAACATAGTTCCAGAGGTCACAACACTGTAAAGCAACTCTAATAAAAATTTAAAAAGCCCTAAGTGTATGCACACACACAATTAAACAGGTTGCTTAGATAATCACAAATGTTTGAATGAAAACCCGGAGCGGGGACAAGTTTCTATAAGGTTCATCTCCTATACAAGGTCAGTCTTTCAAGATGGAGAGAGGTAGCTCTTTCACCTAGTACATAGAAATAAATACAAGGAATCAAGCAAAATGAAGAAAAGAGGACTATGTTTTAAATGTAAGAATAAAGTAAATAAAAAATCCTTAGTAAAACAGTGACAATTAATTTAACTGATAAGGTCAAATTAGTGAAAAAGTTCAAAGCAATGGTCATAAAAATTCTCGTTGATTTGGGGAGAGAATGAATGAACATAGATAAAAATTCAACAAAGTGATAGAAAATATATATGAAAATACCAAATAGAAGCCTCAGAGCTGAAGAATACCATAATGGAACTGAAAAATATAATAGGTTCAACAGCAGTGTAGATGAAGAAAAGAAAGAATTTTGCAAGCTAGAAGACAAAGTAGTGAAACTCAACTAAACAAAGCAGCAAGAGAAAAAAGAATGTTAAAAAGTGAGGAGCAATCCCAAGATGGCAGAGGAATAGGACAGGGAGACCACTTTCTCACCCAACAAATTCATTAAAAGATCATTTAAATGTTGAGCATCTTCCAGGAAACAACTTCTGAACATTATCAGAGAACACCAGGACCTCAGAAAGGCAGCCCAAATTCTTTGAAAGGAGGTAGGACAAAATATAAAAGATGAAAATAGAGACAAAAGATTTGATTTCATGAAAATAGAGACCAAAAGAAAGCAGGAGTAGCAATACTCATATCAGATAAAATAGATTTTGAAGTAAAGACCATGATAAGAGACAAAGAAGGGTACTACATAATGATCAAAGGATCAATCCAAAAAGAAGAAATAGCAGTTATAAATATACATGCACCCAACATAGGAGCACCTCAGTAAGTAAGGCAAATGCTAACAAGTATGAAAGGGGAAATTAACAGTAACACAATAATAATGGGGGACTTTAATACTCCACTCACACCTATGGATAGATCAACCAAATGGAAAATTAGCAAGGAAACATAAACTTTAAATGATAGAATGCATCAGTTAGACCTAATTGATATCTATAGGTCATTTCACCCCAAAACAATGAATTTCACCTTTTTCTCGAGTGCACATGGAAAATTCTCCAGGATAGATCACATCCTGGGCCAATAATCTAGTTTTGGTAAATTTGGAAAGATTGAAATCTATTCAAGCATCTTTCCTGATCACAATGAAGAAGATTAGATGTCAACTACAGGAAAAAAGCTATAAAAACCACAAACATATGGAGGCTAAACAACATGCTTCTGAATAACCAACTGATATGGAAAAAATTAAAAAGGAAATCAAAATATGCAAAGAAAGAAATGAAAATGAAAAGACGACAACCCTAAACCCATGGGATTTCTTAAAAGCAGTGCTAAGAGGGAGGTTCATATCAATACAAGTCTACAGCAACAAATAAGAAAAACATCAAATAAACAACCTAACTTTACGTGTAAAGCAACTAGAAAAAGAAGAACACCAAAGTTAGTAGAAGGAAAGAGATCCTAAATATCAGAGCAGAAAAAACTGAAAAATAAATGAAGGAGGTGATAGCAAAGATCAACAAAACTAAAAGCTGGTTCTTTGAGAAAATAAATAAAATAGAAAGTCTGTTAGCCAGACTCATCAAGAATAAAAGGGAGAAGAATCAAATGAATAAAATTAGAGATGAAAATGGAATAATCACAAAAGACAACACACACAAAGTAAGTGCAAAAGATCATAAGAGACTGCTATAAGCAATTATGGCAATAAAATGGACAACTTGGAAGAAACGGACAAATTCTTAGTAAAGAATAACCTTTCCAAACGGAACCAGGAAGAACTAGAAAATCTTAACAGATCACAAGCATGGAAATCAAAAGGGTAATAAAAAAGTCTTTCAACAAATAAAATTCCAGGACAAGATGGTTTCATTTAGAGAGGAGCTAATACCCATTCTACTCAAACTCTTCCAGAAACTTGCAGAGGAAGGTGAACTCCCAAATTCATTCTATGTAGCCACCATCACCCTAATAGCAAAACCAGACAAAGATGCCACACACACACACACAAAAAAAGAAAACTAAGCGCTAATATCCATGATGAACTAAATGCAGAAATCCTCAGCAAAATTTAGCAAACAGAATCTAAAAACATATTGAAAAGATCATACATCGTGATCACATGGGCTTTATTCCAGCAATGCAAAGATTCTTCAATATTGGTAAATCAGTCAATATGATGCACCATATTAACAAATTGAATGATAAAACCCACATGATGATCTCAATAGATGAAGAGAAAGCCTTTGGTGAAATTCAAATCCATTTATGATAAAAATTCTCCAGAAAGCAGCCATAGAAGGAACATGCTGCTGCTGCTGCTAAGTCAATTCAGTTGTGTCCGACTCTGTGCGACCACATAGATGGCATCAGGCTCCCCCGTCCTTGGGATTCTCCAGGCAAGAACACTGGAGCGGGTTGCCATTTCATGGAAGGAACATACCTCAGTATAATAAAAGCCATATATGACAAACCCCCAGTAAACATTATCCTCAATGGCAAACAATGGAAAGCATTTCCTTTAAAATCAGGAACAGGACAAGGGTGCCCCCCTCTCACCACTACTATTCAACATATTTAGAAGTCCTAGCTATAGCAATCAGACAAGAAAAAGAAATAAAAGGAATCCAGATTGGAAAAGAAGAAGTAAAACTCTCACTGTTTGCAGATGACATGATCCTCTACATAGAAAACCCTAAAGATACCACCAGAAAACTACTATAGCTAATCAATGAATATAGTAAATTGCAGGATATAAACTTAAAACAAAGAAATCCCTTGCATTCCTATACAATAAGAATGAAAAAAACAGAGAAATTAAGGAAACTATCCCATTCACCACTGCAATGAAAAGAAGAAAATACTTAGGAATAAATTTACCTAAAGAATCAAAAGACCTATATATAGAAAACTATAAAACATTGATAAAAAAATCAAAGATGGCACAATAGATGGAGAAATATACCATGTTCATGGATTGGAAGAATCAATATAGTGAACATGAATATACTACCCAAAGCAATCTATAGATTCAATGCAATCCCTCTCAAGCTACAAATGGTATTTTTCACAGAACTAGAACAAATAATTTCACAACTTGTGTGGAAACACAAAAGACCTCGAATAGTGAAGCAGTCTTGAGAAAGTAGAATGGAATGGGAGAAATCAATCTTCCTGACTTCAGACTATACTACAAAGTTACAGTCATCAAGACAGTATGGTACTGGCACAAAGACAGAAATATAGATCAGTTCAGTTTAGTCGTTCAGCCGTGTCTGACTCTTTGCGACCCCATGAATCTCAGCACGCCAGGCCTCCCTGTCCATCACCAACTCCCGGAGTTTACTCAAACTCATGTCCATTGAGTCAGTGATGCCATCCAGCCATCTCATCTTCTGTCGTCCCCTTCTCCTCCTGCCCCCAATCCCTACCAGCATCAGAGTCTTTTCCAATAAGTCAACTCTTTGCATGAGGTGACCAAAGGATTGGAGTTTCAGCTTCAGCATCAGGCCTTCCAATGAACACTCAGGACTGACCTCCTTCAGGATGGACTGCTTGGATCTCCTTGCAGTCCAGGGACTCTCAAGAGTCTTCTCCAACACCACAATTCAAAAGCATAAATTTCTCAGCGCTCAGCTTCCTTCACAGTCCAACTCTCACATCCATACATGACTACTGGAAAAACCATAGCTTTGACCAGACGGACCATTGTTGGCAAAGTAATGTCTCTGCTTTTTAATATGCTATCTAGGTTGGTCATAACTTTCCTTCCAAGGAGTAAGCGTCTTTTAATTTCATGGCTGCAATCACTATCTGCAGTGATTTTGGAGCCCCCAGAAATAAAGTCTGACACTGTTTCCGCTGTCTCCCCATCTATTTTCCATGAAGTGATGGGACCAGATGCCATGATCTTAGTTTTCTGAATGTTGAGCTTTAAGCCAACTTTTTCACTCTCCTCTTTCACTTTCATCAGAGGCTTTTTAGTTCCTCTTCAATTTCTGCCATAAGTGTGGTGTCATCTGCATATCTGAGGTTATTGATATTTCTCCCGGAAATCTTAATTCCATCTTGTGCTTCTTCCAGCCCAGCATTTCTCATGATGTACTCTGCATATAAGTTAAATGAGCAGGGTGACAATATACAATCACTAATTATTAGGGAAATGCAAATCAAAACCACATTGAGATAGCACTTCACACCTGTCATAATGGCTGCAACAAATAGAAGTGGAACAAGTTGGTGCAGGAGTAGGTATGAAGCCATGAAGTACATCTCTTTCCATGGATATATTAGGAATACAACTTCAGACACAGAAGTGCTTGCAGAACACCAGCTGAGAGGGGGCATGAGTACCTGACCACCAGAAATGAATATATAGAACCACACAAAACTCGGTATGATGAAGTAAATAGAGGGAAAACAGGAGAGTTAGTTGGACTGGACCCACCCTTGGTGGGTGGGGGACCTGATGCAGGGGTCTGATCCCCACATTGAGGCAAATGTCTGGGTCAGAGGAGAAACATTTGAGGCTGAGAGTGAAGCAGTTGATCTGTGGCAGTCTAAATGGAATGAGAATCACACAAACAATCCTTGCAGCAACCTTATGTACCTCTTACAGTGACACGGGTCCCCTGGAAGCCGCAGTGGCTGAGAGCTGGAGTGTAGGGATTGTGGAGTAATCCTAGGGTAAGTTCTGCTGTTGACTGTAGGCAAATGTTCTGAGGGGATGTTAGGGAGGCCATTGTGGTGGGAAATGCCTGAGGAGGAAAGCCAAGCAGCCTTTGGGGGCAAGGTGATACTGCTGAGTCATGCATAGAGGGTGGAGCCATCACTGTAGCCTCTCTCTCCCCACAGGCCAGCAATGGCAGCTGAACAATAGAGATGCTGGCCCATCAAGGGCCTGATACCTGGAACAACAGAGAAGGACCCCAGCCAGGGAAACTCTTAAGAGCCTGACACACAGAACACCAGAGTAGGACCCCGGGGGGGGGGGGCCCTTTATGTGCCTTGAACACTGAATAACAGAGAAGGACCCCAGGGAAGGGAACTCTCTAATTGCCTGAATGGCTGGAGCAACGGAGAAGGATTAACCATAGAGGCCTTCTGATCACCAGCTGACAGAGGCTAGGAAAAGACTCTAATAGGGCCGTGGCTCCTGTGGCTGAGGCAGTCCGTGTCCCTGCACACTTGATGCTGACAGGGTCCCCGTGGACCAAGCAGCTTAGCCACATTAATGCTCAATCCTCACTGGGGCAGGGCTTCCATAGTCTGGAAAAAGTCCTGCATCCATGCACACAGGGTCACTTTGGTCATGTCCAACTCTTTGTGACCCTGTGGACTGCAGCCTGCAAGGCTTCTCTGTCTGGGGGATTCTCCAGGCAAGAAGATTGGAGTGGGTTGCCATCCCCTTCTAGAGCACCATATTTTCTGCTGCCCTAGCAGCCAACTACCCTGAGTACCTGGTGCTGCCAGGGACCAGTGACCCAAGCAGCTGCACCACCTCCAAACACGGCACTCACTGGGGCAGATCCAAGTCATCCAGAGCAGCCTCAGAAGCCAGCCCCTGTGGACGATCCTCATGCAGAGGTGAAGATAAAACCACAACTGAATCCCAGGGGCAGTGTGACTAATGAAGAGGACCCAAAACCTTCCCACCAGTTGTACAAGTGGCAGATTAAATCCACACCATCAACTAAGCAGACTCTGTGTCTATGGAATATGTAAAAGAACACCGAGAGCTCTCAAAATAGAAAACGCACTAGTTCTGATATCTGTGGGCATTGGAGGCAAGAACACAGGGGAGTAGGACCAGATTAGAGTCTGAGCTGCCCCCACAGCAGGTTCAGAGACCATCACACTGTTGGAGGGCATCCTAGGGAGGAGAGGTGGACTGTGACTTCCAGCAAGGGAAAGGACGCTGACAGCAGAGGCTAAAGAAAACATTTATTATTCTTTTTAAAAATTAATTAATTTATTTTAATTGGAGGCTAATTACTTTACAATATTTTAGTGGTTTTTGCCATACACTTACATGAATCAGCCATGGGTGTACATGTGTTCCCCATCCTGAACCCCCCTCCCAACTCCCTCCCCATCCTATCCGTCATGGTCATCCCAGTCCACCAGCCCTGAGCACCCTGCCTCATGCATCAAATCTGGACTGGTGCTCTATTTCACATATGATAACATATATGTTTTAATGCTATTCTTTCAAATCATCCCACCATAGCCTTCTTCAACAGAGTCCAAAAGACTATTCTTTACAGCTGTGTCTTTTTTGCTGTCTCACATATAAGGTCATCATTACCATCTTTCTAAATTCCATATATATGTGTGAATATACTGTATTGGTGTTTTTCTTTCTGACTTACTTCGCTCTGTTTAATAGGCTCGTTTCACCCACCTCATTAGAACTGATTCAAATGCATTCTTTTTAGTAGCTGAGTAATATTCCATTGTGTATATGTACTACAGCTTTCTTATCTATCTGTCTGCCAATGAACATCTGGGTTGCTTCCATGTTCTGGATATTGTAAACAGTGCTGCGATAAACAATGGGGTAAACGTGTCTCTTTCAATTCTGGTTTCCTCGGTGTGTATGCCCAGCAGTGGAATTGCTGGGTCATATGGCGGTTCTATTTCTAGTTTTTAAAGGAATTTCCACACTGTTCTCCATAGTGGCTGTACTAATTTGCATTCCCACCAACAGTGTAAGAGGGTTCCCTTTTCTCTGCACCCTCTCCTCATCATTTACTATTTGTAGACTTTTTGATAGCAGCCATTCTGACCTGCACGAGATGGTACCTTATTGTGGTTTTGATTTGCATTTCTCTGATGAGTGATGTTGACCAATTTTCATGTATTTGTTAGTCATCTGTATGTCTTCTTTGGAGATATGTGTGTTTATTTCTTTGGCCCATTTTTTGATTGGGTTGTTTATTTTTCTGGAACTGAGCTGCATGAGCTGCTTGTATATTTCTGATATTAATTCTTTGTCAATTGCTTCGTTTGCTCTTATTTTCTCTGATTCTGAAGGCTGTCTTTTCACCTTGCTTATAGTTTCCTTCACTGTGCAAAAGCTTTTAAGTTTAATTAGGTCCCATTTGTATATTCTTGCTTTTATTTCCATTACTCTGGGAGGTGGGTCATAGAGGATCCTGCTGTGATTTATGTCATAGAGTGTTTTGCCTATGTTTTCCTCTAGAAGTTTTGAAGTTTCTGGTCTTACATTTAGATCCTTAATCCATTTTGAGTTTATTTTTGTGTATGGTGTTAGAAAGTGTTTGTTTCATTCTTTTACAAGAGGTTGACCAGTTTTCCCAGCACCACTTGTTAAAGAGATTGTGTTTTCTCCCTTGTATATTCTTGCCTCCTTTGTCAAAGATAAGGTGACCATAGGTGTGTGGATTTATCTCTGGGCTTTCCATTTTGTTCCATTGATCTATATTTCTTTGTGATGGTACTATACTGTCTTATGACTGTAGTTTTGTAGTATAGTCTAAAGTTAGGCAGGTTGATTCCTCCAGTTCCATTCTTCTTTCTCAAGATTGCTTTGGCTCTTCGAGGTTTTTTGTATTTCCATACAAATTGTGAAGTGATTTGTTCTAGTTCTCTGAAAAATACCATTGGTAGCTTGATAGGGATTGCATTGAATCTATAGATTGCTTTGGATAGTATACTCATTTTCACAATATTGATTCTTGGGATCCGTGAGCATGGTACATTTTTCCATCTATTTGTGTCATCTTTGATTTCTTTCATCAGTATTTTATAGTTTTCTATATATAGGTCTTTTGTTTCTTTAGGTAGATTTATCCCTAAGTATTATATTCTTTTCTTTGCAATTATGAATGGAATTGTTTCTTTAATTTCTCTTTCTGTTTTCTCATTGTTAGTGTATAGGAATGCAAAGAATTTCTGTGTATTAATTTTATATCCTGCCACTTTACTATATTCATTGATTAGCTCTAGTAATTTTCTGGTGGTGTCTTTAGGGTTTTCTATGTAGAGGATCGTGTCATCTGCAAACAGTGAGAGTTTTACTTCTTCTTTTACAATGTGGATTCCTTTTATTTCTTTTGCTTCTCTGATTGTTGTGGCTAAAACTTCCAAAACTGTGTGAATAGTAGTGGTGAGAGTGGGCACCCTTGTCTTGTTCCTGACTTCAGGGGAAATGCTTTCAATTTTTCACCATTGAGGATAATGTTTGCTATGGGTTCATCATATATAGCTTTTATTATGTTGAGGTATGTTCATGCTATGCCTGCTTTCTGGAGGGTTTTTTTTTTTTTTAATCATAAATGGATGTAGAATTTTGTCAAAGGCTTTTTCTGTCAAAGGCTTTACCTATTGAGATAATCATATGGTCTTCATTGCTCAATTTGTTAATATGGTGTGTCACATTAATTGATTTGTGAATCTTGAAGAATCCTTGCATCCCTGGAATAAAGCCCACTTTGTCATGATGTATGATCTTTTTGATATGTTGTTGGACTCTGTTTGCTAGAGTTTTGTTAAGGATTTTTGCATCTATGTTCATCAGTGATATTGGCCTGTAGTTTTCTTTTTTTGTTGCATCTTTGTCTGATGCTGGTATTGGTATTAAGGTGATGGTGGCCTCAGATTGAGTTTGAAAGTTTACCTTGCTCTTCAATTTTCTGGAAGAGTTTGAGTAGGATAGATGTTAGCTCTTCTATAATTTTCAGTAGAATTCACCTGTGAAGCCATCTGTTCCTGGGCTTTTGTTTGTTGGAAGATTTTTGATTACAGTTTTGATTTCCTTGCTTGTGATGGGTCCATCAAGATTTTCTATTTCATCCTGGTTCAGTTTTGAAAAGTTATACTTTTCTAAAAATTTGTCCATTTCTTCCAAGTTGTCCAATTTATTGACATATGGTTGCTGATAGTAGTCTCTTATGATCCTTTGTCTTTCTGTGTTGTCTGTGGTGATTTCTGCATTTTCATTTCTAATTTTGTTGATTTGATTTTTCTCCCTTTTTTCGTTGATGAGTCTGGCTAACAGTTTGTCTATTTTATTTGTCTTCTCTAAGAACCAGGTTTTAGCTTTGTTGATTTTTGCTATGTTCTCCTTTCTTTTTCACTTATTTCTGCCCTGATTTTTATGATTTCTTTTCTCTACTAACCCTGATGTTCTTCATTTCTTCTTTTTCTACTTGCTTTAGGTGTAGAGTTAGGTTTTTTATTTTATTTTTCTCTTGTTCCTTGAGGTAAGCTTGTGCTTCTATGACCCTTCCCCTTAGCACTGCTTTTACCAAAACCCATAGACTTTGGGTTGTTGTGTTTTCATTTTCATTCATTTCTATCCATATTTTGATTTCTTTTTTGACTTCTGTGATTTGTTGGTTATTCAGAAGCATGTTGTTCACCTTCCTTATGTTTGTATTTTTAATAGTTTTTTTTCCCTGTGGTTGACATCTAATCTTCCCTCATTGTGATCAGAAAAGAAGCTTGGAAAGATTTTGATTTTTTTGAAATTACCAAGGCTAGATTTATGGCCCAGGATGTGATTTATCCTAGAGAAGGTTCCCTGTGCACTTAAGTAAAAGGTGAAAATCATTGCTTTGGGCTGAAATGCCCTATAGATATCACTTAGGTCTAACTGGTCCCTTGTATCATTTAAAGTTTGTGTTTCCTTGCTAATTTTCTGCTTAGTTGATCTATCCATAGATGTGAGTGGGGTATTAAAGTCTCCAACTATTATTGTGATACTGTTAATTTCCCCTTTCATACTTGTTAGCATTTGCCTTACATATTGCTCCTATGTTGAGTGCATATATATTTATAATTGTTGTATCTTCTTCTTGGATTGATCCTTTTATCATTGTGTAGTCTCCTTCTTTGTCTCTTTTCACAGCCTTTATTTCAAAGTCTACTTTATCTGACATGAGTATTGCTACTCCTGCTTTCTTTTGGTCTCCATTTGTGTGAAATATCTTTTTCCAGCCCTTCACTTTCAGTCTGTTTGCGTCCCTTGTTTTGAGATTGGTCTCTTGTAGACAGCATATATATGGGTCTTGTTTTTGTATCCATTCAGCCAGTCTTTGTCTTTTGTTTGGGGCATTCAGCCCATTTACATTTAAGGTAATTATTGATAAGTATGACCCTGTTGGCATTTACTTTGTTGTTTTGGGTTCGAGTTTATACACCTTTTCTGTGTTTCTTGTCTAGAGAAGATCCTTTAACATTTGTTGAGGAGCTGATTTGGTGGTGTTGAATTCTCTCAACTTTTTCTTGTCTGTAAAGCTTTTGATTTCTCCTTCATATTTGAATGAGGTCCTTGCTGGGTACAGTAATCTGGGTTGTAGGTTTTTCTCTTCATCACTTAAGTAGTCCTGCCATTCCCTTCTGGCCTGAAGAGTTTCTATTGATACATCAGCTGTTATCCTTATGGGAATCCCTTTGTTTGTTATTTGTTTTTTTCCCCCTTGCTGCTTTTAATATTTGCTCTTTGTGTTTGATCTTTGTTAATTTGATTAATATGTGTCTTGGGGTGTTTCACCTTGGGTTTATCCTGTTTGGGACTCTCTGGGTTTCTTGGACTTGGGTGGCTATTTCCTTCCCCATTTTGGGGAAGTTTTCAGCTATTATCTCCTCGAGTATTTTCTCATGGCCTTTCTTTTTGTCTTCTTTTTCTGGGACTCCTGTGATTTGAATGTTCGTGTGTTTAACATTGTCCCAGAGGTCTCTGATGTTGGCCTCATTTCTTTTAATTCTTTTTTCTTTTTTCCTCTCTGCTTCATTTATTTCCACTCTTCTGTCTTCCACCTCACTTATTCTATCTTCTGCCTCAGTTATTCTAATGTTGGTTCCCCCCAGAGTGTTTTTGATCTGAGTTATTGCATTATTCATTACTGACTGACTCTTTTTTATTTCTTCTGTGTCCTTATTAAACATTTCTTGCATCTTCTCAATTCTTGTCTCTGGCCTATTTATCTGTAACTCCATTTTGTTTTCAAGATTTTGGATCATCTTTACTATGATTATTCTGAATTCTTTTTCAGGTAGACTCCCTATTTCCTCCTTTTTGGTTTGGT
This sequence comes from Cervus canadensis, assembly GCF_019320065.1. NCBI lineage: Eukaryota > Metazoa > Chordata > Mammalia > Artiodactyla > Cervidae > Cervus > Cervus canadensis. The sequence continues at coordinate 71,541,937 of NC_057400.1, forward strand.
GGGCATTTATCATGTTCATTTACCTGCTGAATATTTCTATGCCTTTTCATCTTGTTTAGATTGCTGTGTTTGGGGTGGCCTTTCTGTGTGCTGGAAGTTTGTGTTTTCTCTTTATTGTGGATCTTGCTCTCTGTGGGTGGGGTTGGACGAATGACTTGCCAAGGTTTCCTGGTTAGGGAAGCTTGCTTCAGTGTTCTGGTGGGTGGAGCTGGATCTCTTCTCTCTGGAGTGCAATGAAGTGTCCAGTAGTGAGTTTTGAGGTGTTTATGGGTTTGGTGTGACTTTCGGCTGCTTGTATCTAATGCTCAGGGTTATGTTCCTGCTTTGTTGGAGAATTAGCTTGGTATGTCTCTCTCTGAAACATGTTGGATCTTGGGTGTAGCTTGGTTTCAGTGTAGGTATAGAGGCTTTTGGATGAGCTCTTGTCACTTAATGTTCCCCGGAGTCAGGGGTTTTCTGGTGTTCTCACGTTTTGGATTTAAGCCTCCTGCCTTTGCCTTGCAGTCTTATTCTTACAATATCCTCAAGTCTTCTCCATCCATACTGCACTAATGATAAAACATCTAGGCTAATGGTGAAAAGATTCTCCACAGTGAGGGACACCTTGAGAGGTTCAGAGTTACATGGAGAAGAGAAGAGTGAGGAGGGAGATAGAGGTGACCAGGAGGAGAAGAGGGGGAATCAAAAGGGGAGAGAGTAATGTAGCAAGTAATTAATTCTCTATGTGCTCTTCACAGTCTGTAACTCGGAGAGAGGTTCACAGAGTTGCATAGAGAAGAGAAGAAGGAGGAAGGAGATAGAGGTGACCAGGAGGAGCAGAGGCAGAGTCAAAAGGAGAGAGACAGATCTAGCCAGTAATCAGTTCCCTAAGTGTTCTCCACATTCGGAACACCCAAAGAGATTCACAGAGTTGGGTAGAGAAGAGCAGGGAGAGGTAGGTAATAGAGGTGACCTGGGCGAGAAAAAGGAGAGTCAAAAGGGGGAGAGAGCTATCAAGCCAGTAATCACACTCCTAAGTAAAAATGAGTACTGAATATTGATTCTTAAAGTTCAAAATTTATAGCAAATACCAAAAATCTAAGATCAAAAATCTAGAGTAGAGGTTAGACTCTCAAAAATGCAATATTAAAAAAATCACAAAAATTATTAAAAAATATGAAATTTGCTTTAGGAATAGGGTATTTTTTTTTGGCAAGGTAGTAGTAGGTTATAAAAATGAAAACTAAAGGAATATTAAAAAACTTAAAAATAAAAGTAAATTAAAAAAACAATAATAATAAAATATATGTAGAAATTTCTCTGGAGCTGTTGAGGGCAGTGTGGGGTCACTTCAGTTTCAGATAGTTCCTTGTTGCAGCTTATACTTCTCAAAATCTATAGGCCCCTTCCAATATAATCAGTGCAAACTACAGGGTTTTTATCGTTGCACCTGCCACTTCCAAAGCAGTTCCCTCTTCTTTGTTTATTTTGGCTTCCTCTGTTTGCAAGTCTCTTCAGTGTCTAATTTCTGCCCTGACACAAGGGGGTGAGGGTGGTCATTTATTTAGGCTCACTTGTTCAGTTGTGCTGTGGGGAGGGAGGAACACTGAAAGCAAATATCACTGGTGTGTGTGGGGGAGTGCTTGCAGTGTCTGGGCCACACTGGTTTTGCCCCCACTCATGCCATGTGTGCTCTCCCAGTCTACACTTCTAAAGTTCCAGGTTGCTCTGCAGGGGAACTATCCTAAGCAGGCCCTGGCTTTCGTGTACTTCTCAGGTCTAAGCCACTGAGGTTGAAGTTCTCAGGTACTCCACAAAGGTACAGACTTGGTTGCACCTCCGTTTTGTGCCCTGCCCAGGTCCCAGCAGCTCAGGTGACCAGGTGCTTGGTAAGTGAACTCTCCCCAGGTGGGCGGTGCGTCTTATCAGCTCCCTGGTTCCAGCTCCTCGGTTTGCTGGTTGCGCAGTGGGAATGCCATCTCAGGTGTGCTGTGTGTCTCCTCTGGTTAGCTGATCTCTAATTTTGGCCCTCCTGGTGGATGTCAACCGTCCATGATCCCAGGAATACTAGGATCGCAACTGGGAGCCTGCTCAAAGTTTGGTGGAGGATGCCATCTCTGGGGCTGAGATTGCCCTTAACCTTCCAGCTCTGGTTGTCGCTTGTCTGCCTCTCTGCCTCCAGCATGGGGCAGGGCCCATCTGCAGCCGGCTATCTTTCCTCTGATATTCGCTCGGTCCTTTGTTCTGTGAGCCAGTAATCAGTTCCCTAAGTATTCTCCATAGCCCGGAACACCCAAAGAGATTCACAGAGTTGGGTAGAGAAGAGCAGTGGGAGGGAGGTGAGAGAGGTGACCTCCTTTTGAAGAGAATGGGCTGCCTTTCTGGGTGCCTGGTGTCCTCCGCCAGTGTTCAGAAATTGTTTTGTGGAATTTGCTCACCATTCAAATGGTCTTTTGATGAATCTGTGGGGAATCAAGTGGTCTCCCTGTCCTATTCCTCCACCATCTTAGGACTGCCAAAATATTTATTATTCTTAAATTTTGATTGCTCTGTAGTTTCTTTTGGATTTTTGGATTTTGTTTTGTTTTCATTTCTTTCCCTCCCTCCCCCATTGTCAATTTTATTAGTACTATTAAATCTAAACTTTTGGGATTTTTTAAAATCATACTTTTTATTTCTGTTAAAAACTTCTGCCTTTACATTGGCCTTTTGCAGTTCTGTGGAGTTTTCATTTTTTGTTTCTTTTTTTTCTTTCCTCTCATAAAATTTTAAATTTAAGAAAATGTAATATAACTTTTAAAATTTAAAATACATTAAAATTTATTAGTTTTTTCTACCTTTATTGTTTGCTCTTCCTTCTGTTCATTTCTCCTTGCAGCTAATCTTTAATATATATAACTCTTCTTTTTCTACCTCTACTTACATTTCCATTTCTATTCTTTTTTTTTCTTTCTGTTTTTCCTTTCTTTTTCTCACTATATTCATTAGTTTTGTTTTCATTGCTTTATTCCCCAGTTGGCACCTTGATTTAGTTTTGTTTTCCAGCTTGTGCTTTAGTTCAGTTCAGTTCAGTTGCTCAGTTGTGTCCTATTCTTTGTGACCCCATGGACTGCAGCATGCCAGGCTTCCCTGTCCATCACCAACTCCCAGAGTTTACTCAATCTCATGTCCATCGAGTTGGTAATGCCATCTGACCATCTCATTCTCTGTTGCCCCCTACTCCTCCTGTCCTCAATCTTTCCCAGTATCAGGATCTTTTCCAATGAGTTCATTCTTCGTGTCAGATAGCCAAAGTATTGGAGCTTCAGTTTCAGCATCAGTCCATCCAACTGAATATTCAGGACTGATTTCCTTGAGGACTGACTAGTTTGATCTCCTTGCAGTCCGAGGGACTCTCAAGAGTCTTCTCCTACACCATAGTTCAAAAGCATCAATAGTTCAGTGCTTGGCTTTCTTTATAGTCCAACTCTCATATCCATACATGACTACTGGATAAATCATAGCTTTGACTAGACGGACCTTTGCTGGCAAAGTAACGTCTCTGCTTTTTAATATGTCTAAGTTGGCCATAGGTTTTTTTCCAAGGAGTAAGCATCTTTTAATTTCATGGCTTCAGTCACCATCTGCAATGATTTTGGAGTCCCCCAAAATAAAGTCTCTCACTGTTTCCCTTGTTTCCCCACCTATTTGCCATGAAGTGATGGGACCAGATGCCATGATTTTAATTTTCTGAATGTTGAGTTTTAAGCCAACTTTTTCACTCTCCTCTTAAACTCTTATCAAGTGGCTCTTTAGATCTTCTTCACTTTCTGCAATAAGGATGGTGTAATCTGCATATCTGAGGTTACTGATATTTCTTCCAGCAATCTTGATTCCAGCTTGTGCTTCATCCAGAACAGCAGTGGCTTAGTTAGTTTTGTTTTTAACTGGTGGATATCACTTTTGGCTTTCTTTGTTCACCAGATCAATCTATTATACTTTATTTTTGTTGGGCTCTTTTGATTATGCTGATGGGCATTTATGTATGTATGTATATTCCATTATTTTAATTATTCTTTGCCTGATTTTGTAATTGCCATTTGTCTCTTATTTTTGGCTATTTGTTTTAATCCCATTTAATGCCATAATAAACCACCTGTGGAAATCTTGTTCATGGCCAGAATTCAAGCTCCGAGACTTAGGAGTGGGTGCACTGACTCTACAATCCTACACTACCAGAGAACTCCTAACCCTCGCTAGTAGCAAATACTGAGAACTCCCACGAAGGGAACCATGTGTATACAAGACCTGACATCACCCAGCTGCCAGTAGCACCCTGTGCAGGACGTCTCATCCAAACAACAAAGAAGGCAAAAGTACAAAACCGATCTTCAACACAATATTACTACCTCAATCAGCCCTGCCCATCAGAGGAAAAGAAAAAACTCACCTGCTCCCCATGGAATGCAGGCACAAGTCAAACTCTACACAAACCTTACACAAACCACTGGACCAACATTATGACAGCAAAAAGCAAAAGGAGGAAAGAATTCTACCCTGAAGCCTGAGAAAAGGAGGTCTCAAACACAGTAAGTTAAAAAAATAATGAAAATGCAGAGAAATACTGCATGAATGAAGGAATAAACTACAAACACACAAGTCAAAATAAATGAAGAGGAGATAGGAAAACTACCTGAAAAAATAATTCAGAATAACGACAGTAAAGATGATCCAAAACCTTGAAAATAGTATGGAGAAATGCAAGAATCAATTAACAAAGACCTAGGAAAATTACGGAGGAGCACTGTAGGCTATAGTTCACGAGGTCGCAAAGAGTCAGACATGACTGAGCAACTTAACTTAGCCTAACTTAACTCGCCCTGGGGAAAAGGAAAAGCCAGGAGGCCCTCGTGCGCAGAGCAGGGAGGTCTTCTCTGGTGCAGAGACCCCTGCCAGGGCCGTGGGCCAGAAGCTTCTCTCTCCATGCACGTTGGGAGCTTCAGATAGTGCTGCGGGCAGGGTGGGACAGTGTGGGACTTCAGCGCTCCCACTCCAGGTCCCAGGGAGCAGGCCTGCTGCTCTCTGTCCTGTGTAGACACGGACTCCAGACCCCGGCTTTGTCACCAGCAGAGGAGACTTTCATCTCAGGCCAGGTGACCGTGCTTCTCCCAGCTCTGTGGGGCGTCCCACGGGGCCAGCACAGACTGGCCAGTTCCCTCACCCTGCACTTGACGCCCCGCACGTCTTTACATGAAAGGCGGCTTGTTCTGCACTAATTGCAGGTGAGGATGCTGCGGCACGTTGCTAATCTCCGCCAGGCCTGGTCTTTCAAGCTCGCTCTCCCATTCTCCTCCTCCCACTGTCTAGGTGACGCTCTGTACCTAGTCCCCCAGGTTCTGATGGCTCACGTCACAGAAACTGGCTCCCAGACGGCACCCCTCCCCTTGGGGCTAAGTTAGGTCTGTGATTCTAAAGCACTCCCTCTCTTTCCCGGACGAGCAGCCCGGCGGGGCACCCTCTGGTCAGGTACAGCCCCCACCCTCCTGCGCCTTCGGAGGTCAGGGGGTCCTCACGGCTGTGGGTCTGCTGCCTGCAGGGGCCAGGGGGTCCTCATGGCTGTGGGTCTGCTGCCTGCAGGGGCCATGTGTCTCCCCATACAGGAGCCCGACCGGGAGGCAGGGTAACGGAAGACAGGCCTGGTGGGCTGGGGGCCAGCCCTGAGTAGCCAGTGATTAAAACAGGAGAGAAGGAAAATGTGGGCTAAGAGTCTTCTTAATTTGGCATGGCTAGCTGTCAGTTTTAAAGGTTAAATAGATATTTGACAAATAGAGCATCTGTGTTCCTGTTAATGGACTTAGGACACTGGGGTGATTCAGTATCTCAAGCTAACTCAGTCCAAAGCAGGAACTCCTAAGAAGATAATACTTCCTCAGATCTCAGTGATGCTTTATTGTGACTGTGCTGCTAAGTACAGGTATCATCTTGATTTTACACACTTTCATCAGCCTTTTTGGAGAAGGAAATGGCAACCCACTCCAGTATTCTTGCCTGGAGAATCCCACAGACAAAGGAGGCTGGTGGGCTACAGTCCATGGGATCGCAAAGAGTCAGACATGTCTGAGCGACTAACACACATACAACTTAACTTAAGGAGAATTAAAGAATAAACATACAGAGATAAACAACACAGTTACTGAAATTAAAAATACTCTAGAAGGAGTTGATAGCAGAATATATGAAGGAGAAGAATGGATCAGTGAGCTGGTAGATAAAGTGGTGGGAATAACTGCTGATGAGTAGAATAAAGTAAAAAGTTGAAAAGAACTGAGGATAGTCTCAGGGTCTTTTGGGACAAGATTAAAACCACCAGCATTCGAATTATAGGGGTCCCAGAACAGGAAGAGGAAAAGAAAGTGTATGAGAAAATATTTGAAGAGATTATAGTTGAAAATTTCCCCAAGATAGAAAAGGAAATGGTCAAGAGTCCCACACAGGATAAACCCAAGGAGAAACATGCCAAGACACATACTAATTTAATTAACAAAGATTACACACAAAGAAAGAATATTAAAAGCAGCAAGGGAAAAGGAACAAGTATCAAAGGAAACCCCATACACTTAACAGCTGGTCATTCAGCAGCAACTCTGCAAGCCAGAAGGAATGGCAGGATATATTTAAAGTACTGAAAGGGAAAAATTTACAATTATGATTACTCTACCTAGCAGGGATCTCATTCAAAATTGATGGAGAAGTCCAAAGCTTTACAGACAAGCAAAAGTTGAGAGTTCAGTACCACCAAACCAGCTTTACAACAAATGTTAAAGGGACTTACATGGTCAGGAAACACAAGAGAAGGAAAAGGTCTACAGAAACAAACCCCAAACAATTAAGAAAATGGCAATAGAAGAATATATATCAATAATTACTGTAAATGTAAATGGATAAAATGCTCCAACCAAAAAGCACAGACTGGCTGAATGGATACAAAAATAAGACCCATATATATGCTATCTACAAGAAACCCACTTCAGATCTAAGGACACATATATACTGAATGTGAGTGGATGGAAAAATATATTCCATGTGAATTGAAATCAAAAGAAACCTGGAGTAGCAATCTGCATATAAGACAAACAGTCCTTAAAATAAAGACTATTACAAGAAATAAGGAGGGACACTACATAATGATCAAGGAATCAATCCAAGAGGAAGACATAACAATTGTAAATATCTATGCACCCAACATATGAGAACCTCAATACATAAGACAAACACTAACAGACATAGGGGAAATTGACAGTAACACAATAATAGTAGGAGACTTTACCACTTCACTTACACTGATGGAGAGATCATCAATACAGAAAATTAATAAGAAAGCATAAGTCTTAAATGATATATTAGACAATATGGATCTCATTGATATCTTTAGGATATTGCATCCAAATGCAGAAGAAACACCTTCTCAAGTGCATATGGAGCATTCTCCAGGAGAGATCTCATCTTGGGTCACAAACCAAACCTCAGTAAATTTAAGAAAATTGAAATCATATCAAGTGTCTTTTCTGTCCACAATGCTGTGAGATTCAATATCAATTACAAGGAAAAAAAACTATAAAAAAACACAAAAACATGGAGATTAAAAAATACATTTCTAAATAACTAACAAATTACTGAAGAAATAAAAAGGGAAATCAAAATATTCCTAAAAATGAAAGACAATGAAAACATGACAACTCAAAAACTATGCGATGCAGTAAAAGCAGTTCTAAGAGGGAAGTTTATAGCAATACAGTCCTACCTCAAGAAACAAGAAAAACATTAAACAGATAATTTTACGCCTAAAACAACAACACAAAAAACACAAAAGAACAACAACAACAAAATGCTCTGAAATTAGCAGAAGGAAAGAATTCATAAAGATCAGAGCAGAAATAAGTGAAAAAGAAATGAAAGAAACAGTCATAAAGCTTAATAAAACTAAAAGCTCGTTCTTTGAGAAGATAAGCAAAATTGACAAACTTTTAGCCAGACTCATCAAGAAAGAAGAGACAAGAATCAGATCAACAAAATTAGAAATGAAAAACAAGAGTTACAACAGACAATACAGAAATACAAAGGATTATAAGAGACTATTATGAGCAAATATATGGTAATAAAATGGATAACCCGGAAGAAATGGACAGATTCTTAGAAAAGTTCAATCTTCCAACACTGAACCAGGAAGAAATAGAAATCATGAACAATTCAACTACAAGCACTGAAATTGAAACTGATAAAAAAAAACAAACAAACAAACAAACAAAAAAAACTCCCCAAAAACAAAAGCCCAGGACCAGATGGCTTCACAGGTGAATTCTATCAAACATTTAAAGAAGAGCTAATACCTATCCTTTTAAAACTTTTTAAAAATATTACAGAGGAAGGAAGACTTCCAAACTCATTCTATGAGGCCACCATCACCCTGATGCCCAAATCAGACAAAGAAAACACAAAAAGGAAAACTACAGGCCAATATCACTGATATACATAGATGAAAATATCCTCAACAAAACCCTGGCAAATAGAATTCAACAACACATTAAAAAGCTCAGACACCATGATCAAGTTGGGATTGTTCCAGGGATGCAAGAATTCTTCAATATACGCAAATCAATAAATGTGCAACACTGTATTAAGAAATTGAAAGATAAAACTCATAGGATCAACTCAATAGATGCAGAAGGAGTCTTTGACAAAATTTAGCACCAATTTATGATTAAAATTCTTCACAAAATAGGCATAGGAGAAACTTACCTCAGTAGAGTAGGCCATATGTGATAAACTGACAGCAGACATTCTCAATGTTGAAAAACTGAAAGCATTCCCTCTAGAATCAGGAACAAGACAACAGTGTCCACTCTCATCACAATTATTCAACATAGTTTTGGAAGTCCTAGCTATGTCAATCAGAGAAGAAAAATAAATAAAAGGAATCCAGATTGGAAAAGAAGAATAAAGTTCTCACTGTTGGCAGATAACATGATACTATAGATAGAAAACCCCAAAGGCACCATCAGAAAGTTATTAGAGCTAATCAATGAATTTAACAAAGTCACAGGATACAAAATTAATACCCAGAAATCACCTGCATTCCTATATACTAATAATGAAAAATCAGAAAGGGAAATTAAGGAATCAATCCCATTCACCTTTGCAGCAAAAGGAATAAAATATCTAGGAATAATCCCACCTAAGGAGACAAAAGAACTGTATATAGAAAATTACAAGATACTGATGAAAGAAATTAAAGATGACATAAACAGATGGAGAGCTATTCTGTGTTCCTGGGTAGGAAGAATCAATATTGTTGAAGATGACTATACTACCAAATGCAATCTACAGATTTAATGTGATCCCTATCGAATTATCAGTGACATTTTTTACAGAACTAAAGCAAAAAATTTCACAGTTCATATGGAGACACAAAAGACCCCAAATAGCCAAAGCAGTCTTGAGAAAGAAGAATGGAGCTGGAGGAATCAACCTTCCTGACTTCAGACTATACTATAAAGCTTCAGTCATCAAGAGAGTATGGTACTGGCACAAAAACAGAAATATAGACCAATGGAACAAGATAGAAAGCCCAGAAACAAACCCACACATCTATGGGTACCTTATTTTTGACAGGAAGCAAGAATATATATATATACTGGAGAAGGCAGTGGCAACCCACTCCATTACTCTTGCCTGGAGGATCTCAGAGACGGCGGAGCCTGGTGGGCTGCCGTCTATGGGGTCGCACAGAGTCAGACACGACTGAAGCAACTTAGCAGCAGCAGCAAGAATATATAATGGGAAAAACCTCTTCAATAAGTGGTGCTGGAAAAACTGGACAGCTAAATGTTAAAAAATGAAATTAGAAAACTTCCTAACACCATACACAAATATACACTCAAAATGGATTAAAGGCCTATATATAAGACCAGAAACTGTAAAACTCCTAGAGGAAAACATAGGCAGAACACTCGATGACATAAATCAAAACAAGATGCTCTATGACCCTCCTCTTAGAGTAATGGAAATAAAAACAAAAATAAACAAGTGGGACCTCATTAAACTTAGAAGTTTTTGCACAGCACAGGAAACTATAAGCAAGGTGAAAAGACAATCCTCAGAATGGAAGAAAATAGTAACAAATGAAAAAACTCACAAAGGATTAATTATCAAAATATACAAGCAACTCATACAAATCAACACCAGAAAAACAACCTGATCAAAAAGTGGGAAAAAGACTGAAACAGACATTTCTCCAAAGAAGACATGTAAGAAGATGGCTAACAAACACAAGAAAAATGCTCAGCATTGCTCATTATTAGAGAAATGCAAATCAAAACTACAATGAGGTATCACCTCATACCAGTCAGAATGGCCATCATCAAAATGTCTACAAACAATAGATGCTGGAGAGGGTGTGGAGAAAAGGGAACCCTCTTGCACTGTTGGTTGCAATGTAAATTGATACAGCCACTATGGAAGATGGTATGGAGATTTCTTGAAAAATAGGAATAAAACAACCATATGACCCAGCAATCCCACTCCTAGTCATATACCCTGAGGAAACCAAAATTGAAAAAGACACATGTATCCCAATGTTCATTGCAGCAATATTTACAATAGCTAGAACATGGAAGCAACCTAGATGTCCATTGACAAATGAATGAGTAAAGATGCTGTGGTACATATACAGATGGAATATTACACAACCATGAAAAGGAAAACATTTGAATTAGTTTTAACAAGGTGGATGAACCTAGAACCTATTATTCAGAGTGAAGTAAGTGAGAAAAAGAAAGATAAATATTATATATAACACAAGACCAGAAGCTGACTGTGGCTCAGATTATGAACTCCTTATTGCCAAGTTGAGACTTAAAATTAAAACAGTAGGGAAAACCACTAGGCCATTCATGTATGACCTAAATCAAATACCTTGTGATTATACAGGGAAGTGAAAGATAGAATCAAGGGATTATATCTGATAGAGTGCCTGAAGAACTATGGACAGAGTTTCGTGATCAAATGAACATTCTTCATGAATATTGTACAGGCGGTGGTGATCAAAACCATCCCCAAGAAGAAGAAATATAAAAAAGCAAAATGATTGTCTGAGGAGGCCAGACAAATAGTTGAGAAAAGAAGAGAAGCAAAAGGCAAAGGAGAAAAGGAAAGATGTACCCGTATGAATGCAGAGTTCCAAAGAATAGCAAGGAGAGATAAGAAAGCCTTTCTAACGGGACAATGCAAAAAAAATAGAGGAAAACCATAGAATTGGAAAGACAAGAGATCTATTCAAAGAAATTAGAGCATTGGGGGAATATTTCATGCATAGATGGGCACCATCCTATGAGCTGGAGGAAGAGCCATCATGGGCCTGGTAATCTCAGTTCACTGCCCCCACAACAAAACCTCAATTCCATGAGTGGGAACTGTTTGGAAAAATGGAGTTTCCCCCACTCCCCTACTGCAGTCATTCAGCAACAGGTAGTTGGGGGCAGGATAAGAAACACTGATGTTCAGCTCCTCCAAGGAAGAAAGCCCTCTAGCAGGGAGTTGGGGAAAGGGAGCCCTGGGTTCTTGGCTGCAAGTATTCTGGAGTGGAGTCTTTGTTTTGCTGAGCTTGGTGAAGGGAGGAAGGGAACTGCCTAGGTTGAAACAACACAGATGCCCTAACCAAACTTTTGTAAATTTTCTTGAATATATAATTCTTCATTTGCTTTTTGTCCTTAAGACTGTTTTTAGAGGCTTTACATGAATATAGTTTTAAAAATAATCTGCATTATTTTTACTAGGAAGCAGTTTAGTGGAGTATCTCATGCTGTTGTATTGGAACTGACCTTGAGAATCATTATCTTCACTGACTTGACCTGTATCCCACATTTATGTCCATTTTTTACTTCAGACAGTTTCCAGACAATAGGGAGAAAAGCTGTGGGGGTCCCACCCAGTTAAGGGAACTTGCATACAGAGCTGTACTCTTTGAAGCTGTTAAAGATGCAATTCTTTTTCCTGCTATAAAACTTTAGACATGTGGCAATTCAGCTGTAACACATGAGACCACACAAGTGACTCCCAAAGAATCTAGAGAAGGCAATGCTATATCCATGAGATGTTATTATCAATTTAGGGGAGCTAATCATATATTCTAAGTGGATTCCAACAAGAATCGATAGTGCTGAAATCACTGGGACATGAAACATTATCCTGAATTTCCACATTACCCAGGCATAACTGTAACACTTCTATTTCAAATCAAACCAAATCAAAACAAACAAACAAAACCAACTAAAATGAAAGTAAACAAAACTCTTTTGTGACAATGCTATTCCCAAGTCAGAAATCTGCATCTACTCCTCACAGAGCCTTCCTGCACTAAAGAAAACCATTCAAACCTCTTAAGTAAAAAAGGAAACCCTTCCTATTTTCTGAACTTCACTGGCATTTTAGCTTTTGTTTGTTTTGTTTTGATTTTGTATTTCTCTCTGAAGAAGATTGCTTCATTACGTTTCTTTAGAATCTTTCCTTGGGAAACACCTCATTTGTTAAAAGTAATTCTTCCATTTGTCAAATACTTACATTGCTGCAGGTGCTGGCCTCATTCATTCCCAAATGTTTATTCATGAACTGGTATAACAAGCACTGTTGTAGATACTGGGAACACAAGACTGCCGTGGCTCCACTGCTTGGAGGCCAGCAGGGTGAAGCAAATAACTACTTGAACAAAGTTGTCAAATAATAACCATGAAGCAAATGAACTTTTCATTACCTCTAAATTAGGGGTTTCTGTTCAATGAGGGTAGTAGTAGTGAAGGTCAATAGGTATGGGAAAAGACGATAGGAATTCTTTCAAAGTACAAGGAAAAGAAGGGACATTCCAGTAGAAAAATGGGTGAAAGAAGTGAGTAGGCAATTCATAGACATGGAAGCACCAATGACTAACTAAATGAAGAGATGTTCACAGTGCAAGTTAGAATCAATACAAGAAGTTACTTCACATCCAACAGAATAGTTACAATTAGACAAGAGGCAAGATCAAGTGTTGATAAGGATGTGGGTAGGCCAGAACTCTGGAGTGTGGACTGTGTGAGCATCCCACAGAACTCAGTGAAATTTAGAGCATGTACCCTATGAGCAGCAATCCAGCTCTTGCTAAGTGCCTCAGAGGATCTCTGATAGCCTGTTGGGAGGTCATCTGTCTTTTCATTTATGATGGAATGAAATAGGGGCAACTTGCTGTCCACTATATGGTGCTGGAAATAAAACAAGGAGGAAGCTAGCTGTGAAATAATAGTCAACAGCATTGAGAAGCAATAATCTAGATGTGTATAGAGTGAAATGATGTAAATTCAAAACCTATGGTCAAGTGAAAATATAAGAAGAAACAGAATGAAGTTTAAAGGCTAATATAACTCATGTAATTTACATAGATATATGTATACACAGATATAAAACAGTACTATATCTTTTACAAAGATTTGTGCATATTTAAGGACATATATCAAAATTCATGGAGTGCATTTGAGGAATGATAATGGGAGTAAGAGATAAGTGGGAGCTATCTATATTTCCTATATTTCTAGGGGACACCTAGAAATATAAATAAATACTAATATAGATATAGGCATGTTATAGACAACTATATACATGTTATATGTAACACCTGGAAATATAAATATAAATAAACACTAATAAAGATAGAGATATGTTCTGTGGATTGTGGAATGCTAGCTCAGCTTTGCCCCTGATATGTACCTACCACCAAAACAGAATCTTTGAAAACTTAGAAAAATCATCACCAAGAATTATTTAACTACAGCTGTGATAAGGGATCAGAAGGCTGTAAATTAATATTCCCATCTTAATGGGTTCTTTTGGGGAAACATATTTCCATGTTAATATATCTGTTCTCCAGCCCCCCATACAAGGTGGCCCATTGTGGGCTGTGTACTGGGGCAGGGACTTCCACTTATCTTGTCTTCACAGCAAACTTGTTGATCGATCTCTGGGGTCCTCTGGAAGCAGTAGAGTTTACTAGGTAGAGACTGAGATATGAGCAAGGGATAAATGGACAAATAATTTTACAAGGTGCTATCATGGGAGAATCTGAAACTCTTTTTAAATTAAAAAAAGAAAGTGCCCAAATGCTAAAAGCCATGAAAAAGGGGCAGAAAAATATGTCTTTTTGAGATAGCAGGGTGAGAGATCCCTTCCAATGGGACAGGCAGGGAGGACTTTGCACAGATGCTGGTCCATTTGAAGTTGGTCTTGAGGGAAAGGTGGGTTTCTGATTTTCAGTGATGGGAGAAGCCAGTTCAGGAGATGGGCTAACACAAATGGGAAGGTGGGCTGGGAAGTGGGGATAAGACTGGGCAGTAGAGCACACAGGACAGGACTTCAAGGCTTTCTTCACTGCTGTGTTCCTAGCACCTGGCATGGGAGAGAAGCCCAAAAATCCCTGTTGAATAAATGAAGGAGTGGGGGAGTCGTCTGAATCTTTGGCTCCAGGGAGGTGAGAGAGATGAGCAAGATATGCCTAGGGGACCTGAAGGTGCCCCAACAACATGCTCCATTTTCTCTCACTGTTTTGACCAGCCAGACAGATTTCCTAACAGGCATGGGGCTCCCCTAGCCCCACATGCCAGCCCCTCATGGAAGCTTGCCTCTTTGTAATGGAAAATGCAGATGGAAAGGACGATTTTTTGAGCTACTGGAAGACATCACAGCCCAAACTACTGTTGTGTCCTAGGGATGTGGAGCAGAGGTTCCAGATTGGATCCCTTTCCATCAACAGAACCGGAGCTGGGTTTCAGCCCAGGTCTGTGGTGGCTCAGTGGTAAAGAATCTGCCTGGAATGCAGGACCCACAGGAGCTGTGGGTTCAATTCTTGGGTTGAGAAGATCCCCTGGAGAAGGGAATGGCAACCCATGCCAGTATTCTTGCATGGAGAATCCTATGGACAGAGTAGCCAGGCAGGCTACAATCCATGGGGTTGCAATAAATCAGACATGGCTGAAGCAATTTAGCTTGTGCTTCATCTTGAAGTTCATGTGATGTTCCCCAGCCCTTGCACACTGTGAGGCCACCGGCCAGGCAACCAAGCCTGGACCAAGGTGGTGCTCAAACTGCTGTCCCACCCAAAAGTCTACTGACCCATTCCATTCTTCTGAGGTGTAGGCTCACTGGGGCATCTTGCAGGGTCTGTGTGCAGAGAGGAGTCATGGGGGAAGGTGTTTGCTGAAGCTCAAGTAGAGAATATCCATAATCTTGCCTCTTGACTGCCACCAAGAGCCTCTGTCAGCATGGGCCAAAAGCTTTACCTTTACTTCAGGCAGCACTAGCGGGTCATCTCTCTGTTGAGCCTGCTGGCCATGGTTCTCTTTCAACAAGACAGTAATGTTTCTTCATATGCTCTTATCTCCATTTCACTTTTTTACTGTCAGTCATTTTCCTATTGCCTCTTCCCCCACCTACATTTAGTTTCTTTCTTTGCGGTGAATGCAGAAAGCCTTCCCAGAACAAACAAAGCAATAATTAAATCAATGACTTCCCTGAGGCTCCCCTTCCTGCTACCTGGGTTATTGTGCAATTTGGGAGATGGATCACTGGCACATTTTCTGCTTTTCAGAAAGTGGTGGCTCTCACTTTCAGAGGAATTGTAAGGATTGCACAGGCCTGTGAGAGAACATCTGGGTGCAGGACTTTGGCTTTGAGCCCCTGATGGTCCTGCCCAGCCCCTGCAGGGCCTGACCATCCGGCTCTGCCCCAGCACCCAAGGAAGGAACTCCCCTGCCCATTTGTTCTTCTTTCCATCAATGAGTTATTCACAGTGCTCGGCTGAGGAATGACTTCTCCACCTGTGCAGTTATTAGTGTCTGTGGGTAGAGGGGGAGATGGAAGGCCTGCCTGAATTCCTAAGCATGGAAGAGAAAATGTTACCCAACTCAGGTCTGACTGCTTACTACTGGAAAATCAATACCCAAGAGAGAGGCAAATGTTGGTAGGAAAGAAGAATGCTTTTAATCAGGATGCCAGCTATCTGGGGAGATGGTGGACTCAGTATCCTCCCCAAAATGAAGATTCTCTTAGGCCATGAAAGTTTTTAAAGGGAAAAAAGGAAGTAAGTTAATCATTGAGATGGGGGTCAGAGTGGTCACCATTCCCCATTGTGTTCAGACATGTGGACTTCTTGTGATCTTTCTTTCAAAGTTATCTTGTTCGCACAGTTTGTTCTAGATATTACTGAAGGGGAAGCAAGGGAACAGATCTGGTCATCTGTTAGTTACTTATTCTTAATTTCTACTTCTTCAATCTAAGAAAAGAACCAAGAGTACAGACAAGATACTGTATGATCAAAAGATTTGAAAAGTGTGGTAGGGCAGGACATGAGTGGAGCATGGAGAGAAGGTGCCTGGTTAAAGGTTAGTGACCAGACTAAAGGGACCTCCTGCAGATAGCTCTTTCCTGCAAAGACTGCCTTCTGATCTCAGAGAGACAGCAGAGGGTGATCTTGACTCAGGTTCAAACCCTGGGTTGGGAAGATCCCCTGGAGGAGGGCACAAAAACCCATTCCAGTATTCTAGCCTGGAGAATCCCATGGACAGAAGAGCCTGGTGGGCTACAGTCCATAGTGTAACAAAGAGTTGGACACAACTGAAGCAATTTAGCACGAGCACATACACGCATGTGCAAGGCCTGGAGGAAAGTCAGGAGTACCGGAGTCTAGAGTATGGAAGCAAAGTAGGCCTGGCTCTTGCTCTGCTTGAAAAATAAATTTCTCTAAGAAGCAAAACCTGCAAAAACAGGTACAAAATTTATTATCAGAGACACAGCACCAACCCGAGGGCACACAGAGACATAGTTTGTTTAAGTCAGCAGAAAGGCAGAAATACAGACCAGGAGAGAAAGGGGTTGGGTGTCTTCCCTGAAGAGGAAGAGTGCAATAAAGAGGTGGTTAAATCATTTATATAGGGCAGAACTTCTGGGTCTTTGTTTACCTTTGGACAATTATCTTGTTTCTTTTTTCCACACCTGACCTGCCCTAGGACCCTCCCCGACATGCGTGTGCAACTTTATGCCAAGACGGATTCCAGTGCGGAGGCCTGTGGGAATATGTCCACACTTATTATGGGGTGGCACCCCTCCCTTTTTGAGCCTCAAGGAGCTTTACTGCGCATGTGCAGATAGGGAGGCTTCCTTGACCCCAGGATTGATAGATGTGATCCTCCTATCTCTCAGTCCCTGCCATTAACTCTGTCCTTAGAGTGTCAGGGAGAACAGAACTCCAATTTACTCTGTTTGACAAACTCCAACTGCTCTGCCTAGGGGCCCATCTACCTCCTAGCTCATTTCCTGCCAAACGCTGCTTACAGAAACACACTCACTCTCTCAGGCATTCACACCTGCTCATGCACATGTACACACACTTCCATACTCACCAGCATTCAAAATCCACATGTTCTCTCTCAAGAAATCAGCCCCATCATTTCCAGTCCAAGAGAAAACACACTGGGTATGTATGAATCATGCCACCTGGGTAGAAGGTCTCTCCGGCCACAGTGAGATTTGACGTTTAGTGAAAGAAAGACCATAGAATTAGACAAAATGACCTGTGACTTACAACTCTCACTTTGAAAGCAATATTTTAAAATGCAAAATGAAATGGTAGAAGTACAGGTTATACCTGGGACTCAGGGTTGGTGGGGTAGGGCTGGGATCTGCTGACTCTGCTGGAGAAATATCTGACCCCCCACCCATTTCCTCTGGTATTATTTCTAGCACGAGAATCACACTAATCTCTTATCTCTAAGGATTTTGAAATATGCAAACCCTCAAGTCCTGTGGTGCTGGAGTAGATTCTTGAGAGTCCCTTGGACAGCAAAGAGATCAAAATAGTCAACCCTAAAGGAAATAAACCCTGAATACTCATTGAAAGGACTGATGCTGAAGCTGAAGCTCCAGTACTTTGGCCACCTAATGCAGGGAGCTGACTCATTGGGAAAGACCCTGATGCTGGGAAAGATTGAAGGCAGGAAAAGAAGAGGATGACAGAGGATGAGATTGTTGGATGGCATTACTTCAATGGACATGAGTTTGAGCAAACTCTGGGATGGTGAAGGACAGGGAAGCCTGGCATGCTGTAGTCCATGGAGTTGCAAAGAGTCGGACACAACTGAGTGACAGGACAATAGCAAACGGCATGACCTCACACACCATGGGCATCTGCTACAATGACAAAGAGGGGAGAGGCAGAAATTTTTTTCAGTGGATTATTACTTTGTGAGCCCATCTGTACAGGTTCTGTTGCCTGGGCTGCTAAAGTTTGCATCACATTTGTAATCAGTAATGCATGAGTCTGTTTTCTGAGCCAAAGGGAACTCAGCCCCAGGGAAGATTCAGCATCTCTGTATGAGTTTGTTTTCCTGAACCACTGCAGAATCCCAGAGCTGCTGGGAGGCTCCAGGAGTTCCCTCCTGTACCCTGAGTGTCTCCTGTGATGCCTGCATCCTGGAAGTGCTGTTGTCTGACCATCCCAGATGTCCTTTCTGGGTTGCTCCTCTGGGCCTGACCACAGTGGCCCTGGTAAGTCTGCCTTTTCAGTCCTCTCCTTGGTATGCTGGCTGAGCCCTGGATGTCCCCAGACTGCAGCTCGTAGCCACAGTGACCTCTGGCCTGGAAATCTGCTACTCGCTCTGCTCCCCCAGCACCCACACAGTCTTCTCCTTCCAGAGGAGTTTGGAAACATCTTTGTTCACAGAGTTGCCTCCATCCTGCCCTCTCCTTGTGCCCTGGGCTCAGCGGTCCCTGATTTATCTGTTTACTGCCTATTTGCCCTCAAGGCTATGTGCTCTGGGGCAGGAGTCTGACTCTGTTCTGCAACTTCACAGTCAAGGGCTGGGACTCTAGGGATAAGCCTTAGACTATCTTCTACAGGGACCAGTTGCTCAGGCCTTTTGCACCCAGTTCCCTTCTCGGCAGAAGGAGGACAGCAACAGTCTGTGACTCCTAGGCCCATTGGCAGAATTCAGGGAGGAATGTCTGTCATGGCATCAGCTTGTGATTGAAGTTGGCTTGTTCCTTTTATTCCATTTCCATTCTCCCAGTCACTGAAGCTCCAATGTCCTTTCTTCCAAGTCTCCCCCCCCCTCCCCCCCCCCCCCCCCCAGTTCTCCAGGGCAAAGGACTAACATTAACTAACCCCTTTGTACAGCACTTAAGGCTCCCATGATACCCAGAAGCTAGGTGCCTCTCTCCTCATCCCTGAGTTCCTTGGGTACCAGGATGCATTCCCCATGGTGAATGCTGGGCATTGAGTGGGAGGGGCTTGTACCCTTTTAGGTATGAAGCACAGACACCCATGGTTCACAGACAGAGTGCAGTATGTCTGTCATGTTAAAATGTAATGGGGGTGATTAAGATAACCAGGTCTAGAAAGGCTCCTCCTGGGGAGATGGATGCAGGTGAGTAGCTCTGATGGCTGGGATGCTGTGCGGGCAAGACTGCTCGTCACCAGGGTCCCCAGAGTCAACTCAGAACCTGATCCATGGGGCTCTCAGCCCTCAGCTCATGCCCAGGGAATGCATGAGGGAGGAATGCTTGGCAGGCAGGGGCCAGGGAGGAACCTCTGCCTTCACTCCCTGACCTTCATATGCAACCACCATACTCCTACTGTTGAGCCGAATCATCACTGCTCAGCCTTCAAGGTTCACTCCCAGGGCACCCAAGCCTGGTTGACTCCACCTTGCTCCCTCTTTTCCGGAAGGGCACAGGCACCACGTGGAGGGTCAGCTCCCAGGGCAGCAAGCAGGCCCAGGCACCGCTGCGCCCAGTCAACCTTCACTGCAGCCAGGCGCTGCCCCAGCATCCCCAACAGGAAGGCTGAGTGAGGGAGCAGGAGCGCCCTGAGTGGACACAGCCTTCCTCCCCCTGCCTCTCAGATGGGGCCCTGCAGGCCTTGTCGCTCCCCTGCGGAAGCTGCGCCAGCCAGTGCTGTGGCCCAGCTCTGCAGCCGCACCAGCTGCCTGGCCCTCTGGTGTCCGCCATCATCTGGGGTCTGACTTCTCTGGGTCTCGCTGGCTCCCTATGACGTGGGATCTGTGAGGCTGCCCCTATGAGGCTGTCCCTTGCAGGCGCTGAGAGGACTAGATGGAGAAGTACTCAGAAGGGGTCCAACACGTGGGAGTCCTCAGGCTGCAGGGACAGTGGGGGCACTTGGTGTCCCCTGCCCTGCCCACCCTCCCCACTCCTCCTGCTCCCTGCCCGTGCCCCACCTAGCCAAGGAGGTCATCAGGGAGGACCCTCACTTGGTGCTGGGTGCAGGCGCTTACACACCTTGACTCGGGGAGTCATGGGGCATCCTCCCCACACAGCTCCCTGTGTAGTGGGGGTCTCCAAGCCCTCCAGCGCTGTGCAGTTGTCATTTCCAAGCTCCCTAAAACTCAGTCCCTTCCTTCTAAGGAGCTTATAGCCTGGTTGGAGAAAACAAAACAAAAAGCCCTAAAATGCATAAGCAGATGTTGTGAGGAAATGGAGGCTGGAGCAGTATGACTGTCTTCGGAGATGGAAGAACTTGACCTGTCTAAGTCCTTCAGAGCTCCCCTTGACTGTGGGGCGAACACCTGAGCCCTGTGGCCCTCCAGTTCCAGCTCCTGCTCCTGCCCTTGCATCCTGAACCCACAGACCTTTGCCTACCTGAATGGTGTGAAGGTCTTGCACACCTGCTTTGCCACCTCCTTTGGTCTTGCTGTTTATTTCCTCTGCTTGGGATGTCTTACTCCAGGAAACTCTTATTGACTCTTTAAAGACCCAGTCCAAGTGTCTCCTTCTCCAGGAGGTCACTCGTCTTCCAGGCTGAGTTATGTGTCTCCCTTCTCTGCTCTTACAGCCTCCTCTGCAATAGTTCCATTTGCCCATTTGCCATTTCCATGAAAGGCAACCCCAACTTCATAATCTAAATCTAATCTCCTGACCGAATCTTCAGTCCCACGCGGTGTTTCTTTAATCCTCCCCATCTCAGTTCATGACAACTCTTTCATATTGCTCAGGAAAAAATCTTTGGAGTTGTTTTTGACTCCTTTTTTCCCCTCCCACACTTATATTTCATCCATCAGCAAATCCATAAAAGTTTTACCTCTAAGATATGACCAAAATGTGACCACTACTGTCCACCTTTTCAGGCACTGGTCACACCCATGCCACCACCTTCTGTCACTAGGTTCAGCACCAACCAACTTCTCACTACTCCTGTCCATGTGCCCAACCCGTGGAGCAGCCTGTAGTAACTTTGCTCAAACCCGAGCAAGGTCATGACACGTTACTGCTCTGCCCAGAGGCTCTAAGGCAGTGGATCTCACCCTGCCAGTGCTCGGTAACCCTTCTATCTGTCCAGAAAGGAAACCCAGCCACCTACACTCACATTTTCAAAAAACTGTATTATGCACTGGGTGACATAAAAGAGAAGTGTCATGAAGGCAATTTTAATAAAATAAGGTGCATGTCAGTACAATGGCCAGCATGTCTCTACTAGATGACAGAGGAGCTTGGGGGCTGCCTGAGCATCACATGGCCTTGCACACCACTGTAGGGTCTCAGCACTGGAAGCATAAATGGAGGTGTCTGCTGTGGCAGATTTTTGTGCTGTGGCACACACACACACACAAATCCTGCTGTGGCAGGATTTTTCCCAGTAGTGAGCAAATCTTGGTAGGGGCTTGGGTCAAACAGTTTGCATGGCTTGGCAGATGTTGTTTATCAGCTGAAACTTCTCCATCCTTCCAAATAAAATGTCTAAACAGTGCTATATATAAAATAGACAACTAACAAGAACCTACTATATAGCATAGGGAACTCTACTCAATACTCTGTAATGACCTATATGGGATAATAATCTAATCAAGAGTGGATATATGTTTGTATATAACTGATTTTCATTTTGCTGATTACCTGAAACCAACACAACATTGTGAATCAACTATACTCCAGCAAAAATAAAAAAGAAAATAAAAGGAAAAATAAAACGTTTAAATGTGTGACACCAACTCCTCCGTGGCACTCCTTACTGTTTCCCTGTTTTAACTTTTCCAATTGGTACACATCACCCTTTGTTGTACCACTGGTTTATCTTCTTTATTGTTTATTCTTTGCCTCCTTTCACTCAACATAAGTTCTATGAGGGCAGGATGTTTGTCTGTTGATTGAATAGTCTCAAGTATACAGAAAGTGCTCAGTAAACATCAGTTGAATAGATTAAATTCACTGATGAAAGATATGAAGGAAGCTCCCTGTCTCAGGTCACTTCCCAAGACTAGACGTGAAGGCTGGGTTGCATGTCTGGTACCTCCCTGTGCTTGCAACCCAGATGGCTTTGGTAATGGATGAGCTGAGCCAAATCTGAAAGGCTGAATGGCAGGGTGCCTGCTTAGTATCCTGCCCTGAAGGAGGCTGAGACCTGACTTCCAAGCCTTGGTTCCTTAGGATGGAGCTGACAGGTTTGCCCTGGGGCAGGTTAATGATTGCTCTGTGTTTTTAAAAATTAAAAAGAAAAATTCAGGAGAGTGTGTGGCACATTACATTACTTAACTTCTTTTCCCAGTCAACCTCAAGTCAGTTAGCCTCCACCTTATTCCCTGGGGAGGAGTTGGCATAGCTGTGCCTTGTGGGTTTATACTATCTCATGGCTCTTAGTGGCTCCTGGGCCCCGTTGACACTGTTTGCCCTCCTTCCATAGAGGGTTTTCATCACAGAAGCAAAGAATCTGAAATCATTACACGGAAGCCGACAGTGAAATTCAGAGACCAGAGAAAACTCCATGAGGTGACAAGCCTCCTCTATCTACATGCATGCCTCCTGGTTACCTGGAAGACTTCCAATAAATAATTCATTAAACAGTGAAAATTATTTCAGGCCCAGTGAAAACCGCTGGGCCTGAAAACAGTGAAAATTATTTTTAAATGTAAATCTCCAAAGCACAAAGAAAGGCAGGGGCAGAAGAAACAGTGACTGAGGTTGAATTTTTGGGCAAGAGCCCTGGCTTTCTCTGTGTCTGGGTAGCATGAGGCTTCCTACAAGCATGGGGCAACCACTACTAGATCAGAAATCCAGGGCCACCCTGGCCCCTACAAATAGAAGATGTCTGTTCTTGGATGATGTACTGAATGTGGCTCCAAAGAGGCTGAGGATACACAGCAACCTCACGCCTCATGCCATTTGTGCTGCGCCATCTCAGGATCATAAACTTAGTGTCAGCTGCACTGGCTGACTCAGGATGTAGGCTCCTGACCCACTGTCTGTTAGAGGGTGAGAAGCTAGAAAGGGAGCTGTAGAGCCTCCCCTCTACTCTGGCCTCCCCCTCACCTCTGCTTCTTTCCATTTCAGCACAATGCTTGCTGGCCAGCACCTAGCTGACCTCCTCTCTAGGCAGGGCTTTTAGAGACGGCCAAGGTCCCTGTTTGGTGCAGTGGCTGTGTTAAGTGGTCGATGGCCAGAGATGGGACAGAAATGGGCACGGAGCTCTTTCCCTGACTGGCACAACCGCTGGGCGTCAGTTTTATCCTCTGTAGAGTGAAAAATGTATAGTTGTCTGTGAGGGTTAAAGAGAAATGTGTTTAAGAAGTGCTAGCAATGCTGCTGGGTGGAATGTAACCCCATGAGCTCTGGTTCTCCAGGGACCCCATGAGTACAAACTAGCCCCAGTTCCATCTTAAAAAGTAAGCAAGCAGCAGAGAAACTAGCCAGAAGCAGGAGTGAGACCCTACAAACACATGCACACAAATATAGACACACACTCTCACACATGCATTCACACAGACTCATGGACCTGCAGAAACTGACACGTGGTGAAACACACACATGCTCTCACACACTCTCTCTCACACACAGAGCACACCCTCCTGCCTGGGTCTCACCTGGCCTATGGCCTAGGCTCTCTGTGTCATCACGGATCATACATCCCGGCCTGGCTTGGCTCCAGTGCACCTCCCTGCTCCAACATCTGTCCTCCAATCACCGTTATCTGGGATGTTTCCGAACAGTTGGTCTCTCAGGATTCTGTGGTTTTGCACAAGACACTTCTCCTACCAGAAAGATCTTTCTACTCTTTTTCACCAGAATCTCTTTCTCATGGGGTTCTCATGTCTTTCTTCCCCCAGCGTTTTTGAGATATGGTTGACATATAAAATTGCGTTCTCACATGCTGAAGCTCTGCTCAGAAGCTGGCTTCTCTGAGAAGCCTCCTTCGGGGCAGCTGGGATGACAGGCCCCTCCCATGCTCTGTGCAGTTCCTCCATCATCTGATTCCCTGATCCATGAGCGCCCAGTTGTACCCCATCCTCTGGGCTCTTCATCCCCCGCACGGTCCGTGACTGCATTTTTCTCGCGACAGCCCCTGAACCTGTCAGTAGGGGGAGCTCTAGGAGCTTGAAATGACAACCCAGGGTCTCCTGGTTTGGGAGACAGTGTTTCTACCTCTCCATGGTGGCCTCTCTGTGAAGTATTGTTTACTTTGGAATTCTGTGTTAAAGTTGGCAGGCTGTATGTTGATGCAGAGGCCTCTTTTAACTGAAATGCCTAACAAGCACCTGATTTTTTTTTTTTAACTTTTAAAATATCTTTTAAAAATACTTTTAAAATATCCTAAGCTGAATTCTCCTGATAAAATATCCTAGCTTATTCTCTTGATAATCAGCAGAGAGGAAGAGGTCTGATGTCTTTCCTTCTGTGCCGTTTTCACTCTGGGCAATCAAAGAAACAATCCTATTTGTCACAGTACAGTGATCTGGGGCTTATAATTTTCATTAGTCCTCCTTGAGTAAGCTTCCAGCTAATACAGAAGGGACAAGGCCTTGAGCAAGATACTGGTCCCTGGGGAAAGGATTATAATTGCCAGCCAGAAAGCAGGATGGATATGAGAACAAGAGCAAAGCAGGCCCGGGAAGCCAGATGAGCTTGAGCTCTCTGGGCTCAGGTGGCCCTGCAGGAGCAATGGGTGAGCTTTGGGATGTTTCTCTAATAGAGTACTTACCCAAGATAAATGCAAATATACATCCACACAAGGACTTAGATGGGTTTCCCAGGTGGCACTAGTGGTGAAGAACCTGCTTGCCAATGAAGGCAACGTAAGAGATGTAGGTTCGATCACAAGGTTGGGAAGATCACCTGGAAGAGGGCATGGCCAGCAACTCCAATATTCTTTTTGTAT
Organism: Cervus canadensis; assembly: GCF_019320065.1. Lineage (NCBI taxonomy): Eukaryota > Metazoa > Chordata > Mammalia > Artiodactyla > Cervidae > Cervus > Cervus canadensis. The sequence continues at coordinate 71,567,126 of NC_057400.1, forward strand.
TAGTTACATTAAAAAATTTTAATTAATTTATTTTATTTTATTTTTTTCTTTTATTAGTTGGAGGCTAATTACTTCACATTTCAGTGGGTTTTGTCATACATTGACATGAATCAGCCATAGATTTACACGTATTCCCCATCCCGATCCCCCCTCCCACCTCCCTCTCCACCCGATTCCTCTGGGTCTTCCCAGTGCACCAGGCCGGAGCACTTGTCTCATGCATCCCACCTGGGCTGGTGATCTGTTTCACCATAGATAGTATACATGCTGTTCTTTTGAAATATCCCACCCTCACATTCTCCCACAGAGTTCAAAAGTCTGTTCTGTATTTCTGTGTCTCTTTTTCCGTTTTGCATATAGGGTTATCGTTACCATCTTTCTAAATTCCATATATATGTGTTAGTATGCTGTAATGTTCTTTATCTTTCTGGCTTACTTCACTCTGTATAAGGGGCTCCAGTTTCATCCATCTCATTAGGACTGGTTCAAATGAATTCTTTTTAACGGCTGAGTAATATTAATTTATTTATTTTAATTGGAAGCTAATTACTTTACAGTAGTGTAGTGGTTTTTGCCATACATTCACAGGAATCAGCCATGGGTGTACATGTGTTCCCCATTCTGATCCCCCTCTCACCTCCTTCCCCATCCCATCCCTCAGGGTCATCCCAGGGCACGGGCCCTGAGCACCTAGTCTCATGCATTGAACCTGGACTGGTGATCTATTTCATATATGGTAATATACATGTTTCAATGCTGTTCTTTCAAATCATCACACCCTCACCTTCTCCCACAGAGTCCAAAAGTCTGTTCTTTATATCTGCGTGTCTTTTCTGTCTTGCATATAGGGTCATCATTACCATCTTTCTAAATTCCACATATATGCGTTAATATACTGTATTAATGTTTTTCTTTCTGACTTACTTCATTCTGTATAATAGGCTCTAGTTTCATCCACCTCATTAGAACTGATTCAAATGCATTCTTTTTAATAGCTGAGTAATATTCCATTGTGTATATGTACCACAGCTTTCTTATCCATTCTTCTGTCAATGGACATCTAGGTTGCTTCCATGTCCTAGCTGTTGTAAACAGTCCTGTGATGAATAATGGGGTACACATGTCTCTTTCAATTCCGGTTTCCTTGGTATGGATGCCCAGCAGTGGGATTACTGGGTTGTATGGCAGTCCTATTTTCAGTTTTTAAAGGAATCTCCACAATGTTCTCCATAGTGGCTGCACTAATTTGCATTCCCACCAAGTGTAAGAGGGTTCCCTTTTCTCCACATCCTCTCCAGCATTTATTGCTTGTAGACTTTTTTATAGCAGCCATTCTCACTGGTGTGATATGGTACCTAATTGTGGTTTTGATTTGCATTTCTCTGATAATGCGTGATGTTGAGCATCTTTTCATGTGTTTGTTAGCCATCTGTATGTTTTCTTTGGAGAAATGTCTGTTTAGTTTTTTGGCCCATTTTTGATTGGATTGTTTACTTTTCTGGGGTTGAGCTGCATGAGCTGCTTGTATATTTTTGAGATTAATTCTTTGTCAGTTGCTTTGTTTGCTCTTATTTTCTTTGATTCTGAAGGCTGTCTTTTCACCTTGCTTATAGTTTCCTTCATTGTGAAAAAGCTTTTAAGTTTAATTAGGTCCCATTTGTATATTTTTGCTTTTATTTCCATTACTCTGGGAGGTGGGTCATAGAGGATCCTGCTGTAATTTATGTCAGAGAGTGTTTTGCCTGTATTTTTCTCTAGGAGTTTTATAGTTTCTGGTCTTACATTTAGATCTTTAATCCATTTTGAGTTGATTTCTGTCCATAATGTTAGAAAATGTTCTAGTTTCATTCTTTTACAAGTGGTTGAGCAGTTTTCCCAGCACCACTTGTTAAAGAGATTGTGTTTTCTCCCTTGTATATTCTTGCCTCCTTTGTCAAACATAAGATGTCCATAGGTGTGTGGATTTATCTCTGGGCTTTCTATTTTTTTCCATTGACCTATGTTTCTGTCTTTATGCCAGTACCATACTGTCTTGATGACTGTTGCTTTGTAGTACAGCCTGAAGTCAGTCAGGTTGATTCATCCAGTCCAATTCTTCTTTCTCAAGGTTGCTTTGGCTCTTTGAGGTTTTTTGTATTTCCATAAAATTGTGAAATGATTTGTTCTAGTTCTCTGAAAAATACCATTGGTAGCTTGATAGGGATTTCATTGAATCTATAGATTGCTTTGGGTAGTATACTCATTTTCACTATATTGATTCTTTGGATCCATGAACATGGTATATTTCTCCACCTAATTGTGTCCTCTTTGATTTCTTTCATCAGTGTTTTATAGTTTTTTTATATATAGGTCTTTTATTTCTTTTGGTAGATTTATCCCTAAGTATTATATTCTTTTCTTTGCAATGGTGAATTGTATTGTTTCCTTAATTTCTCTTTCTGTTTTCTCATTATTAGTGTATGGGAATGCAAGGGATTTCTGTGTATTAATTTTGTATCCTGAAACTTTACTATATTCATTGATTAGCTCTAGTAAATTTCTGGTGGTGTCTTTAGGGTTTTCTATGTAGAGGATCATGTAATCTGCAAGCAGTGAGGGTTTTACTTCTTCTTTTCCAAACTGGATTCCTTGTATTTCTTTCTCTTCTCTGATTGTTGTGGCTAAAATTTCCAAAACTATGTTGAATAATAGTGGTGAGAGTGGGCACCCTTGTCTTATTCCTGACTTTAGGGGAAATGCTTTCAATTTTTTGCCATTGAGGATAATGTTTGCTGTGGGTTTATCATATATGGTATTCATTATGTTGAGGTATGTTCCTTCTATGCTTGCTTTCTGGAGGGTTTTTATCATAAATGGATGTTGAATTTTGTCAAAGGCTTTTTCTGTATCTATTGAGATAATCATACGGTTTTTATCTTTCAATTTGTTAATGTGGTGTGTCTTGTTGATTGATTTGTGAATATTGAAGAATCCTTGCATCCCTGGGATAAAGCCCAGTTGGTCATGGTATATGATCTTTTTAATATGTTGTTGGATTCTGTTTGCTAGAATTTTGTTCAGGATTTTTGCATCTATGTTCATCAGTCATATTGGCCTGTAGGTTTTGTGTGTGTGTGTGTGTGTGTGTGTGTATGTGTGTGTGGCATCTTTGTCTGGTTTTGGTATTAGGATAATGGTGGCTTCATAGAATGAGCTTGCCAGTTACTTTCCTCTGCAATTTTCTGGAAGAGTTTGAGTAGGATAGGAGTTAGTTCTTCTCTAAATTTTCAGTAGAATTCCCTGTGAAGCCATCTGTTCCTGGGCTTTTGTTTGTTGGAAGATTTTTTTATTACAGCTTTGATTTCCATGCTTGTGATGGGTCTGTTAAGATTTTCTATTTCTTCCTGCTTCAGTTTTGGAAGGTTACACTTTTCTAAGAATTCGTCCATTTCCTCCAAGTTTCCATTTTATTGGCATATAGTTGCTTATAGTAGTCTCTTATGATCCTTTGTATTTGTGTTATCTGCTGTGATTTCTCCATTTTCATTTCTAATTTTGTTGACTTGATTCTTTTCCCTTTTTTTCTTGATAAGTTTGGCTAATGGTGTCTCTATTTTATTTATCTTCTCAAAGAACCAGTGTTTCATTTTGTTGATTTTTGTTATAGTCTTCTTTGTTTCTTTTTCATCTATTTCTGCCCTAATTTTTATAATTTATTTCCTTCCACTAACCCTGGGGTTTCATTTCTTCTTTTTCTAGTTGTTTTCAGTGTACAGTTAGGTCATTTACTGATTTTTCTCTTGTTTCTTGAGGTAAGCTTGTATCACTATGAACCTTCCCCTTAGCATGACTTTTACTGAATTCCATAGGTTTTGGGTTGTTGGGTTTTCATTTTCATTTGTTTCCATACATACTTTGATTTCTTCTGTGATTTGTTGGTTGTTCAGAAGCGTGTTGTTAAAAAAAAAAGAAGCATGTTGTTTAGGCTCCATATGTTTATATTTTTAATTGTTTTTTCCTGTGGCTGCCATCTAATCCTATCACATTGTTATCAGAAAGATGCTTGAAATGATTTCAATTTTGTTGAATTTACCAAGGCTAGATTTATGGTCCAGGATGTGATCTATCATGGAGAAGGTTCCGTGTGCACTCGAGTAAAAGGTGAAATTCATTGTTTTGGGGTGAAATGTCCTATAGATATCAATTATGTCTAACTGGTCCCTTGTATCATTTAAAGTTTGTGTTTCCTTGTTAATTTTCTGTTTAGTTGATCTATCCATAAGTGTGAGTGGGCTATTAAAGTCTCCCACTATTATTGTGTTACTGTTAATTTCCTCTTTCATACTTGTTAGCATTTGCCTTACATATTGCAGTACTCCCTGTTGGGTGCATATATATTTATAATTGTTACATCTTCTTCTTGGATTGATCCTTTGATCATTATGTAGTGTCCTTCTTTGTCTCTTTTCACAGCCTTTATTTCAAAGTCTGTTTTACCTGATATGAGTATTGCGACTCCTGCATTCTTCTGGTCTCCATTTGTGTGAACTATCTTTTTCCAGCCCTTCACTTTCAGTCTGTATGTGTCCCTAGGTTTGAGGTGGGTCTCTTGTAGACAGCATATATGCGGATCTTGTTTTTGTATCCATTCAGCCAGTCTTTGTCTTTTAGTTGGGGCATTCAACCTGTTCACATTTAAGGTAATTATTGATAAGTATGATCCTGTTGGCATTTACTTTGTTGTTTTGGGTTCGAGTTTATACACCCTTTCCGTGTTTCCTGTCTAGAGAAGATCCTTTAGCATTTGTTGAGGAGCTGGCTTGGTGGTGCTGAATTCTCTCAGCTTTTGCTTGTCTGTAAAGCTTTTGATTTCTCCTTCATATTTGAATGAGATCCTTGCTCGTATAGTAATCTGGATTGTAGGTTTTTCTCTTTCATCACTTTAAGTGTGTCCTGCCATTCCCTTATGGTCTGAGAGTTTCTATGGAAAGATCAGCTGTTATCCCTATGGGAATCCCCTTGTGAGTTATTTGTTGTTTTTCCCTTGCTGCTTTTAATATTTGCTGTTTGTGTTTGATCTTCATTAATTTGATTAATATGTATCTTGGGGTGTTTCATTTTGGGTTTGTCCTGTTTTGGACTCTCTGTGTTTCTTGGACTTGGGTGGCTATTTCCTTCCCCATTTTAGGGAAGTTTTCACCTATTATCTCCTCAAGTATATTCTCATGGCATTTCTTTTTTTCTTCTTCTTCTGGGATTCCTGTGATTTGAATGTTGGGGCATTTAACATTGTCCCAGAGGTCTCTGAGGTTGTCCTCATTTCTTTTAGTTCTTTTTTCTTTTTTCCTCTCTGCTTCATTTATTTCCATCTTTTTTCCTTCCACTTCACTTATCCTATCTTCTGCCTCCGTTATTCTACTGTTGGTTCCTTCCAAATTGCTTTTGGTCTCAATCTTTGCATTATTCATCATTGATTGACCCTTTTTTATTTCTTCCAGTTCTTTGTTAAACATTTCTTGCATCCTCTCAGTACTTGTCTCTAGTCTATTTATAGCTCCATTTTGTTTTCAAGATTTTGAATCACCTTTGCTATGATTAATCTGAATTCTTTTCCAGGTAGACTCCCTATCTCCTCCTGTTTTGTTTGTTTTGGTGAGCATTTATCATGTTTCTTTACCTACTGAATATTTATCTGCCTTTTCATTTTGTTTAAATTTCTGTTTGGGGTGGCCTTTCTGTAGGCTGGAAGATTGTGGTTACTCTTTACTGTGAAGTTTCCTCCCTGTGGGTGGGGTTGGATGGGTGGCTTGTCAAGGTTTCCTGGTTAGGGAAGCTTGTGTCTGTGTTCTGGTGTGTGGAGCTGGATCTCTTCTCTCTGGAGTGCAATGAAATGCCCAATAGTGAGTTTTGAGGTGTCTGTGGGTTTGGTGTGACTTTGAGCAGCCTATATTTTAATGCTCAGGGCTGTGTTCTGTGGTGCTGGAGTATTAGCATGGTATGTCTTGCTCTGGAACTTGTTGGCTCTTTGGTGGAGCTTGATTTCAGTGTAGGTATGGAGGCTTTTGGATGAGCTCTTGTTGATTAGTGTTCCCCAGAGTCAGGAGTTCTCTGGAGTTCTCAAGTTTTGGATTTAAGCCATCTGCCTCTGGTTTTCCAGTCTTATTCTTACAGTAGCCTCAAGACTTCTCCATTCATCCACCACAGATGATAAAACATCTAGATTAATGGTGAAAAGATTCTCCACAGTGAGGGACACCCAGGGAGGTTCACAGAGTTACATGGAGAAGAGAAGAGTGAGAAGGGAGATAGAGGTGACCAGGAGGAGAACAGGGGAAATCAAAAGGGGAGAGAGCAATCTAGCCAGTAATCATTTCCCTATGTGCTCCCCACAGTTTGGAACCCTCAGAGAGGTTCACGGAGTTACATGGAGAAGAGAAGAGGGAGGAGAGAGGTAGAGATGACCAGGAGGAGGAGAGGGGGAATCAAAAGTGGAAAGACCAATCTAGCCAGTAATCAGTTCCCTAAGTGTTCTCCACAGCTCAGCACACCCAGAGAGATCACAGAGTTAAGTAGAGAAGAGAAGGGGGAGGGTGGTGATAGAGGTTACTTGGGGGAGAGAAGGGAGAGTCAAAAGGGGAGAGAGCAATCAATCCAGTAATCACATCCCTAAGTAAAAATGGGTACTGAAGATTGGATTCCTAAAGGTACAAAATTGATAACAAATACCAAAATGCAAAGATTAAAAATCTAGAGTAGAGGTTAGACTCTCAAAAATACAATATTAAAAATACAAAATAAAATCAATCACAAAAATTATTAAAAAAATATATGAAATTTGCTTTAAAAATTGGGTCTTTTTTTCAAGGTAATAATAGGTTATAAAAATGAAAATTAAAGGGGTAATAAAGAACTTAAAAATGAAAAAAATTAAAAATGATAATAGTAATAATATATATAGAAATTTCTCTGGAGTTGTTTAGGGCAATGTGGGGTCAGTTCAGTTTCAGATAGTTCCTCATTCCAGCTTATACTTTTTCTCAAGGTCTATAGACCCCTTCCAATGCTAGCCAATGCTAATTACAGGGTTTTAATCTGTTGCACCTGTCACTTGCAGAGTGGTTCCCTCTTCTTTCCTCTGTTTGCAAGTCTCTTCAGTGTCTAATTTCGGCCCTGACACAAGGGGGTGAAGGTGGTCACTTATTTAGGCTCACTTGTTCAGTTGTGCTGTGCAGAAGGAGGGACACTGCAAACAAATATCTCTGGTGTGTGTGGGGAGAGTTTGCAGTGTATGGGTCACACTGGGTTTGCCCCAGCTCACACGGTGTGTGCTTTCCCAGTCTACACTGCTGAGGCTCCAGGTTGCTCTGCAGGGGAACTGTCCAAAGCGGGCCCTGGGTTGTGTGCACTTCCCAGGTCTAAGCTGCTCAGGTTCAGGTTCTCAGGTACTCCACAAAGGCAGAGACTCGGTTGGGCCTGTGCTTTATGCCCTGCCCAGGTCCGAGCAGCTCAGGCAACCAGGTGCTTGGCGAGTTCACTGTCCCAGGGGAGACGTGAGTCTTAATCAACTCCCTGGTCCTTGCAGCTTGATTTCTCGGTGTGCCACGAGAGTGCAGTGTCAGGTGTGCCATGTGTCTCCTCTGGGGAGCTGATCTCTGGCTGCGACCCTCCTGGCAGATGTCAACCATCCAGGATTCCAGGAAGACTTGGTTAGCAAGTTAGCTAACCAAGGAGGTTAGCAAGTTAGCTAACCAAGGAAGTTAGCAAGTTAGCAAGGAAGACTTGGTTAGCAGGGAGACTGCTCATAGCTTGGTGGAGGATGCCATCTCTGGGGCCAAGATTGCCCCTTGCCTTCTGGCTCTGGCTGTCCCATGCCTGCCTCTGCTTCTGGCGGAGGTATGGGCCAGTCTGCAGCTGGCTAGGTCTCCTCTGGTATTTGCTCTATGCTTTGTTCTGTGAGTGGGCCAGACTGTGCCTTGGTTAGAGCTTTTCATGGGAAAGTTCTCTCTGTCTGTCTTTTTTTTTTTTTTTTTCTCTCTCTGGCTGTCCCACAGTTTGGGCTGCTATCTCATGTTAGCTCCCTCAGATTGTCCTCAGGGCATTTAGGCCTGGTCATCACCCTAAGCATGCAACCTGTGCCTCCCTGTCCAGCCCCTGCTTGCTGGTGGTGGATGCAAACGTCTGGGCTCCTTCTCAGCTGGGAGTTGTGGTTAGGTGCCTATTCTGTGGGTTTTTTCTTTTCTTTTTTTCCTCCTGGTTATGTTGCCCTCTGAGATTCCAAAACTCCCCATAGGCCCACTGGTGAGAGGGTTTCCTGCTGTTTGGAAACTTGCCCTCCTTCATGACTCCCTCCGTGAGACAGGTCTCCATCCCTAACTCTTCTGTGTCTCTTTTGTCTTTTATATTTTGTCTTACCTCCTTTTTTGAAGAAAATGGGCTTCCTTTCAGGGTGCCTGGTGTCCCCAGCCAGCATTCATAAGTTGTTTTCTGGAGGTTGCTCAGCATTCAAATAATCTTTTGATGAATTTGTGGGGGAGAAAGTGTTCTCCCTGTCCTGTTCCTCTGACATCCTAGGACCGCTATTACACTCCAGTATTCTTGCCTGGAGAATCCCAAGGACAGAGGACCCTGGCAGGCTACAATCCATAGGGTTGCACAGAGCTGGACATAACTGAAAATATGCACACATGCACGCAAGGACTTATACAAGACCACTAATAGCAACTTCACGTATAGCAGCTCAAATGGAAAACAACTTGTGTCTATCAACAGATGACTGCATGAACTATTTCCATACATTGGAATATTGCTCAGCAATAAAAAAAAGTGTATTACTGACATGTGCAGCAAACAAACAAAACCCTAAGTATTATGCTGAGTGAAAGACACCAGACTCAATATAATTTTCTGTCGTTTCATGAATCTGAAGCTCAAGAACTGGTAAATATAGCCTCTTTTGGTAAAAACCAGTACAGTGACTGCCTTGTGAAGCCAAAGCTAGACTGGGCCAGATCATGAAAGGGCTTTCAGGATACCAGCATGCTCTGTGTCTTGATTCAGACCACAGTTAGGTGAATGCATACATCTGTTAAAGTTAAAAGTACACTTAAGATTTGCACATTTGCTGCATGTAAAATGAAAACTTATCATGCTCCCAGATGCATGTTTAAATGAACTCAGAAACCTGGTTGTCAGAAGGAGATTTATAAAGCAAATACTTTCTTTGGTTTGTAAGACACATAAGGCTGGAGTATGCATATTTATTAAAGTTGGATTCACCTGCAGAGGATGGGATATTTGCATAATCACCTCCAGATCTTTTCTTTCTAGGTGAATTTTCAAAAGGGCACATGTTGGTGGAGTGAGCTGTAGCACTTGGGATGGAAGGGGATTTAATCTTCATTTCTACTTGGTGTAGAAATGAGTGAGGCTCTGGCTCCCAGATTCTCAGGCCAACTCTCCCTGGTGCTGAGACTGCCAGAAGCTCACTTGGGCCTCTAGGACCAATCTGAGCTGAGGCTGAAGAACCCAGGGCATCCAGTCCTACTCAACATCCAACCTTTCCTGTGACTCTCTGGGTCCCACAGTTGATAATGGAAGCCTCACCTCATTCCCTCTGTGTGTCCTTGGGATAACAATAGTAAGAGTTTAATAATAATAATGGCTTCCCTGGTGGCTCAATAGTAAGGAATCTGCCTGCCAACCAGGAGACATGGCTTGGATCCCTAGGTCAGGAAGATCCCCTGGAGAAGGAAATTCAACCCATTTCAGTATTCTTACCTTGGAAATCCCATGGACAGAGGAGCCTGCCAGACTGAGTCCAGGGGATTGCAAAGAGTTGGACACGCGGGGCGATCCTAAGATGGCAGAGGAATAGGACGGGGAAACCACTTTCTTCTCCACAAATTCATTGAAAGGTCATTTGAACACTGAGAAAATACCACAAAACAACTTCTGAACGCTGGCGGAGGACACCAGGCACTCAGAAAGGCAGCCCGTTATCTTCGAAAGGGGTAGGACAAAATATAAAATATAAAAAGACAGACAAAAGAGTTAGGGATGGAGACCCGTCCTGGGGAGGGAGTTGTAAAAGAGGAGAAGTTTCCAAACAGCAGGAAACCCTCTCACTGGCGGGTCTGTGGGGAGTTTTGGAATCTCAAAGGGCAACATAACAGGGAGGAAAAAATAAATAAATAAAACCCACAGATTATGCACCTAATTGCAACTCCCAGTGGAGAAGTAGCCCAGACACTGGCGTCTACCACGAGCAAGCAGGGGCTGGACAGGTAGGTGTGGGCTGCATTGTTTGGGGTAAGGACTGGGCCTGAATGCCCTGAAGGCAATCTGAGGGAAATAACGTGAGATAGCAGCCCAAACTATGGGATAGCCAGAGAGAGAAATTAAAAAAAAAAGAGGAAAGAGAGAGAACTTTCCTGTGAAAAGCTCTAACCTAAGGCACTGCTGGGCCACTCACAGAACAAAGGACTGAGAGAATACCAGAGGAGAGCTAGCTGGCAGCAGACCAGACCATCCCCTGCCAGAGGCAGAGAGGCAGATGGGACAGCCAGAGCCGGAAGGCAAGGGGCAATCTCTGCCCCAGACACAGCATCCTCCATCAAACTGTGAGCAGTCTCCCAGTTGCTAACCAAGTCTTCCTGGGATCCTGGACGGTTGACATCCACCAGGAGAGTCACAGCCAGAGATCAAGTCCCCAGAGGAGACACATGGCACACCTGAGACAGTGCTCCCACTGCGCACCCAGGAAACCGAGAGGTTGGGACCGGGCAGGTGATAAGATGCACTGCCCACCTGGAAAGAGTGCGAGCACAAAGCACCTGGTCACCTGAGCTGCTCAGACCTGCGCAGGGCACAAAACGCAGGGCCAACTGAGTCTGTGCCTTTGTGGAGTACCCGAGAACCTGAATCTGAGAGGCTTAGACCTGGGAAGTGCATGCAACCCAGGGCCCTCTTTGGACAGTTGCCCTGCAGAGCAACCTGGAGCCTGAGCAGTGTAGATTGGGAAAGCACACACGCCGTGAGAGGGGGCAAACCCAGTGTGGCCCAGACACTGCGAGCACTCCCCACACACACCAGTGATATTTGCTTGCAGTGTCCCTCCCTCCCCGCAGCACAACTGAACAAGTGAGCCTAAGTGAATGACCACCTTGCCCCCTTGTGTCAAGGCCGAAGTTAGATACTGAAGAGGTTTGCAAACAGAGGAAGCCAAAATAAACAAAGAAGAGGGAACCGCTTTGGAAGTGACAGGTGCAACAGATTAAAACCCTGTAGTTAGTATTGGCTACATTGGAAGGGACCTTTAGAACCTGAGAAGAAGTATAAGCTTGAACAAGGAACTATCTGAAACTGAACTGACCCCACATTGCCCTCAACAACTCCAGAGAAATTCTTAGATATATTTTACTATTATCATATAAATTAAAAAAAAAATAAGTTCTTTATTACTCCTTAATTTTCAGTTTTAAAACCAACTATTATCTTGAAAAAAAAAAAAAAAGAAGACCCTTTTTTTAAAGCAAATTTCATATATTTTAAAAATAACTTTTGTGATTTTGTTTTATTATTTTATGTCAGGGAATGTTTGACGGGAGGATTCCTACGTGCTGTCTCTCATGAGTCCTTTGTCCCTCTTCAAGCGGAACAGCACGCTGCTCCCAGGGACTGAGGTCATTGTGTGAGGCAGGCTTGGGTCTCCTTTAGTAAACATTCTCTTTAGGACAAAACTGCTTAGTCTCTTTCCCCTTTCTTGAGATATAGATTGTGTCCTGACCTTGTGACTACATTACCCCTTGTTCCCTTGGTAATGGTTGCTGTACATTTGGTTTTCTGATCTCTATCATTCCCGAAAGAAGTTTCTTGTACCACAGCCTATATATACTCATAGGAAAATCATTAAAGCACCTTTGCTCCACCAGAGCTTAGGTCCCCGGGTCTTTTTTGTCTCTTTCTGTCTCTCTCTTTCTCTCTTTCACTTTCTTATCGTCGACTCCGTACTACAAGGTTCCGGTTCATTAAAGGACCCCAACAATTTTAATATTGTATTTTTTTTAATTTGTTTCAATTGTTTATTAATGGACCAGATTACAAAAATAATCCTGGTAGATACCTTAGTTCATCCTTCTAATAAGCCTGGTGATCTGGTCTTCCCTGTTGCCAGTATCTCCACCTTCTACAAAATGGGTGGTCTTTTTCTTCATTCCACCTCATGGAGAAGCCAATTTAAAGGGCCACAGGAAGTTGTTTGCTTTTTGAAACGTTTTCCAACGGTACAGATTTCATGAATCAGATCCTCCATGCAGATGATTCCATATTTCCCAAGAGATCAAGCAATCATGCATTGTCTGTCAGGGCAATTCGCTTTTTGTTGATTTTTCCATAACCACGCTTGAGATCAATTCATTTACAGACTTCAGATTTGGGTACCTCCATGCAATGTATGGCTCCACAATTCTCAGCATGTTAATTGATGCCTTGTTGAGCTTCACAAAGGTGCCATTGAAGATCTGCCAGAGACGAAGGAGCTGCAGCACCTTTCGAACCTTTGGGCTCACACCGTTGATACCTCTGATCCTGATGACAAATGCCAATTTGAGTTCCGCAGGTACATAGAAGTTGCCGGCTTTTCGTGCCATCCTAGCCATTTGAATTTCAGTTCTATACATCTGCCTGTATTCCTTGTGGTAATGTTTAGCTTTTTCATAAACAAGCTTCCTCCTTGCCTTTCGAAGCATCTTTTGGGCAAACTTCTTTCTCAGGCACTTGATCTTAAGCTCTGCGAAATTTTTTCACTTTTTCTTAAGGGTTTCTGGCACAGCAGAAATCTTCTTTTTCTTCTCTTCTGTACCCTCCATGGTTCCAGCCAGGAAAGAGCTTAATATTGTATTTTTGAGAGTCTAACCTCTACTCTAGAATTTTAATCTTTGCATTTTGATATTTGTTATCAATTTTGTACATTTAAGAATACAATCTTCAGTACCCATTTTTACTTAGGAGTGTGATTACTGGCTTGATTGCTCTATCCCCTTTTGACTCTCCTTTTTCTCTCCCAGGTCACCTCTATCTCCTCCCTCCCTTTTTCTTCTCTAAAAACTCCATGAATCTCTTTGGGTGTTCCAGACCATGGAGAGCAAATAAGAAATTGATTACTGGCTAGACTGCTCTCTCCCCTTTTGATTCCCCCCTGTTCTCCTCCTGGTCACCTCTATCTCCCGACACCCTCTTCTCTTCTCCATGTAACTCTGTGAACCTCCCTGGGTGTCCCTCACTGTGGAGAATCTTTTCACCATTAATCTAGATGTTTTATCATTGGTGCTGTATGGATGGAGAAGTCTTGAGGCTACTGTAAGAATAAGACTGGAAAGCCAGAGGCAGATGGCTTAAATCCAAAACTTGAGATCTCCAGGAAACTCCTGACTCCCGGGAATGTTAATTGACAAGTGTTCATCCAAAAGCCTCCATACCTACACAAAACCAAGCTCCACCCAAGAGCCAACAAGTTTCAGAGCAAGACATACCAAACTAATTCTCCAACAAAGCAGGAACATAACGCTGAGCACAAAAATACAGGTGGCTAAAAGTCACAACAAACCCATAGATACCTCAAAACTCACTACTGGGCATTTAATTGCACTCCAGAGAGAAGAGATCCAGCTCCACACACCAGAACACAGACACAAGCTTCCCTAACCAGGAAACCTTGACAAGCCACTTGTCCAACCCCACCCACAGGGAGGAATCTCCACAATAAAGAAGAACCACAAACTTCCAGCATACAGAAAGGCCACCCCAAACACAGCAACCTAAACAAGATGAAAAGGCAGAGAAATATTCAGCAGGTAAAGGAACATGATAAAAGCCCACCAAACCAAACCAAAGAAGAGGAGATGGGGGTCTGTCTGAAAAAGAATTCAGAATAATGATAGTAAAAATGATCCAAAATCTTGAAAACAAAATGAAGTTACAGATAAATAGTCTGGAGACAAGAAATGAGAAGATGCAAGAAAAGTTTAACAAGGACCTAGAAGAATTAAAAAGGAGTTAATCAATAATGAATAATGCAATAACTGAGATCAAAAGCACTCTGGAGGGAACCAACAGTAGAATAAAGGAAGCAGAAGATAGGATAAGTGAGGTGGAAGATAGAATGGTGCAATAAATGAAGCAGAGAAGAAGAAATAAAAAAGAATTAAAAGAAATGAGGACAACCTCAGAGACCTCTGGGACAATGTTAAATGCCCCAACATTCAAATCACAGGAATCCCAGAAGAAGAAGAAAAAAAAAGAAAGGCCATGAGAAAATACTTGAGGAGATAATAATTGAAAATTTCCCTAAAATGGGGAAGGAAATAGCCACCCAAGTCCAAGAAACACAGAGAGTCCCAAACAGGACAAACCCAAAATGAAACACCCCAAGATACATATTAATCAAATTAATGAAGATCAAACACAAAGAGCAAATATTAAAAGCAGCAAGGGAAAAACAACAATAACTCACAAGGGGATTCCCATAAGGATAACAGCTGATCTTTCAATAGAAACTCTTCAAGCCATAAGGGAATGGCAGGACATACTTAAAGTGATGAAAGAGAAAAACCTACAATCCAGATTACTATACGAGCAAGCATCTCATTCAAATATGAAGGAGAAATCAAAAGCTTTACAGATAAGCAAAAGCTGAGAGAATTCAGCACCACCAGCCAGCTCCTCAGCAAATGCTAAAGGATCTTCTCTAGAAAGGAAACACAGAAAAGGTGTATAAACTCGAACCCAAAACAATAAAGTAAATGGCAACGGGATCATACACATGAATAATTACCTTAAATGTGAACGGGTTGAATGCCCCAACTAAAAGACAAAGACTGGCTGAATGGATACAAAAACAAGATCCGCATATATGCTGTCTACAAGAGACCCACCTCAAACCTAGGGACACATACAGACTGAAAGTGAAGGGCTGGAAAAAGATAGTTCACACAAATGGAGGCCAAAAGAAAGCAGGAGTCACAATACTCATATCAGTTAAGACAGACTTTGAAATAAAAGCTATGAAAAGAGACAAAGAAGGGCACTAGATAATGATCAAAGGATCAATACAAGAAGAAGATGTAACAATTATAAATATATATGCACCCAACAGGGAGTACTGCAATAAGTAAGATAAATGCTAACAAGTATGAAAGAGGAAATTAACCATAACACAATAATAGTGGGAGACTTTAATAGCCCACTTACACCTATGGATAGATCAACTAAACAGAAAATTAACAAGGAAACACAAATTTTAAATGATACAAGGGACCAGTTAGACCTAAGTGATATTTATAGGACATTTCACCCCGAAAAAGTGAATTTCACCTTTTTTTTAGTCGGAACCTTCTCCATGATAGATCACATCTTGGGCATTAATCAAGTCTTGGTATATTCCAAAAAATTGAAATCATCTCAAGCATCTTTTTTCATCACAATGTGGTAAGATTAGATGTCAACTACAGGAAAAAAAGCTATCAAAAATACAAACATATGGAGCCTAAACAACACGATTCTGAATAACCAACAAATCAGAAAAGAAATCAAAAAAGAAATAAAAATATGCATAGAAATGAATGAAAATGAAAACACAGCAACCCAAACCCTGTGGGATTCAGTAAAAGCAGTACTAAGGGGAAGGTTCATAGCAATACAAACCTACCTCAAGAAACAGGAGAAAAATCAAATAAATAACCTAACTGTACAACTAGTGAGAAATAGATTTAAGGGACTGGATCTGATAGAGAGCTTGATGAACTATGGACAGAGGTTCATGACATTGTACAGAAGACAGGGATCAAGACCATCCCCATGGAAAAGAAATGCAAAAAGGCGAAATGCTTGTCTGAGAAGGCCTTACCAATAGCTGTGAAAAGAGAAGCGAAAAGCAAAGGAAAAAAGGAAAGATATTCCCATTTGAATGCAGAGTTCCAAAGAATAGCCAGGAGAGATAAGAAAGCCTTCCTCGGTGATCAATGCAAAGAAATAGAGGAAAACAATAGAATGGGAAAGACTAGAGATCTCTTCAAGAAAATTAGAGATACCAAGGGGACATTTTACACAAAAATAGGTTTGATAAAGGACAGAAATGGTATGGACCTAACAGAAGCAGAAGATATTAAGAAGAGGTGGCAAGAATACACAGAAGAATTGAACAAAAAAGATTTTCATGACCCAGATAATCACAATGGTGTGATCACTCACCTAGAGCCAGACATCCTGGAATATGAAGTTAGGTGAGCCTTAGAAGGCATCACTACAAACAAAGCTAGTGGGTGTGATGGAATTCCAGTTGAGCTATTTCAAATCCTGAAAGATGATGCTGTGAAAGTGCTGCACTCAATATGCCAGCAAATTTGGAAAACTAAGCAGTGGTCACAGGGCTGGAAAAGGTCAGTTTTCATTCCAGTCCCTCAGAAAGGCAATCCCAAAGAATGCTCAAACCACTGCACAATTGCACTCATCTCACATGCTAGTAAAGTAATGCTCAAATTCTCCAAGCCTTATATGCAGAGTACATCATGAGAAACGCTGGGCTGGAAGAAGCACAAGCTGGAATCAAGATTACCAGGAGAAATATCAGTAACCTCAGATATGCAGATGACACCACCCTTACGGCAGAAAGCGAAAAATAACTAAAGAGCCTCTTGATGAAAGTGAAAGAGGAGAGCGAAAAAGTTGGCTTAAAGCTCAACATTCAGAAAACTAAGATCATGGCATCTGGTCCCATTACTTCATGGCAAATAGATGGGGAGACAGTGGAAACAGTGTCAGACTTTATTTTTGGGGGCTCCAAAATCACTGCAGATGGTGATTGCAGCTTACTCCTTGGAAGGAAAGTTATGACCAACCTAGACAGCGTATTAGAAGGGAGAGACATTACTTTGCCAACAAAGTTCTATCTAGTCGAGGGTATGGTTTTTCCAGTGGTCATGTATGGATGTGAGAGTTGGGCTGTGAAGAAAGCGAAGTGCTGAAAAATTGATGCTTTTGAACTGTGGTGTTGGAGAAAACTCTTGAGAGTCCCTTGCACTGCAATGAGATACAACCAGTCCATCCTAAAGGAGATCAGTCCTCGGTGTTCATTGGAAGGACTGACGCTGAAGCTGAAACTCCAGTATTTTGGCTACCTCATGCAAAGAATTGACTCACTGCAAAAGACCCTGATGCTGGGAGGGATTGTGGGCAGGAGGAGAAGGGGACGACAGAGGATGAGATGGTTGGGTGGCATCACCGACTTGATGGGCATGAGTTTGAGTAAACTCTGGGAGTTGGTGATGGACAGGGAGGCCTGGTGTGCTGTGATTCATGGGGTCACAAAGAGTTGGACACGACTGAGTGACCGAACTGACTGACTGACTGACAGCTAAAGCAACTAGAATGAGAAGAAATGAAGCACTGCAGGGTTAGTAGAAGGAAAGAAATTATAAAAATTAAGGCAGAAATAAATGGAAAAGAAACAAAGGAAACCATAGCCAAAATTAACAAAGCTAAAAGCTGGTTCTTCGAGAAGATAGAAGGAACATACCTCAACATAATAAAATCCATATATGATAAACCCACAGCAAACATTATCCTCAATGGTGAAAAATTGAAAGCATTTCCCCTAAAGTCAGGAACAAGACAAGGATGCCCACTCTCACCACTACTATTCAACATAGTTTTGGAATTTTTAGCCACAGTAATCAGAGAAGAAAAAGAAATAAAAGGAATCTAGATTGAAAAAGAAGAAGTAAAACTCTCACTGTTTGCAGATTACATGATCCTCTACATAGAAAACCCTAAAGACACCACCAGAAAATTACCAGAACTAATCAAGGAATATCATAAAGTTGCAGGATATAAAATTAACACACGGAACCCTTGCACTCCTATACACAAATAATGAGAAAACAGAAAGAGAAATTAAGGAAACAATACCATTCACCATTGCAACAGAAAGAATAAAATACATAGGAGTATATCTACCTAAAGAAACAAAAGACCTATATGTAGAAAACTATAAAACACTGATGAAAGAAATCAAAGAGGACACAAATAGATGGAGAAATATATCGTGTTCATGGATTGGAAGAATCAATATTGTCAAAATGACTATACTACGCAAAGCAATCAATAGATTCAATGCACTCCCTATCAAGCTACCAATGGTATTCTTCACAGAACTAGAACAAATCACTTCACAATTTGTACGGAAATACAAAAAACCTCGAAGAGCCAAAGCAATCTTGAGAAAGAAGAATGGAACTGGAGGAATCAATCTGCCTGACTTCAGACTCTACTACAAAGCCACAGTCATCAAGACAGTATGGTACTGGCACAAAGACAGAAATATGGATTAATGGAACAAAACAGAAAGCCCAGAGATTAATCCACACACTTATGGACATCTTATCTTCAACAAAGGAGGCAAGAATATACAATGGAGAAAGACAATCTCTTTAGCAAGTGGTGCTGGGAAAACTGGTCAACCACTTGTGAAAGAATGAAACTAGAACACTTTCTAACACCATACACAAAAATAAACTCAAAAGGGACTATAAATCAAAACACAAGACCAGAACTATAAAACTCCTGGAGGAAAACATAGGCAAAACACTCTTTGATGTAATCATAGCAGGATCCTCTATGACCCACCTCCCAGTGTAAAGGAAATAAAAGCAAAAATAAACAAATGGGGCCTAACTAAACTTAAAGGCTTTTGTACAATGAAGGGAACTATAAGCAAGGTGAAAAGACAGCCTTCAGGATGGGAGAAAATAATAGCAAATGAAGCAACTGACAAAGAATTAATCTCAAATATATACAATGAACTCCTGCATCTCAATTCCAGAAAAAGAAGCGACCCAATGAAAAAATGGGTCAAGGAACTAAACAGACATTTCTCCGAAGAAGACATACAAATGGCTAACAAACACATGAAAAGATGCTCAACATCACTTATTATCAGAGAAATGCAAATCAAAACCCCAGTAAGGTACCATCTCAAGACGGTCAGAGTGGCTATCAAAAAAACTACAAACAATAAATGCTGGAGAGGGTGTGGAGAAAAAGACACCCTCTTACACTGTTTGTGGGAATGCAAACTAGTACATCCACTATGGAGAACAGTGTGGCAATTCCTTAAAAACCTGGAAATAGAACTGCCATACGACCCGGCAATCCCACTGCTGGGCGTACACACTGAGGAAATCAGAATTGAAAGAGACAAGTGTACCCCAATGTTCATCACAGCACTCTTTACGATAGCCAGGACACAGAAGCAACCTAGATGTCCATCAGCAGATGAATGGATGAGAAATCTGTGGTACATATACACAACAGAATATTCAGTTTCAGATTCAGTTCAGTCGCTCAGTTGTGTCTGGCTCTTTGCGATCCCATGGACTGCAGCACGCCAGGCCTCGCTGTCCATTACTAACTCCCAGAGTCCACCCAAACCCATGTCCATTGAGTCGGTGATGCCATCCAGCCATCTCATCCTCTGTCGTTCCCATCTCCTCCTGCCCTCAATCTTTCCCAGCATCAGGGTCTTTTCCAATGAGTCAACTCTTCACATCAGGTGGCCAAAGTATTGGACTTCCAGCTTCAACATCAGTGCTACCAATGAACACCCAGGAGTGATCTTCTTTAGGATGGATTGGTTGGATCTCATTGCAGTCCAAGGGACTCTCAAGAGTCTTCTCCAACACCACAGTTCAAAAGCATCAGTTCTTCGGCACTCAGCTTTCTTCACAGTCCAACTCTCACATCCATACATTACTACTGGAAAAACCATAGCCTTGACTAGACAGACGTTTGTTGGCAAAGTAATGTCTATGCTTTCCAATATGCTGTCTAGGTTGGTCATAACTTTCCTTCCAAGGAGTAAACGTCTTTTAGTATCATGGCTGCAATCACCTTCTGCAGTGATATTGGAGCACAGAAAAATCAAGTCAGCCACTGTTTCCACTGTTTCCCCATCTATTTGCCATGAAGTAATGGGACCGGATGCCATGATCTTAGTTTTCTGAATGTTGTGCTTTAAGGCAACTTTTTCACTCTCGTCTTTCACTTTCATCAAGAGGCTCTTTAGCTATTTTTCTCTTTCTGCCATAAGGGTGGTGTCATCTGCATATCTGAGGTTATTGATATTTCTCCCAGAAATCTTGATTCCAGCTTGTGCTTCTTCCAGCCCAGCATTTCTCATGATGTATTCTGCATATAAGTTAAATAAGCAGGGTAGCAATATACAGCCTTGATGTACTCCCTTTCCTATTTGGAACCAGTCTATTGTTCCATGTGCAGTTCTAACTTTTGCTTCCTGTCCTGCATACAGATTTCTTAAGAGGAAGGTCAGGTGGTTTGCTATTCTCAAGTGTTTCAGAATTTCCCACAGTTTTTTGTGATCCACATAGTCAGACTTTGGCATAGTCAATAAAGCAGAAATACATGTTTTTCTGGAACTCTCTTGCTTTTTTGATGATCCATCAGATGTTTGCAAATTGATCTCTGGTTCCTCTGCCTTTTCTAAAACTAGCTTGGACATCTGGAAGTTCACAGTTCACTTATTTCTGAAGTCTGGCATGGAGAATTTTAAGCTTTACAAAATTTACTAGCATGTGAGATGAGTGCAGTTATGTGGTAGTTTGAACTTACTGAACTATTGAAAAGAATGCATTTGAATCAGTTCTAATAAGATGGATGAAACTGGAGCCTATTATTCAAAGTGAAGTTAGTCAGAAAGAAAAACACCAATACAGTATAGTAACACATATATATGGAATTTAGAAAGATGGTAATGATGACCCTATATGCGAGACAGAAAAGAGGCACAGATATAATGAACAGACTTTTGGACTCTGTGGCAGAAGGCGAGGGTGTGATGATTTGAGAGAAGAGCATTTAAGCATGTTTATTATCATATGTGAAATAGATCGCCAGTCCAGGTTTGATGCAAGAGAAGGGTGCTCATGACTGGTGCACTGGGATGACCCTGAGGGAGGTGATGGGAAGAGAAATGGGAAGGAGTTTCAGGATGGGGAACACTCATATACCCATGGCTGATTCATGTGAATGAATGGCAAAAACCAGCACAATATTGTAAAGTAATTAGCATCCAATTAAAATAAAGAAAGAAAAAAAAAAAAAAGAAAGAAAAAACGATTTGGACACGACTTAGTGACTAAACAACCATAGTGATAGTAACAGTAGTATTAATAGTGTCAGTTACATTAGTTTTAGTCAAAGTTCACCTGACTCTGTGTGATACAATTTCATCCTAGCTTCAGCTTCAATCATAAAGAGAAACTTATTGTTGAGTACCCAAGAGCAATTTGTGCTACTGAGGGCAGGGCCTAGGGCTGCCTGAGTTGAAACCCTCTCTGAGCTGGGCCCCTTTTTCTCTTTCTCTCTTACTTCCTTCCTTTATTTCTTTCTTTCCTGCTCTTTTTCTTTTGCCTCAGTGTTTATTGCTTTCATTCTTTGCATTGAATCTCTTTAAAAACCAACTTCAGGCGTTTGGCTGAATGTGGCTACCCCACAGAATTAGCCTCAGGGCCAAGTTGACATATCTTTAGTTCAAATAATGAACAAAGGCAAACTAATACCTTTGAATCCCTATTCTAAACTCCTGAGAGAGAGAGAGAGAGAGAGAGCGAGAGAGAATTTTTATGGGCCCTGGTGTCTTCACCTTTGGTCTAGTCAGTTATAGGCAAGGACAAGGTGACTCTATGTGCAGATACCCCAAGAATTATTCATAATATTATCAATACTTACAATAGTAATAGATGCCATTTATGGGATTATGCAATATGTTAAATGCCTGCATGTATCATCTCATTTAATTTTCATAACAAGTTAGCAAGGTAGATATTATCCTTATTTTACAAGCGTGAAAGCTGGAGATTTAAGAGTGAAGTAACTTCTGTCCCAAGACATGAGTAGAAAGGCTTCAGTTTGAGCCCACATTTACTTGGCCACAAAGCCCTTGTTTCCTTCAGGGAAATACCTTATTTTTTTTTGTGTTTAAACTGTTAAAGCATAATTTTCCTAAGGTTACAAATCATGACTGATGCAAATATAAAACAAACATACATCAAAGAGCTTATTCATCTCACCAGTTAATGAGGGAACAAGTAAAACATCAAAACCAGCCTGAAAAACACTTGAGGAGTTAGGTATTATAGGTAATTTAATAAAGAAAGTAGTTCCTGGGCTAGATACAGCACTGCTTAAAGTACTATAGGAACATAAACTGTAACCTTTGGGTAATTTACTGTCTTTAGTGAGATAATATCATCTTGTTCAGGGAATCATCTGCATCTGTAGGGTGGTGTTTGGTTTCTTTGTGTAGGTCTAACTGTGTATATCTTCCCTGGTGGCTAAATGATAAAGTGTCTACTATACAGCTGATCTCTAGGAGGGGTCCTTGATCCTCTGGTGTCAGGGTTTGGGGGCACGATAATGTTTTGGTCTTCTCCATATTGATAACTAGAACAGTCTCCCAGGAATGTTGAGGGCATGGTGTTGAGAAACAAGATTTATAAAAACATCAGGTAGGTACCCAGCCCCTGATGTACTTCCTGGAAAAAAAGGATGCAAATAAATGAGAATGAAGATCACATACTCTTTCAATAAATAGTGCTTGTTCTTATTGAGATGCTGCCTGACTCACTTGCCTGGAGGATCAGGTACTCTGGGTCCAGGGTGGGAAATCAGTTTCACTTTTCCTAAAAAATAAATATGTAAATACATTAAACAATACAATGAAAACCACTGTTTTCTGATATACTGACCTATGTCCCCATACACAGAGACATTAGCTTTGGGAAGTCAAAGTAAGATGGCTAGGATATAAAATGAAACTGCATATATTTTGTTACAAAGCACAATAACAATAACCGACTTATTCCTGCCCAAATGCTGCCTGTGCTCACAGGGGCTGTTCCTCCCAACCTCCCTCCCCTCTGGCCCTCTAGGCTACTGACCGCTCCCTGTTTAGACGCTCTCCTGCTCTCATGATCTGATGAACACACTTGTAACTAAATGCAACAACTCCTCTTGTGTTGTACGCATATGCATAGCTGCACTCCCTAAGAAAGAAAGAAAGTGAAGTGCTAGTCACTCATTCATGTCTGACTCTTTGCCATCCTATGGACTATAGCCTTCCAGGCTTTTCTGTCCATGGGATTCTCCAGGTAAGAATACTGGAGTGGGTAGCTATTCCTATCTCCAGAGGATCTTCCTGATGCGAGGATAGACCCTGCATTTCCTGCATTGGCAGGTAACTCATTACCATCTGAGCCATCAGGGAATTTTAAGAGCAAGGACTTAATTTTGTTTCCATTTGCACAATGTTTAGGGTTCTGGGCACAGGGCAGTGGCATGGGTGGGGTAGAAAGAGCATGTACTTTGGACACAGGTTATCCCAGCTCTGGCACCTACTGGTTTGTGGCCTTAGGAAGATTGCTTAATCGCTGTGAATCTAGGTATCTTCACGGGCAAAATAGGGATAATAACGGTGATGGTGCCACACAGAAGACACTCCATAGACTTTGGCTGTTGTTATTTCTAGCGATGGAAAATAGGGACTCAAATTCCTGTTTACATAAAGATGTAGTCAGCTTAGAGCAAAATGACCCTGATGTTACCTGAACTAATGGCACTGGTGTCCCCATCCATGTGTGAGGAAGTGTCTGCTGAGAACATTTGGTTCAAACTGGAACAGACATATTTGGGCAGAGTTGTCAAGCTGGAAGAGTTTACTTTTTATTCTATCTTTGGAGCTGTGAGGGTTTCCATCTAGATTTAATCAAAGTTGAATTAGTCAAGTCTAGGGGTGAAGTATTTCTAAACTTGGAACAGATATTGTAAACTCTAGGCCAGCTTCCCTGCTCAACCATGATAATGTGCTAATGTGTCAGTCAAGCCATTGGAGAAGTTGTCATCTCAGTGATCTGAACTAGCTAATCTGGAAAATTTCTTTGGAAATCATGTTTGTCCTCTGATGATTGTGTTTGTCCTCTGATGTCTCATTGATTAAAACTCAAAGTCATGTATTTAAATAATATAAGAGCCTCCCTCTAAGAAGGGAAGGGTAGCATGAGAATAGCACTGAGCCTTGTGTCTGAGACATGAGTGCTTCACTTGGGCTCATACCCAAGCTTACCTATGGGGAGGGCCAAGTATTTATTCAAAAGGTGGGTCATGATCCATTTATTGAGGTGGGTCATGACCACATGTGGGATTCCATCTGCTAAAAAGTGACAGATTTCCCTCTGACAACCAGATCGTCTCACACACTAGTAAAGTAGTGCTCAAAATTCTCCAAGCCAGGCTTCAGCAATACATGAGCCGTGAACTTCCAGGTGTTCAAGCTCATTTTAGAAAAGGCAGAGGAACCAGAGATCAAATTGCCAACATCCGCTGGATCATCAAAAAAGCAAGAGAATTCCAGAAAAACATCTATTTCTGCTTTGTTGACTATTCCAAAGCCTTTGACTGTGTGGATCACAATAAACTGTGGAAAATTCTGAAAGAGATGGGAATACCAGACCACCTGACCTGCCTCCTGAGAAACCTGTATGCAGGTCAGGAAACAACAGTTAGAACAGCAAATGGAACAACAGACTGGTTCCAAATAGGAAAGGGAGTACATCAAGGCTGTATATTGTCACCCTGCTTATTTAACTTATATGCAGAGTACATCATGAGAAATGCTGGGCAGGAAGAAGCACAAGCTGGAATCACGATTGCCGGGAGGAATATCAATAACCTCAGATATGCAGATGACACCACCCTTATGGCAGAAAATGAAGAGGAACTAAAAAGCCTCTTGATGAAAGTGAAAGACGAGAGTGAAAAAGTTGGCTCGAAGTTCAACATTCAGAAAACTAAGATCATGGCATCTGGTCCCATCACTTCATAGGAAATAGATGGGGAAACAGTGGAAGCAGTGTCAGACTTTATTCTTTTGAGCTCCAAAATCACTGCAGATGGTGATTGCAGCCGTGAAATTAAAAGACGCTTTCCCTAAGAAGGGAAGGGTAGCATGAGAATAGCACTGAGCCTTGTGTCTGAGACATGAGTGCTTCACTTGGGCTTCCCTTCCCCACTTGAAAGGAAAGTTATGACCAACCTAGACAGCATATTACAAAGCAGAGACATTACTTTGCCAACAAAAGTCCGTCTAGTCAAGGCTATGGTTTTTCCAGTGGTCATGTATGGATGTGAGAGTTGGACTGTGAGGAAAGCTGAGCACTGAAAAATTGATGCTTTTGAACTGTGGTGTTGGAGAAGACTCTTGAGAGTCCCTTGGACTGCAAGGAGATCCAACCAGTTCATCCTGAAGGAGATCAGTCCCGAGTGTTCATTGGAAGGACTGATGCTGAAGCTGAAACTCCAATGCTTTGGCCACCTGATGCGAAGTGTTGACTCATTGGAAAAGACCCTGATGCTGGGAGGGACTAGGGGCAGGAGCAGAAGGGTACGACAGAGGATGAGATGGTTGGATGGCATCACCGACTAGATGGACATGAGTGTGAGTAAACTCCGGGAGTTTGTGATGGACAGGGAGGCATGGCATGCTGCGATTCATGGGGTCGCAAAGAGTTGGACAAGACTGAGCGACTGAACTGAACTGACTGACCAGATCCCACCATGCCCAGGCCACAGTTTTCTGTTATCTCGCTACAAGAGATAATACAAGAGATATAAGATTTAGTAATTAATCTACAGTTGACCTAAAAAGTCAACTGCTTGACTCTTCAGAATATAGTTTCTTTTCTTTGTTAGCTGTTCCTGAAAAAGGTTGTCACTTAAAAAGAACTTTTACTTTGAAATAATTGTAGACTCAAAGAAAGTTATGAAAACGTTTGCTGAGAGGTCCCATGCACCTTCACCCAGCCGCCCCCAGTGTTAATATCTTAGAGAACTAGAGTGAAATATCAAACCAGGAAATTGCTTGGTACAATCCAAGAGCTTGTTTATAGTTCACCAGTTTTACATACATGTGTGTATGCAGTTCTATGCAGTTACATGTATGTGTAATTTCACATGGCAGTGGCCACATGGCATGGTTCTCTCACTCTCTTTATAGCCACACCCAATTCTTCTCTATCAATTCCCAATCCTTGCAACCACTAATTTTGAAATGAAGCAGGACCCTATGGTCTTTACTTCCCTTGTCCTTAGCCTAACTTTTTGTCTGCAGAAAAATTTTAGCCAAGGAATAAGTTTAATCAGAAAAATTAGAACATATAGAAACAAAGGAAACCAGTCAAAGGAGACCAAATAATAATAATAATGTAGTCATAAGCATTGTCAAGGACTTTTAGTTCCATCTCAAGGGCTACAGATAATATTCTGAGTCATATCCTGTGAGCTATCTTGTATATACTAACCCCACCCCCCCGAGAAGGAAGAAAATAACTACAGGATGATCAGATTATACTCATAACATGTTGTTTGGTCACTAAGTTGTGTCTGGCTTTTTTTGAGACCCCATGGACTGTAGCCCACCAGGCTCCTCTATCCATGGTATTTCCAAGGCAAGAATACTGCAGTGGGTTGCCATTTCCTTCTCCAAGGATCTCCCTGACAAAGAGATCTAACCCATGTCTCCTGCATTGGCAGGCAGATTCTTTAGCACTGAGCCACCTAAGCAGTCTCCATGACATAAGCTGCCACAATTCCTTGAGAACTGGCCTCAAAGAAATGGAAACAAATTGATCCTGGAACAGAAGATTAACTGTACCTAGAACAACCAATGTGACACTGGTCAGTCCACTGATGACCAATTTGAAGGTGACTGTCAGAGCTGACTGTGTTGTTTGTGCATGGAGCCCTCTCCCTCTGTCTACAATAGCTCTCACCCTCTGATTGTCAGATAGTGGGAGTCAGCCTTTGGACAGACATCACCCTTACCTTCGAGTTGCTGGCATCCAAAATAAAGCAAACTTCTTTTCACCAAACATGCCTCTTCTTGACTTTTGAGTGGCGAGCAGCTGGACCCTGCTTTTTGTAACAATCTCTTCAACATTTCTGTAATTTCATTATTTCATGACTGTTATATAAATGGAATCATACAGGATGGAAAATTTTGAGGTTATATTTTTCACATTAATATTTTCCTAATATTAATCCAAGTTACTGCATATATCACTAGTTCGTTCAATTTTTATTGCTGAGTCTTACTCTGCACCTGGATGGACCATTCTTGCCATTCATTTATTGAAGGAAATTTGCTTTGTCTCAGTGTTTGGCTATAATGATTAGCATTGCTAAGAATAGTCTTTGAACGCAAGTTTTCATTTCTCTGGGACAGATATCCAAAAGTGCAATTGGTAAGCACATGTTTAGTTTTAAAAGAAACTGTTAAACTATTTTCTAGAATGGTTGCTCTGTTTTACATCACTATTAGCAATGTACGAATGGTCCAGTTTCTTAGCATACTCACCAGGTTTCATTACTATATTTTATTTTAGCCATTTTGATAAATGATATCTTTTCACTTGTTTTTCTCTTTCTGACTTACTTCACTTAGTATGATAATCTCTAGGTCTTTCCATGTTGCTGCAAATCACATTTCATTCTTAAAAAAGAATGGCTGAGTTGTATTCCATTACATATATGTGGCACATCTTTATTTATTCATCTATTGATGGACATTTAGGTTGCCTCTATGTATTGGCTACTGTAAATAGTGCTGCTATGAACATTGGGGTATATGTACCTTTTTGAATTAAAGTATCCTCTAGTTTTACACTCAGGAGCAGAATTGACAGATCATATGGTAACTCTGGTTTTAGTTTTTTAAGAAACCTCTGTACTGTTCTCCTTAGCGGCTGCTCCAACTTACATTCCTACAAATCATGCAAGAGTGTTGCCTTTCTCCACATCTTTGCCAACCCTTGTTCTTTGTTGTCTTTTGGATAATAACCATTCTGACAGGTATAAAGTTAAATCTCATTGTGGTTTTGATTTGCATTTCCCTGATGATGATTGATACTAAGCATATTTTTATGTACCTGTTGGGTATCTGTTTGTTGTCTTTAGAGAAACATCTATTCAGCTCTTCTGCTCTTTTTAAAATTATTTTTTGATGTTGAGTTATGTGAGTTGTTTGTATATTTTGTTTATTAAACCCTTAACAGCTATATCTTTGTAATTATCTTTCCCCATTCAAGAGACTGCTTTTTCATTTTGTTGATAGGTTTCTTTGACTGTGAGAAAGCTTTTTAGTTTGATATAGCTCCATTGGTTTATTTTTACTTTTGTTTTCCTTGCCTGAGGAGACATCCAACAAAATATTGCTAAGAATGTCAAAGAGCATACTGCCTATGCCTTCTTCTAGAAGCTTTATGGTTTCAGATCTTACATTAAAGTCTTTAATCCATTTGAGTTCATTTTTTGTATATAGTGTGAAGAAATAGTCTAGCTTGATTCTTTTGCATGTAGTTCTCCAGTTTTCTCAACACATTTTATTGAAGAGGCTGTCTTTTCCCCATTGTATGTTCTTGACTCCTTAGCTATAGATTAATTGACCATGTAACTGTGGGTTTATTTATGGGGGTCTCTATTCTGTTCCATTTGTCTATTAATAATTTTGTGCCAGAATCATAGTTTGTGTGTGTATGCTAGTTGCCCAGTCATGTCTGACTCTTTGTGACCCCATGGACTGTAACCCCTAGGCTCCTTTACCCATGGAATTCTCCGGGCTAAAATACTGGAGTGGTTTGCCATTTCCTTCTCCAGTGGATCTCCCCGACCCAGGGATTGAATAGCTATTTCAAGTTGCTCATCTCTTAATTTTGAAATCATTCTGATAATCCTGTATCACCCCCCCTCCCCAGTTAAAGTTTTTAACATCATATTTCACATGGCTTGTATTTTTTGTATGTGTATGTCTTAACTATCTGTTTTGTGTATGCTTTTTGTTTTGTGTATGCTTTAACTATTTGATTGTAGATATAAATTATTTTTACTACTTTTGCCTTCTAACCTTCTTCTAACCTTATAAGTGATTGTTCTACTACCTTTAGTGTATGTTTGCCTTCAGCAGTGAGATTTTCCCTTTCATAATTTTCATATTTCTAGTGTGGTCTTTTTTTTCAGGCTTAGAAGAGTTCCTTTAATATTCTTTTAAAGCTGGCTTAGAGGAGCTGAACTCTTTGAGCTTTTGCTTGCCTTTAAAACTCTTTATGTCTCCTTCAAATCTGAATATTAGCTTCAATGAGTAGTATATTCTTGGTTGTAGATTTTTCATTTCATCACTTTGTATATCTTGTGCCATTCCCTTCTCATCTGCAAAATTCTGCTGAAAAATCAGTTGTTCATCATATGGAGTTCCCTCATATGTAACTTCCCTGGTGACTCAGCTGGTAAAGAATCCACCTGTCATGTGAGATCCCTGGGTTGGGAAGAGCCCCAGGTGAGGGAACAGCTACCCACTCCAGTATTCTGGAGAATTCCATGGACTATACAGTCCATGGGGCTGCAAAGAGTCAGACATGACTGAGTGACTTTCACTTGCATATGTAACTAATTGTTTTTCCCTTTCTGCTTTTAATATTCTCTCACCATCTTTAATATTTGCCCTTTTAATTACAGTGTGTCTTGATGAGGATCTCTTTGGGATCATCTTGTTTAAGACTCTCTGTGCTGCCTGGACTTGGATGTCTGTTTCTTTCCCCAGGTTAGGGAAATTTTTAGTTATTATTTCTTCAAATATTTCCCTGTCCCTCCCCCTCTCTCTGGAGTTTCCCTCATATCCCCGTCTGTAAAGAATCTGACTGCAATGCAGGAAACATGGGTTTAATTCCTGGGTTGGGAAGATCCCCTGGAGAAGGAAATGGCAACCCACCCCAGTATTCTTTCCTGGGGAATCCCATGGACAGAGAGGAGCCTGGTGGGCTACAGTCCACGGGGTTGTAAGAGTCAGACATGACTTAGCAACTAAACCACCACAACCACTCCCTTTCTCTACTTTTTGAACCCCTAATAATGCAAATGTTAGTATGCTCGATGTTGTTCCAGAGTTCTCTTTAAATTCCTTCTTTGTTTTTTTTTTTTAATGCCTAGCTTGGGTGGTTTCCACAATTCTGCCTTCTGATCCATTCTTGTGTATCATCTAATCTATTGTTGATTCTTACTAGCATATATTTTATTTTTGTTACTTCAGTTATATTTGGTTCTTCTTTACATTATCTAACTTGTTAAACTTCTCACAGTTCTTCTGAGTTCATTGAGCATCTTTATGATCATTACCTTGAACTCTTTATTAGGCAAATCACTTATTTCCACTTTACTCAGTTCCTCTTCTGGGTTTTTGTCTTATTCCTTTGTTTGGACTATGCTCCTCTGTATTTTAATTTTGCCTAATTCTCTTTTTAGTTCTACATATTGGGTATATTAGGTTTCCCAGGTGGTAAAGCATCTGCCCACCAATGCAGGAGAGGCAGGAAATGCTGATTCACTCCCTGGGTCGGGAAGATCCCCTGGAGAAGGAAATGGCAAACTTGCTCCAGTATTCTTGCCTGAGAAATCCCATGAACAGAGGAACCTGGCAGGCTACAGTCCATGGGGTTGCAAAAGAGTCAGACACAACCTAGCAACAAAACAACAATATCGTTGGTATATCAGTTACTTTTTCCGGTCCTGGAGAATCACATTATGTGGGAGATGTGTGTGTCCCAGCAGAGCACTCCCCTCTGTTCCAGAGCTCCATGCTCTAGGGGTGCTCCCAGTGTGTGCTGCATGGGTCTGGCTGATGTGATTGGACAATTACAGAGGATGTGCCTGTAGACAGAGCTGGCTCCTGGTCCTACTGGCTGTCAGGCTTTTCCTCATGTGAAGATTGCCAGTCACTGTAAGAAGTGCTAGTTGGGGGCTCTAGGGAGTCCTGGGATGGGTGCCAGCAGCCCATTTGTGGCTGTGTGTGGTTCTTGTCATAGCTGGCTGCTTGAGACCAGTCTCAGGACTGGTTCCAGCTGGCTGGTGGGCAGTGAGCCCCAGGCAAGAAGAGGCTAGAGGGAAGACTCCAATCTCATATTTGTCAGCACCAGTGTTTTTGTGAGGGAGCAAGATCCCCAAAATGGCTTCACCACTGTCTATGTCCCCAGGGCAAATGTTAGCTGCCTCCTGGAGACTCTCCAAGATCAGCAGATGGGTCTGATCCAGGCTTTTTTCAAATTACTGCCTCTGCCCTGGATCTTGGGGTGTCAGATTTTGCCCTTCAAGAGTGGAGTTTCTGTTTCCTACAGTCTTCTGACTCTCCTAAACCAACCCCCTGGCCTTCAAGGCCAGATCCTCTGGGGACTTATCTTCTCAGTGCAGGATCTTTGGCTGGGGAGCTTCTGCCCCTCACTCCTTGGGGAAAACCTCTGCAGTTGTGATTATCCTCCTTTATGGAAGTTGCCCACCTGGAGTTTGGGTCTTGACTGTACCGTGAATCCACCCCTCCTACGTCCCTCTTTCT
This sequence comes from Cervus canadensis, assembly GCF_019320065.1. Taxonomy (NCBI): domain Eukaryota; kingdom Metazoa; phylum Chordata; class Mammalia; order Artiodactyla; family Cervidae; genus Cervus; species Cervus canadensis. The sequence goes on from NC_057400.1 coordinate 71,598,603, forward strand.
GGCTTCCTCTTTATGTCTTTAGTTGTAGGAGATCTTTCCTGCTAGCCTTCAGGTTGTTCTCATAGATAGTTACTCTGTAAATAGTTGTAATTTTCTTGTGCCTGTAAGAGGAGGTGAACTCAGGATCTTCTTACTGTGCCATCTTGAACACTTCCTGCCCAAAGTCTTTCAATGTTTTATTTTTAAATTAAGAGAAAACTGTGTGTGTATGCTAATTTTAATTTCATAACATCTTTGATTAACTGTCAAAAATTCTCTAAGTGAATTGAGAGTTTTCTGCCTGATTTTTCACCTGAACTTTGAGTGTGAATGTGTATATGTATGTATGTGTGTGTGATATATGTATGCTGAAAACAATGCAGCTGTGACCCTTTGGTTTGATTTTCCTTTTGTGACAAAGTCCAGTGAATTCCCTATATTAAGTCCTATATTGTTTATGTTCACTGATGGATGAAAGTAAAGACAGGTCAGAGCCCACACTGTAGCTTTTCTAAGTACGTGACATACATTGAGCCCAGTTCTCCAAGTGGGGTCTTCCTTGTTACAAGCACTTTTCTCATCTTCACGAGCCATGGGTTGAGGAGCTCCTCCAGGACTTTATATGTACACACCCAACACCTGCATGCAGGTTTAGGATGGACACAATGTCTGGACCCTGCTGGGCTATTTGCTGGTGAAGGGAGAGGGAGGAGGTATCTCCCCTCACAAAGGGGATAAGTGCCTTCCCAGTACCAAGCTGCAGCAGGAGGCTGTGGGGAGAGAGGCCAGGGTGATGTTGATGAGGCCAGAATGAGGAGAGTGAGGGTGCAGTGCCACCAAGGCCCTGCTTGAGTGTTAAGAGCTTAGCCCCTTTTATTTCATTAGTTTCAGGAGATAGTCCTTCTTATTACCCCTGTTGTGAAAGTGAGAAAATTAACGTTTAAAGGTTGGTTTGTTGTTGTTGTTTAATTGCTAAGTCATGTCCAACTCTTTGGCCAACCCATGGACTGTAGACCACCAGGCTCCTGTGTTCATGGAATTTTCCAGGCAAGAATACTGAAGTGGGTTTCTATTTCCTTCTCCAAGTGGTCTTCCTGACCCAGGGATTGAGCCCATGCTTCCTGCATTGGTAGGCAGATTCTTTATTATGGAGCCACCTGGGAAGCCCTAGTTGGGGTGGTTTAACTTGTCCCAAATCTTGTAGTTGAAACTGGGGAGCCGTTTAATCTGTGTAGGTAACCACACAGATGAATTCTGCAGCCCCTCATTACAGAGGAGGTGGGGAGGAGGCATGGCCCTCTTACAGCCACTTTTCTGTCAGCTTCCTTAAGGCCCTCAGGGACTGAGCAGGCCCCCAGGGACTTGTTTTCAGATGGGATCAGGCCTGGTGGAAACCACCCCCACCACACAAGAGCTGTGGTCCCAATGAGTGCAGAGTTGGTAAACAGAGCATCTCTGGTCAAAGAAAGAGGTTTGTATGTTATCCACCCAGTCTCTCTCCAGTCAGGTGTGAGTGTGTGAATGAGAGTGCTAAGGACAGAGAGTGTGTAAAGTGCACAAGATGGTACGTGGGGACAATCTCAACTTTTAAAAAAACTGAGCTAGAACATAGAGTACCAAGTTATATATGACCAGGACCCAGGCAGGCCACAATGGGACACAAGCTGGGTTGAAGAATGAATGCCTGCGGAGTGCTCTGGTGGGATTTAGCAGTCAGGACACAAGCTCCTCATGAAACATAGGCTCTGAGGATCCCAATGCCTTGGAAGGACCTGGAGCTTGGTGGTGCATGAAATTTATAGGTGGGTGCATGAATGAGCAAAAAAAAAAAAAAAAGACTCATATGATCGAGGCCAAGAGGGTCTTCCTACAAATTTCATTTTTGAGGTTGGATGACTGGGGCTTCAAAAATCAAGAATGTCCTTGGTTTTCTATGTATAGGTCTTTTGTTTCTTTAGGTAGATGTATTCCTAAGTATTTTATTCTTTTTGTTGCAATGGTGAATGGTATTGTTTCCTTAATTTCTCTTTCTGTTTTCTCATTATTAGTGTATAGGAGTGCAAGGGATTTCTGTGTGTTAATTTTATATCCTGCAACTTTACTATATTCATTGATTAGCTTTAGTAATTTTCTGGTAGAGTCTTTAGGGTTTTCTATGTAGAGGATCATGTCATCTGCAAACAGTGAGAGTTTCACTTCTTCTTTTCCTATCTGGATTCCTTTTACTTCTTTTTCTGCTCTGACTGCTGTGGCCAAAACTTCCAAAACTATGTTGAATAGTAGTGGTGAGAGTGGGCACCCTTGTCTTGTTCCTGATTTTAGGGGAAATGCTTTCAATTTTTCACCATTGAGGTATGTTCCTTCTATTCCTGCTTTCTGGAGAGTTTTAATCATAAATGAGTGTTGAATTTTGTCAAAGGCTTTTTCTGCATCTATTGAGATAATCATATGGTTTTTATCTTTCAATTTGTTAATGTGGTGTATTACATTGATTGATTTGTGGATATTAAATAATCCTTGCATTCCTGGGATAAAACCCACTTGGTCATGGTGTATGATTTTTTTAATATGTTGTTGGATTCTGTTTGCTAGAATTTTGTTAAGGATTTTTGCATCTCTGTTCAACAGTGATATTGGCCTGTAGTATTTTTTTTTGTGTGTGGCATCTTTGTCTGGTTTTGGAATTAGGGTGATGGTGGCCTCATAGAATGAGTTTGGAAGTTTACCTTCTTCTGCAATTTTCTGGAAGAGTTTGAGTAAGATAGGTGTTAGCTCTTCTCTAAATTTTTGGGAGAAATCAGCTGTGAAGCCATCTGGTCCTGGGCTTTTGTTTGCTGGAAGATTTCTGATTACAGTTTAAAACACTGATGAAAGAAATCAAAGAGGACACAAACAGATGGAGAACTATACCGTGTTCATGGATTGGAAGAATCAATATTGTCAAAATGACTATACTACCCAAAGCAATCTATAGATTCAATGCAATCCCTATCAAGCTACCAACGGTATTTTTCACAGAACTAGAACAAATAATTTCACAATTTGTATGGAAATACAAAAAACCTCGAATAACCAAAGTAATCTTGAGAAAGAAGAATGGAACTGGAGGAATCAACCTGCCTGACTTCAGACTCTACTACAAAGCCACAGTCATCAAGACAGTATGGTACTGGCACAAAGACAGAAATATAGATCAATGGAACAGAATAGAAAGCCCAGAGATAAATCCACGAACCTATGGACACCTTATCTTTGACAAAGGAGGCAAGGATAATACCAATGGAAAAAAGACAACCTCTTTAACAAGTGGTGCTGGGGAATACTGGTCAACCACTTGTAAAAGAATGAAACTAGAACACTTTCTAACACCATACACAAAAATAAACTCAAAATGGATTAAAGATCTAAATGTAAGACCAGAAACTATAAAACTCCTAGAGGAGAACATAGCAAAACACTCTCCGACATAAATCACAGCAAGGATCCTCTATGACCCACCTCCCAGAATATTGGAAATAAAAGCAAAAATAAACAAATGGGACCTAATTAAACTTAAAAGCTTTTGCACAACAAAGGAAACTATAAGCAAGGGTGAAAAGACAACCCTTCAGAATTGGGGAGAAAATAATAGCAAACGAAAGCACAGACAAAAAGGATTAATCTCAAAAATATACAAGCAACTCCTGCAGCTCAATTCCAGAAAAATAAATGACCCAATCAAAAAATGGGCCAAAGAACTAAACAGACATTTCTCCAAAGAAGACATACAGATGGCTAACAAACACATGAAAAGATGCTCAACATCACTCATTATCAGAGAAATGCAAATCAAAACCACAATGAGGTACCATTACACGCCAGTCAGGATGGCTGCTATCCAAAAGTCTACGAGCAATAAATGCTGGAGAGGGTGTGGAGAAAAGGGAACCGTCTTACACTGTTGGTGGGAATGCAAACTAGTACAGCCGCTATGGAGAACAGTGTGGAGATTCCTTAAAAAACTGGAAATAGAACTGCCATATGACCCAGCAATCCCACTTCTGGAAATACACACCAAGGAAACCAGAATTGAAAGAGACACTTGTACCCCAATGTTCATCGCAGCACTGTTTATAAGAGCCAGGACATGGAAGCAACCTAGATGCTCATCAGCAGATGAATGGATAAGGAAGCTGTGGTACATATACACCATGGAATATTACTCAGCCATTAAAAAGAATTTATTTGAATCAGTTCTAATGAGATGGATGAAACTGGAGCCCATTATACAGAGTGAAGTAAGCCAGAAAGTTAAAGACCAATACAGTATACTAATGCATGTATATGGAATTTAGAAAGATCGTAGTGATAATCCTATATGCAAAACAGTGATACACAGATATACAGAACAGACTTTTGAACTCTGTGGGAGAAGGCGAGGGTGAGATGTTTCGAGAGAACAGCATCGAAACATGTATATTATCTAGGGTGAAACAGATCACCAGCCCAGGCTGGATGCATGAGACAAGTGCTCGGGCCTGGTGCACTGGGAAGACCTGGAGCGGTCGGGTGGAGAGGGAGGTGGGAGGGGGGATCGAGATGGGGAATACATGTAAATCCATGGCTGGTTCATGTTAATGTATGGCAAAAACCACTACAATATTGTAAAGTAATTAGCCTCCAACTAATAAAAATAAATGAAAAAAAAAAAAAAGAATGTCTTTGGGATCAGTTATTCTACTTTGGCCACCTTACATGAAGAGCCAATTCATTGGAAAAGACCCTGATGCTGGGAAAGATTGAAGGCCAAAAAAGAAGGGGGAGGCAGAGGATGAGATGGTTAGATAGCATTACCAACTCAATGGACATGAATTTGAGCAAACTGGGAATTAGTGGAGGACAGAGGAGCCTGGAGTGCTACAGTACATGGGGGTCACAAACAGTTGTACATGATTTAGTGACTGAACAACAGCAACAGTAACAATTCTTTGCATAACTTTGGTAAATCACTTAAAATTCTGACACCTCGGCTTCCTCATTTCTGCACTGCAGGCCTGTTGGACAGGCTGCAGGAGAAGACACATTAGAACCATAGGTACATGGCTGGGAGCTGGAACCCTCCTATTTTTCCTTTAGTGACAACTTCCCTTCCATGGCTTTTGTTTTCCCCTCCATATATGAGCTTGTTTGCACTGTCTCTTTCCTTCTCTGTTTCTGCCACCTTTTCTCTGTACCTCTGTCTAATATGATCATCCAACCTGAGTTCAATGCAACCCCATTAACTAAAATTCTCTCACCAACTGCACTTGCTTTCTCTGTCTCTCATTTCCAACCTTTAAGGTGGAGGTGATTGATGGCTGATTAGCCAATGGATCATTTGGTTTGATCTGTGCTCATCCAATCACTTTTGTTGGGAGCGGTCATATTGTGGGAGGAGCAAGTAAACTGGTAGACAATCTGGGGATTAATACTCAGGAGCCTGTGCTGGTGGGATGTGTGGTTGGTGCAGGAGTTGCTGGACACAGGCTAGCTTTTCTCTCTCTGGAAACATTGCTTTCCTCCTCCTCTGAGTCGGCTTCTGCTGGTGGGTCTTCAAGAAGTTGGAGGAACCTGTGTTTGGAGGGAGTTCATCAGAACCATTTGGTAAATTCATGTCTTGGGATCACCAGGATTTTGATGCTAAGATTCATTTCCTTCCCTTTTGCTGTCCTGTTGTTTGCAAGATGCTATCTCAAGCACATTTATGCTTTCAATCATTTGGAAGGAAAATGAAGGGTGATTTCTCATACATGCACTTTCCCTTCTGCTTCACAGTTGCCAGCTGCTCAGTGAAGTTGTAATTCAATTGCTTAAAACAAACAAAAAAACTAAACAACCGCAAACAAATCAAAATACACTATCTTTCAGTGAGAGGGAACAGGATTCTAAGTTAACTGTGGTCTTTTACCCAAAGTCAGTAGTAGTTTATCAGCTTATCTTATGTAATTATAAGATTAAGTTCAGTCTCAAAGACAGCAGAGGAAAACTGACAGGGTGTACCTATGTCCCAGGATGCCAAGATGAGAGCTATTCAGAAAGCAGTGACTGCCTATCAGTGCAGGGTGGGAGGATGCTCACATCATTGGCTGAAGATGCATTTTCCCCATCTGGGTGGCAGGGCAAGTATTAGGTGAGCAGGCAAAGAAATTGGGTATTTGAAGTTGCTGTGAAGATCTGCTGCTTCAAATCCCTCCCCAGATCAGGGTGGAGAGCAGCAGTGGGGTGGGCAGGAAAGCTGCAGGGGGGGCTTGTGTTTCCTTAGTGCCCACACTGCTGCCAAGGAACCTGGATGAACCTGTGGGGGCCTCCACAAGCCCCACTGGCACGCCTTGCAGGCTTGGGGAGCCTGACAGGGGGGTGAGGAAGTGAGTCCAGAGGCATCTCATCTGAATGGGAACATCCTAGAGTGATGGCAGGTGAACAGAACCTTTGTCTAAATGCAACCCAAAGTCCACTCCCACCTGGAAACCAGCCTGGAGGGCAGCAGTTCTGGAGAGGGGGTGAAGCTGGTGAAGGGGCCTCACTGGTCTCCCGAGTTTCTGTGTGTCCCTGGGCTCCCTGAACCTGGCCTGGAGAGTGCTCGTTTGGGCAGGGCTCCATTTCAGACATAGAGATGCCTCAGAACTCAGAGAGAGTTGGAGGCAGATGGCAGAGCTAGGGATGGGTCCCTCTGCATTCTCTAACTCCCATCTCAAAGCTTAGTCATTGTCCATCTGTCATGTGCCAGATAGCACTGTGGAGCATGGTGGGCCTGACTTTGAGCATTGGCTGCACTAATTTGCTAACTTGTGCCTCTGCAGAGTTCAGGTTTTTCACATTGTGACAGGGACAGGAATGACCACCTAACTGCAGTTGTTTCATAAACATCATGAACATCATGCTGCTCTGTGCCCTCTTGGGGCAGCTGCTCTCTTCCTGTCCTTTGGCTCATGGACACCTCCTCTAGGGAGCTTCCTGGTTGAGCTCAGTCTCCTTCCATAGCCACCTGGTCCTGGTCTTCCGCAGGATCAAGGGATCCTGTTTCCTTCTCGGTGCCCCTGCCTCTGCAGACAACAGGGCCAGGGTTGGCTGGGCTTCCAAACTCCATCAGGAGCAGAGTCAGACAGGAGATACCCCCAACCTCACCTCCACTGATGCTGGAAACCCACCAACTTTGTGACCTGAGGTTCAGTTTCCAGCTCTCTCTAGACAGGGGCTGAACTGAGCAAGATGGAGTGGTTGTAAGACCAGAGTATTTGAGTTAGCCACAGGCCATATCCTAGACTTTTTGCTAATTGTGTGTCTAATCATGTGATGATTATGAGTCAATCACTTCGTCCGTAGTTTCGAGGCCTGTAAGGTAGGTTGCTGCTAATAGCGCTGTGAGGAGTTTACTAAGGTAAGATTCCTGAGGTTGGCACTGAGTGGGTCTTCTCTCTGCCTCCCAAGCCTAGTAGGGAAAGTGATCTCCGATACCCTTCAGAGCCTGAATTTCCTCATTGGTAAAATGTTGATGGTGTTGATCACAGGTATCCATTCATTTATTCCCTCCTACCTGTCCTACTGTCATCTGACTGACATTTGTTGGCTGCTCCATCGCAGGCACTGTACCTTGCCCAGGGGATTGCTATGAGAACACAGGCAGCAGCCCACAGTTCCCAGCTGCACACACAATTGAACACTCTGTGTGCATGCTAGAACAAGATCCTACTTCCCAGTCCTGCCAGAACAGACAGACAAACAAGGACACTAGGCAGTCACACAATGACCTGGTAACTCCATTCACTCCTGACTCTCCTCCCACAACAACTCCAGCCTTGATCTGTTCTCCTTGCCCCCCAGATAAAATTTACCAAGACACCTGCTTTTTGAATTGCTTCCATGTCCTGCAGCACTCAACCTACAATACACTCCTGCTGCCTTGAACTTTTTCCAAAGTCACCGACATAAGCCCCAATCCTATAATCAGCCTCTCTGGATTCCCTTGCATCAAAGAACCTCATGCCACCTATGTGTGCTGCCTCCCTTGTTCCAGCAAGTAAAGTACCCAATTCTGTTTCTGTTCCTGGTGGTCTTTGGCTGGTGAGCATCAACAGTTAAGATTGGGACAAAATAAAATATAGGAAACGAAAGTGCTTTGTAATTTTCAAAGCCCTCCACAAGTGAGGAAGTAGGTTTATTCCTCTCCTGGGACAAAGGATTGAATCCCTCAGAGGACAGCTTCAGCCGTGCCCTGTGGATGATGGCAAGTTCTACATGTATATCAGGCCAGCCTGACAAAGTCCAGCATATTCCAAATTGATGGACTGTGGTTTGATGCTTTCTTGGGCTAGTTTAACAAACTTGTAATGACCTCCACCTGGTAGAGAAGGTGATAGGCAAACAAGGAAATCCAAAGTAGCAATTTTAATCATGTTTTAATTCAGTTCCCAAAAGTTCAACCCAAGAACCCACCACACCTTGTGGGCACTTTCCTACCTTCTAACATCTGGTCTTTAATTACACTTTAGTGTTTATTTCATCCAGGAAACAGGCTGACTCCTCTACCAGATCATCCCAGAGCCGGGGATGACATTAACAAATAAAGTGAGAAACACACACATTTGTCAACAGATGGATTCCAAGGAGTGCAGTTCTATGCAAAGTGCCTTTGCTTGAGCCCATTATACAGAGTGAAGTAAGCCAGAAAGATAAAGAACATTACAGCATACTAACACATATATATGGAATTTAGAAAGATGGTAATGACAACCCTTCATGCAAAACAGAAAAAGAGACACAGAAGTACAGAACAGACTTTTGAACTCTGTGGGAGAAGCTGAGGGTGGGATGTTGCGAAAGAACAGCATGTATATTATCTATGGTGAAACAGATCACCAGCCCAGGTGGGATGCATGAGACAAGTGCTCGGGCCTGGTGCGCTGGGAAGACCCAGAGGAATCGGGTGGAGAGGGAGGTGGGAGGGGGGATCGGGATGGGGAATACGTGAAAATCTATTGCTGATTCATGTCAATGTATGACAAAACCCACTGAAAAAATAAATAAATAAAAAATAAAATAAAAAGCATTAGTACATAAATTAGTCTGTCAGAAAACGTGTGCAGCTAATTGTACAGAAAAAAAATGTAGTCCTACAGTAATATCCTCTACATATAGTCACTTCTTACAAAGCAAGAATGATTGGGCATATTATTAATGGAATAGAAGTCAAATTGTATTCATTAAATTGGTTTTTTGAGGAAAGAAGCTTATTAGAATCAATTATAACATATTTATTCTTTCTTACAACTTCATGAGTATTTAACTCCTGTTTGCAGACTGACTAACGAAGTGATTTTACCACTTCTGGGGTAATATTAAAAACAATAAATTTTAAAAAGCATAGATTTTTCAGACCAGGAAGAGGGGGAGACAGCCTAATACTCGTGTTTCTGTGTCTGTCTGCAGGGCCTAAACTGGGTAGGGGCAGCTTCCCAGCAGCCACAGGAAATTGTAGGCTGCTGGTGTGACCATGGAGAAAGGAGATGACTCTATTAAAATGATCAGGTTTGATGTATGTAGATCAGTGAGCCAAGCTCCACGTGTGAACTGTGAGGAAACACTTGAACCTTGTGTGGATAAGCACTGCCAGTCCACCAACAATCCAGTCATCATGGCTTGCTGCAAATCTGACTGGTCTTTGTGATGAGGACTCCTTGATGCCTGGGCTGGATATTCTCATTTCTGGACCTGGCATGTAGCAGGACTACTTAGTGTTTGCCCAGTGTATGTTTTCTAGCAGGAGCAGTGCTCTGCAGTATCTTGCAGGCTGCATTTGTAGAGGGCAGTGTTGTAGAGTGGTTAGGTATTCATACACTGGAGCCATGTTCCCCATTCTTGCTCTGCACTTCTCAGATGTATGACCTTCTTGGGCAGGTCACTTTGACTCTCTGCATGTCAGTTTCTCTTCTATAAACTGGGGCAACTATAGGCCTTTTTTGTAGGATTGCTGTGAGAATTAAAAGAGCCATAAAACCTTTCATGCAGGGTCTGGTGTGAGATTTTTGGTATGACCCTGTGGTCTGTGGTTACTGAACATCTGCTAGGGGCATGGACATCGGGTGGTTTTGTGGAAAGCAAAGCTGTGGCCAATAATGAACACGCTTGTTTAGTGTTTTATATTTTCTAAGAACTTTTTGTGTTGCACTTTGACCTCCTGGGAACAAAAACAACTGTTTTCTTGAGGGCATTTCCCCCGAAGAGAATCTGGCATTAAGTTGCTCACAAGTCCTTCCCAACCTTAGGAGTAATGAAGTAGCTCTGGTCTGCTGGCCTGGGTTCTGCTCAGTGGTGGGGGAGGGTGTTCTTCCATTCACCTCTGCATCCCCAGGGCCCAGGTCGAGGCAACTAAAGGTGGAGACTGAACTCCAGGGAGAAAGTGCCATGTGAATACTGGTGGGAACAACAGAGTCAGAAACAAGCCAGCCCAGGGTCCAGAATGTAAGTTTTGGGGGCTGAGGATGGGACGTCTGGCAAGAAATAATCTCAGAGGGATTCCAACCTGGAGCACTTCAAGGATCAGTGAGCCAAAAGTGCTGGACATATGCTGTGGTCCAGGCAGACAGGCTACAGGGGCTCCTGACAGCAGACAAGGCAGGCAGAGGCTACAGGTTCTGGCTGGCCACACGAGAGGCCAAGCTATGGGGTCTGGGAGCAGTTTGAGGGGTCCATCTTGGCAGAAGCAAGACTTATGGGCCAGGTCTGGGCCAGGTCCTGTGTCTGTAAGGCTGACAATTTATTCACCAATTTATTCTTTACCTTGGTAAAGTCCTTCCTGTGTGGACCAGGAACTGTGTTCACTAATTCTAGCTCAGCAGTGGCTAGACATTTATAAAAATTAGTTAATAAAATGAATCAAATGACTTGTAAGGTTTTAGAACAGGGTGTTACCGTTCTCCAAGAATGGCAACCACTCTCTGTATTTTTATTATGTTTTAGCAGTAACTATCACCCTCGAAAGTCCTTGAGGAAACTTGCTGAGCTGGCAGAACAACCTCCCCTCGAATCAGCTATTATTAAAATGAGCCTATTCACTGAGATACTTTATAAATTTCAGATGATCTCTTTTCTATTATTCTCTAAGAAGATTAACATTTTTTTTTTTTAAATGAAGATTTGGGGCAAGACAAATAACCCAAGGTTAAGTGAAGCATCTTTTCCTATCTTGCCAATTTCTTTTTCTTAAGAGCCTGGAGTCAGAAATATGGGTTGTATTTCCCTGTGTCTTCACCTGTCTGGTAATTTTTGATTGGATGAGCTATTTCAAATTCTAAAAGATGATGCTGTTAAAGTGCTGCACTCAATATGCCAGCAAATTTAGAAAACTCAGCAATGGCCCCAGGACTGGAAAAGGTAAGTTTTCATTCCAATCCCAAAGAAAGGCAAGGCCAAAGAATGTTCAAACTATCATACTATTGCATTCATTTCACATGCTAGCAAGGTAATGCTCAAAATCCTTCAAGCTAGGCTTCAACAGTATATGAACTGAGAAATTCCAGACGTACAAGATGGATTTAGAAAAGGCAGAAGAACCAGAGATCAAATACCAACATCTGCTGGATCATAGGAAAAGCAAGGCAATTCCAGAAAAACATCAATCTCTGCTTCATTGGCTACATGAAAGCCTTTGACTGTGTGGATCACAACAAACTAGAAAATTATTAAAGAGATAGAAATACCAGACGACCATACCTGTCTCCTGATAAACCTGTATGCAGGTCAAGAAGCAAGAGCCAGAACCAGATGTGAAATAATGGACTGGTTCCAAATTGGGAAAGGAGTACCAAAAGGCTGCATACTGTCACCCTGCTTATTTAACTTATATGCAGAGTACATCATGTGAAATGCCAAACTGGATGAATCACAAACTGGAATCAAGATTGCCAGGAGACATATCAACAACGTTGAATATGCAGGTAGTACCACTGTAATGGCAGAAAGAGGAACTAAAGAGCCTCATGATGAGGGTGAAAGAGGAGAAGGAAAAAACTGACTTAAAATAACATTGAAAAAACTAAGATCATGGCATCTGGTCCCATCACTTCCTGGCAAATAGATGGTGAAAATGTGAAAATGGTGGCAGATTTATTTTCTTGGACTCCAAAATCACTGTGGATGGTGACTGCAGTCATTAAATTGAGACAGTTGTTTCTTGGAAGAAAAGCTATGGCAAACTTAGCATATTAAAAAGCTGAGACATCACTTCGCTGACAAAGGTCCATCTATTAAAAGCTATAGTTTTTCTAGTAGTCATGTATGGATGTGAGAGTTGGGCCCTAAAGGAGCCTAGGCACTGAAAAATGGATGCTTTCAAATTGTGGTGCTGGAGAAGACTCTTGAGAGTCCTTTGGGCTGCAAGGAGATCAAACCAGTCAACCCTAATGGCTATCAACCCTGTATATTCATTGGAAGGACTGATGCTGAAGCTGAAGCGCTGATACTTTGGCCACCCAATGCGAAGAACTGACTTACTGGAAAAGACTCTGATGCTGGGAAATATTGATGCCAGAAGGAGAAGGGAATGGCAGAGGATGAGAAGGTTGGTTGGCATCACTGACTTGATGGACGTGAGTTTGAACAAAGCTCCAGGAGCTGGCGATGGACAGGGAAGCCTTGTGTGCTGCATTCCATGGGTTTGGAAAGAGTCAGACATGACTTAGTGACTGAACAACAACAGCCTTTTTTATATTTACCTTGTAGCGCGACCAGTTTCCTTGAATTTTGTTGTGAGATTCAGTTCAATTATTTAGGTCAACTTTGATGCTTTTTGGATTTAAAATTCTTTTCGACAGAACTGGATGTTTTACTGTTTTACTCACCCTAAGGTTAATTTTTCCACACTCCTGAGGCGAGACCCTTAGGTATACTCCACCCAGTGTCCTGTAACCTTGAGATTTTCCAGTCTGAGTGTTGGAGACAGGCAATATTTCCATCCCCATGTGAGTTCTTGGAACTGCTACCTTCCACTTTTTAAGGTAGTTTTCCCCTAATTGACCATAGTTTCCTTGCATGATTATGTGGATCAGGACTCTATGAATACTCAAGAAGGGTCCTCTGCTAATCTGCAGAGAAAGAGAAAACTTTCCCTTTCTCCCCTGATGCTCTGTTCTGGAAACTAGCCAGTCTCCCTAGAACCTCAATTCAAAGAGACTGTGGTCCTAGGGAGCTCTCTCCTTTGGTTGTGGCCTGGAACTTTTTTCTGGGCAGTAACCTGGGACCATCATAAGACTGTTCTCACCTGTTGACCACCTCTCAGGGGCCTCTGTCTTTTGTTTCTTGTTGTAGAGTATCTTAAAAACTGTTGTTTCATGTATTTTGTCTATTTTTTCAACTGTTTCAAACAGGAGGGAGAATCTGGTCTTGTCACTCCATCTTGGCCAGAGGCAAGAACCTCTTGTTATCCCATTTTATAGGTTAGAGAGTTGAGACTCAAAGATTTTAAGTAGTTTGTCCAAGCTAGTAGATGTTGGAACCAAGATTCAAGTTCCATGCTTTTTCCAGTATACCATGCTATGTGATCTTGGACTAACTACACAAATTCTTTAAATTTCAGTTTTTTTTCCCTTAGGAAAATGATGCAATGATGAGATTTGTATGTACAGCAGCCAGACTGACTCAGAGGCATTGTTCACTTTTTGTCAATTCCTTCCTGCTTTTTAGCTAAGTGCTTAATTCACAAGCGAGGGTCTCATAGCCAGGATGGTGCACAACTCTGAGTGACATCTGGGTGAAGTATGCTTGAGGGGACTCTGCTTCCTCTCACTGAGTGCCCAGAACCTTGGGAGTGAGATGTCTGAAGTGTCACTTTCTGCAGCTTCTCTGGATCCTACTCTCAACACATAATCATCATTAGTGAAAAGCAATCTTGACACCAAATCAAGGTGAGTACTGGCCTGTTGCTCTTCTTAAGACCAAGCAGAGAAGTAACTTCTGAACTCATTATGTCATGACAACTTTGTTGAAACGATGCACCTCCTTCTCTCCTGTTAATACTTTTATGGACCAGTGATACTTCTTGGGATGAGAAAAATCCCCAGTGTTCAGTAGAAGGAGGGTCGGGAAACTCACGCCCAGCTGTTGGCCCTGGGAGGCTGCATGATTTAGGGTTAGAGACTCATGATAAACTCCACTCCAGCAGTCTTTCACTTGTGACCCCAGGCAGGGTCATCTCCCTTCTGCAAGCATAATTTTCTTCATCTGTAAAATGGGGGTATTAATACCTAATTTTGTAAGGTTGTTATGAGGTTTAGAGATAAGGCATATAAAGTGAGTATCACATAGTAGAAGCTCAATAAATAATTAAACTAGAAAACTTAAATTGTACCTAACCAAGAATGTTTCCAAAGGAGGTTTTGGGTTCAAGAATAAGGATGGATAATATGAAGTGATTAGGCTCCCAGGATCTCACATAAAATCAATCTTAATTAAGTAGGACCTAGTATTAATTTGTACTGTGAAGGCTCCATTTTACTTTATGGTGGCTGGATTAGAGCAGGATATTTACAATACCTGTGCTATGAGGAAACTTGCAAAGACAAGCATGGAAGGGCTGAGTTTATTTCAAGAAGGACAGGAAAAATCCATTAAGTTTGGCTTTAGACCCACCACTGTTTAGGAATGCAGAAGGAAATGGCAACCCACTCCAGTATTCTTGTCTGGAAAATCCCATGGACTGAGGATCCTGGTAGGCTACAGTCCATGGGGTCGCAGAGTCGGACGCAACTGGGCAACTTCACTTCACTTCTGTTTAGGAAGATGTGAACACTCTCACAGCAAAGTGTGTTTTCCTGACATCTCCCATCTGTCTTCATTTTGAAACATTTACTGTATGTCAGGCCCTGTCCTGACCAGGTACTGTCTGCATCATATGGTACTTAATTCTCACGTCAGCACTACAATGTCAGGATTGTGTGTGTGGACACGCAAGCTCAGGGGGGACACACAAGCTTCAGCAGGTTGACCACCCTGGGACAAAAACTGGCGTTGGTCTGACTCCAGGTTGCCTATTTCAGAGGAAAGTGAGCATGCCCAGTGGGGTGGGGCAGATGTATGCAGTCAGCAGAGCATGTTCAGAGCAGGACAGGCAAGCGGATGATGTGAGGAGCCAATCCGGACCACAGGACGCTGGCAGGCAGGTCTGCTATTGGCAGGTGACACTTGAGGACTCATCGACTGGCCTTGACTGGGGACACGGGTGGTTCCAAAGCCTCCAGTCAGGCTGTGGCTGTTCGGGGAAGCAAGTGCAGGTCCCAGGCTTGGAGTCAGCAGCCCTGGTGGGCCTGTGCTCGGCTCAGGACCGGAACTGACCGAGATGAGGCAGGGGAGCAGACTGGGAGCTGGTTTGGATGGCTTTGAGTTTGTCGCTGAATCTGGGGAAGACTGACATGTTTGCATCACAGAAACTTACAATGTATGAGTTTATGTGTCTTAAGATTTCCCTCTATAATATGTGTTTTGTTTCTGTGTAGAGGATGGGCCCCCCTCCTTCGTTAGATTTAATCTTAGGTATTTCATGTTTCCTGGCAGTTGTAAGTGGATATCATTTCTCAAAATTCATTTTCTATTATTTTTTGCTTCTGGAATATAGAAATATAAATTATAGTTTTATTTCTTCCTTTCCAATTCTTTTATTATTTTTTGCATGCCTTAGGCATTGGCCAGTATCTCCAATAAGTGTTAAATAGAAGTGGTTATCAGTGGGAATCCCTTCTTGGCCCTGAATTCAGAGAGCAGGTCTCCAATATTTTACTGCTTAGGGGAAATGTTTTCTGCAGGGATTGTTTATAGTAGATACTATTTATTAGCTTAAGGAAGTTGCCTCTGTTCCTAGTTTGCTAAAATCTTTTTTTTCCTAAATGGATGTTGGATTTTATCAAATGCTTTTTCTGCATCTATTCAGATGCTCAGATGATTTTACCACCTTATTGGATACTCTGTTGAATTACATTAGTTGAATTTATTTGTAAACTAATTTTGCTTTCCTAAAATATAGTTTGTTTCTTTGTATATGTCACTGGATTTAATTTGCTAGTATTTTGTTTATGACTTTTGAAGCCATGTTCATGAGAGATATTGGTATGTGATTTTTCTTTCTTGTAATGCTCTTGTCAACTTTTGGTACAAGATTAAAATGAGCTGGAAAATGTTCCTTTTTTCCCTCACTATCTGGAAGAGTTTGTGTTATTTCTTTTTAATATTTAGCAGAATTTATTGTTAAAGCTAGTTAGACCTGAAGATGTCTATGTGGGAAGAATTTTAGTTAATAATTCAAGTTTTAAAATATATCTACTTATTTAGATTTTCTTTTTGGTCAGTTTTGGTAGGTTGTGTTTTTCAAGGAATTTATCCATTTTATTTAAGTTTTCATATGTATTACCATAAAGTTTTTATAAAATTCTTTTTCTACCTTTTAAATCTCTGTATAATCTATACTGGTGACCCCCTTTTTGTTTCTGATATTAGTTGATTGTGACTTTTCTCCTTATTTCTTGACTGGATATCTTAGAATTAAAAAAAGAATTGGTGATGCTGATTTTTTTGTATTATATATTTCCTGTTTCTTTAATTTCTATTCTTAATATTATTGTTCCTGATAATTTTTTGTTCTTCTAAAAATATTTACTTATTTATTTGGTTGTGCTAGGTCTTAGTTGTGGCATGTGGGATCTAGTTCCTTGACCAGGGATTGAACCTGGGCCCCCTGCTTTGGGAACATGAAGTCTTAGCCACTGGGTCACAAGGGAAGTGTTTACTTTCTTTTTTTTTAATTTTCTTTGCTTTTCCTGAGATTATTTTTTAGCCTCCCTTCTTCTAATATCTACATTTATGGCTATACAATTCTCACTAATTTTGAATCTAGCTATATCCCACAAACTTTTATGTGTCATATTTTCACTATCAGTTAAAAGTATTTTAAAATTTCCACTGTGACTTTTTTGTTTGACTTTTGAATTTATTGGGCTTCCCAGGTGGCTCAAGTGGTTAAGAATCTGCCTAGCAATGTGAGAGATGCAGGAGATCCAGATTCGAGCCCTGGGTTGGGAAGATTCCCTGGAGGAGGAAATGACCACACATTCCAGTATACTTCCCTGGAAAATCCTATGGACAGAGGAGCCTGGTGGGCTGCAGTCCATGGCCTTGTAGAGTTGGACATGACTTTGCAACTGAACACACATGAATTTATTTTTCAAGTATTTTGCTTAAATTTCCAAACATATGAGGATTTTATATTTACCTTTTGTTATTGACTACTGATTTAGAATGCTCAAGGAACATACTTTGAGTGATTCTAAGACTTGAGACTTACTTTAAGGCTCAATATATGGACTGTTTAATAATTATTTCATGTGGGCTTGGAAGGAGCATGCATTCTGCAGAGGGATACTGTTTTCTGTACGTGTCTGCTAGGTGGATTTGTTGATATTGCTGTTCAAATCACCTGTATTCTCAATACTTTTTTGTCTACTTGCCTTATTAATTGCTCAAGTCTGTCACTATGATTGTGTATTTGTCTGATTTTCCTTTTAGTTTCATCTGTTTTTGCTTTATGTATTTTAAAATTATTTTATCAGGTGCATCCATGTCTAGAAATGTTACTCTTCCTCATGGATTGATCCTTTTATCACATGAAGATGTTCTTGTTTCTATCTAGTAATGTGTTTTCAAAATTTTTGACTTAATCTACTTTGGCCAATATATTTGTATTTTCATACCAGCTTTCTTCTGATCAGTTTTTTCATATATATCTTTTTTATTCTCTCTTAATCTTTCTGTTCTTGTGTTTAAGGTGTATCTCTTATATGCAGTGGTTTCCCTGGTGGCTCAGCGGTAAAGAATCCACTTGCCAGTACAGGAGACTCAGGTTTGATCTCTGGGCCGGAAAGCTCTCCTAGAGAAGGAAACGGCACCCCACTCCAGTATTATTGAAAGTGAAAGTGAAGTCGCTCAGTCGTGTCCGACTCTTTGCGACCCCATGGACTTTAGTGCACCAGGCTCCTCCTAGCACGGAATTTTCCAGGCAAGAGTACTGGAGTGGATTGCCATTTCCTTCTCCAGGGGATCTTCCTGACTCTGGGATTGAGCCCGGGTCTCCTGCAATTGCAGGCAGATGCTTCACTGTCTGAACCGCCAGGGATGTGTTATTATTGCCTAGGACAGCCTATGGACAGAACAGCCTGGTGGGTTACAGTCCATAGGGTTGCGAAGAGTCAGACATGACCTAGTAATTAAACAACAACAAACAAGCAACAAGAAAGATTTTCTGTAGCCTCAGTTTTTGGAGTATTCAATCCATTTACATTTAATTCAATCGCTGCAATATTTTGGGCTTAAATTGGTCGTTTTCTTTTTCAATTTCTCTTTCTTATCTAAACCATGTTCCTTTTTCTTTCATTTCTTACCCCCCCCCTTTTTTTTTGAGTAGTCAGGTGTATATTTATTACTCATTTTTTTTTTTTTACCTCTTAATTAAAAGACTCTTGAGAGTTCCTTGGACAGCAAAGAGATCAAACCAGTCAATCCTAAAGGAAATCAACCCTGAATATTCATTGGAAGGATTGATGCTGAAGCTGAAGCTCTAATACTTTGGCAACCTGAAGCAAAGAGCTGACTCATTGGAAAAGACCCTGATTCTGGGAAAGACTGAAGGCAGGAGGAGAAGCGGATGACAGAGGATGAGATGGTTGGACAGTATCATGAAATCAATGGACGTGAGTTTGAGCACACTCAGGGAGACGGTGAAGGGCAGGGAGGCCTGGTGTGCTGCTCCTCAGGGGGTTGCAAAGAGCTGTACACGACCGAGGAACTGAACAACAACAGTACCATTTTGGGTGGACATTTGGTTACTTTTAAGGGCTTACACTTAAGATTACAGCATGTGTCTTTGGCTAATTATAGTCTAATTTAAAGTAGTATTTTTACTATTTTCCAGGAATGCTTGGACCTTAAACACTAACTTTACTTATTCCCTTCCAACTTTTGTGATTTTTTTTGTCATGTATACAAATTCTATATATATTTTTAAACCACACATGGCATTATTATTATTTTTGTTTGTATAGTTAGCATTCATTTAGGTTTTTCCATATTTTTAACCTTTGCATTTTTCATTTCTTCCTATACTTCCATATTTTTTTTGCTCAAAAAAATTATTGTGGTATTTTTTAGAGTGAATTTCCTGATGATGAATTCTGTGTTTTGTTTGTTTGAAATGATTTTTTTTTTTGCCTTTGTTTCAAGGATATATTTTTCTGGGTATAGAGTACCCAGATTGACAATTATTTTGTTTTTTCTGCACTTTAAAGATGCTGTTCCATTTTCTTCTGGCTTCCATTACTCCTGAGAGGGATTTTATTTCAGTCTTATTACTCTGTTACAGGTAATTTTTTCTTCTGGCCGCATTAAAAAATCTCATTTTGGCTTTTTGATGTACTCAGTGTTGTTTTCTTACAGGTTATAACCTCTTTGAATCTGTGGTTTGATATCTTTCATCATTTGAGGGAATATTCTCTGCATCATGTTTTGGTTGTTGCTCCATCCTTATTCTCCTTTGGGACCACAGTTACTGTATGCAAGACTTCCACCATGTCACTGTGTTTCTTCCTTATTTCTGTATTTCTCAAGTTCTGTGCCTCAGTTTACATATGTTCTTGTGAATCATCTTTTATTTCATTATCTCTTTGTTATCTTTAAACTGCTCTTTACTGAATTCTCACTTCTGTTCTTCTGTTTTTAATATAGAAATTTCATTTGAATTTTTTTGCTAAAGCCTTGTATTATTTAACTTATGGAATGTAGTGATCACAGCTATTTAATACAAATTTCTGATAACTCAGATCTCCAGTGGTCTGCTTCTCATATCTCTTGTTCCTTTTTGTTTTGGTCAGTTCTTGACTTTTTGCACAGCTTTTTTTTTTTTTTTTAATGTTGAAGACCAGAATTGTTTGTAATAAAATCATGGATACAATTCAAAGCTCTAGATGAGGCTTATGCTTCTCCAGAGAGGATTTATGTGTTTCTGGCAGGCTTTTAATATGAAGAAATCTCCTTAATCTACTCTAGTTGGAGCTGGGTCTTAGTGTTTGTGAGGTGAGCCCTCTGGGAGATATGACTGTGCTCACCAGATCACCTCCTCCTCACTGGGTGAGACTCAGCTCCCACTGCATGTCCTGAAAGACTGCCCAAAGCTTTGTTTACCTCTCAGCTCTTAGCAGTTGCCTGCTTGCTTGACTTGGAAGTGCGAAGATGCCCTCAGTCCTTGAGGACAGAGGGAGATGGAGAAAGTGTACCTAGTATGTTGCTACAACAGACAGGGGCTGCAGGAATTCAGACACTGACCAGTATGGTGGCAGTTCTGCATTTGCCCTGTGGTCTCTCTCAGACTGTGCCTTCCAGGTAGAAAAAGAGGACCGGCGGCCTAAGGCAGTGCCTGTAATTGCTCTCTTAACTAGCTGCTGCCTTGCAGGTTAATCTTGTTTGCAGGGAGCTGTGGCTGGCAGAGGCAGGAGTGGTGGACCAGTATGGTGAGGGCAATGAACAGACAAGCAACAGATGGGGCTCCAGCAAGTCCCCTGGAGTGACCCACAGGGACCTGGCTTTGCACTGAGAAGGGCTGACATCCCCGTGCCATGCATCTCCTGAGTAAGGAAGACTTTCTTCACTGGTGTTTTTTGTGGTTTTTATTTTTTTCTCTAGGTTGAAACTAAGTTGAGATTTAGATTACTTTGGGAAGCTAAAAGCTGCACTGATGTTTTTCTTCAGTAAGGAGCATAAATCATTCTGTTTTCAGAGTGAAGTTTAATATTTTACTCCAGAAGTTAATTTTATGGCTCCAGAAAAACAATTTGTTTCAGGAACACAGGCTGCTTGGTCAAACCTCCTGGCTTGTGCTGAGCCTCCAGGGTCATGCACAGGCAGAGAGGTGGCAAGGAGGGGACCCTGTGCAAGTGCGCTCGCATCATGAACCCCTGTACATAAGAAGATAAAGGCAGAATAGAGGCATGTAGCTAGAAACTGTTGTAGCAGTTCTTCTGAGTCATTTCATGTCTGTTAGGTCTAATCATAAGGATGTGGGCGCTTGTATTCTGTGTGTCATTGTTTTTTCATTTCATTTTTATAGTATTTTATTTTTATTGCATTGTGCTAAATAATCAGTCTGCAACATACGGGAGATTAATGAAAATAGGCCCTTCTCCACAGAGTTAGAGAAGCCCAGACTTGCTGTGGGAAGTGAGTGAGGTCTGGCTTGCTTGTTTGCTGAGTGTGTGTTACTAAGCCTCAGGCTGTGGGGGTGGGGGTGGTGGGTTCCAGGGAGACCAGAACATGTGAGCCCCTCTTGAGGAAGAGATAAGTTTGGTTGTGTGTGCGGCAGCCAGGCCTGCAGGTGATGTGCTGCAGGCCAGAGAGCAGAGGGGCTGATGAGGCCTGAGGTATGCATGATGTGAGAATCATTGTGGATATTGGGGTAGAGCTAAAAATTCCACAGACCCATGAAGCCTAGAGAAATTCAGGGTGATTTCTCTGCTGGTCAACTTTGGGGGGTTTGAAGGAACTCAATACATTTTTTTCTCCTAATTTCTGTCTGAATCAGTTAAGGGAAAGGTAAGCAGTGAAATATTTTCCTGATAGAAACTGGGTTTTCTAATACCAGTCTCCAACTTTAGACAGACTTGCAGTGCACAAGAGGCTTCTTGGTGGGTTAGACCCATCCCACCCTCTGGGTGAGCCCCACAAGAGGAGAACCCCAGGTGAGAAAGGGGGAGAGGCGGCCGAGAGCCCCCTTCTAAGCACTCAGTAGGATAAGCCTCTCTCTCCCTTGGGGCAAGTGCTTGGCCTGGCTTCCTCCACAAGGAGTGGAGAATACGTTTTCCCTGTAACATAAGGCAATTGAGAGGTTCCAGCCTCATAAAAATAGCAGTTTTTTCACAAGTTTTTTTTTTTTTCTTCCCCTCAGTATCCCATTTGTGCACATCCCTGCTGCCATTCTAGCCGCCTCCTTTCTGAGATGTTCATCCACAGTGCAGGCGCTCTGAGATGTGTGGTTAATTACATGTAAAACCTAGCAGAAGCTAAACAAGCATTTAAGTTTCCTTTACCCCAAAGACGTTGACCAAAGGGAATCAGCTGTGCAAAAGTGATAGTGAAGCAAGACATTCCAGAGCTCAAGATTTCACTGCATTGTTAAATTCCCAGTTACATCCTACAGGCTGCTCAATAGACCTTTCCTACAGCAGTGATGTCCACACTGGCAGTTGTGGCCAAAGGACATTGCTAAACCATCACCTTCACAGGTCAGGAGCACTACTGAGTTCCCAGCGAACTTGCAACAACTCACAACAAGAGCTTGATGAGTGGGTGAGTGAATGAATAGATGTGTGGGGCTAGCCTGTTGGTCAGTGGACCTTTTCCCCAAGGATCAACATTTGGCAGGCCTGTCTAGCCCTGGCTGTAGTTGACCAGCACTCACAATGTCAAGCCAGTCCACATGTCTCCTTTCCTTAGATTTCTGAGCATAGTGCTTGTGGAGGAAGCTAGTCTCTCTGGGGGATGTGATGTAGAGCTTGGGAGGTGGCCTTACTTGTTTCTCTCTGCAGGGAGAAAACTGGGCTCTGTTAAAACTGCATCCCTGGTCTGGCATCACCTGTCTTCAGTCTTTCTGCACCTCCTATTATTAAATCTGCTACATCGGACCTTCAGTTTTCTTTTGGTTTCTTATGCTTATCTGAATTCTTGGCGATTTTGTTAACTTTATTTTCTAATTTCTCTCGTACTTTTAAACAAAATTGCACCTATCTTTTTTAAAATTGAAGTACAGTTAATTTACAACATTGTGCTAATTGTGAACAGAATAATAATGACCCAGTATTTTTGCAGATTATACTCCATTACAGATTATTTCAAGATGATAGGTATAATTCCCTGTGCTATATGGTAAATCCTTGTTGTTTATCTATTTTAGGTATAATAGTTTGTGCTTGTTAATCACATACTCATAATTTATCCCTCCCTTCCTTTCTCCTTTATTAGCCACAAGTTTGTTTTCTATCTGTGAGTGTTTCTTTTTTGTATATAGATTCATTCGTATTTTTTAGCTTCCACACATAAGTGATATCATATAGTATTTGTCTCTCTCCATCTGACTTAATTAACTAAACATAATATTCTCTAGGTCCATCCATGTTGCAGCAAATGGAGTATTTCATTCATTTTATGGATTCATAATATTCCATTGTATACATATTCCACGTCTTTTTAATCCAATTGTTTGTCTATGGGCACTTAGTTTGCTCCCATGTCTTGATGATTATAGAGATGCTATGGACATTGGGGTACAAATTAGAGTTTCTGTCTTTTCAAGGTGTATAACCAAGTGTGGAATTGCTGGATCAGATTATATTTTACTTTTTAGTTTAAAAAATAATATCCATACTATTTTCCACAGTGACTGTACCAATTTATGTTCCTACAAACAGTGTAAGAGGGTTCCCTTTTCTCCATCTCCTCTCCATTTGTTATTTGTAGACTGTTTGATAATGACCATTCTGACCGGTATGAGGTGATACTTTGTTGCAGTTTTGATTTGCATTTCTCTAATAATTAACAATGTTGAGCATCTTTTTATTTTATTTTTAATTGGAGGATAATTGCTTTACAATGTTGTATTGGTTTCTGCCATACAACATTTGAGCATCTTTTCATGTGCCTCTTAGCCATCTCCATGTCTTCTTTGGAGAAATGTCTATTTAGGTCTTCTGCCTATTTTTTTTAATTGGAATTTTTTCCCCTTGTATTGAGTTATATGAGTTTTTTGTACATTTTGAATGCTAACTCCTTGTTGGTCACAGTATTTGCGAATATCTTCTCCCATTCTGTAGTCATTTTTTTTGTGGTTGATGATGGTTTTCTTTGCTGTGAAAAAGCTTTTTAAAGTTTAATTAGGTCCCATTTGTCCATTTTTTGCTTTTATTTCTTTTGCCTTGGAAGATTGACTTAAGCAAATATTGCTAAGATTTGTGTCAGAGGATGTTCTGCCTATGTTCTCTTCTAGGAATTTTATGATATCATTTTTATGTTTAGGCTTTTAAGTCATTTTGAGTTTATTTTCATGTATGGTGTAAGGGTATGTTCTAACTTCATTCATTTATATACATCAGTTCAGTTTTTCCAACACCATTTACTGAAGAGACTATTTTTTATCCATTGGATATTTTTGCCTCCTTTGTCAAAGATTAATTGATCTATGTGTCTGTTTTTGTGCCAATACCATGCTGCTTTGATTACTATAGCTTTGTAACTGAAGTCTGGAAGGTTATGCCTCCAGCTTTGCTCTTTTTTTCTTGGATTGCTTTGGCAATTCTGGGTCTTTTGTGGTTTCTTACAAATTTTAGGGTTATTTGTTCTAGTTCTGTGGAAAATGTCCTGAGTATTTTGATTTGGGTTGCAATACATCTGTAGATTGCTTTTCACCTATCATGTTTTTAATCTCCAAAATCATTCTGTGTTCTCAAACCTATTCCTATCATTACTCCCTCTTTTCCTCAAAGGTAACCATGATCCCTATTGTACAGACAGTATGTGCTCTCTTGTGTCTGGTTTCTTTTTTCAGTTCTTTGAGATTTGTGTGTGGTTTTGTGTAGCTGTAGTTTACTTATTTTTGTTGCTCTGTATTATTCCATGGTCTACCATCATTTATGTATCCATTCCACTATTGGTAGACTGGGTTGTTTGCACTTCTTAGTTCTTCCAAGTGAAATGGTGATGAACATTCTGTGCACATCTCTAAGGACACCAGTTTGGGTGGGGTAACAGTTCCAAGTCAGAGAAGGGCTGGCCCTGGGAGCCTGTCCTTATGGGCACACCTTGCAGCTGTCCTCCACTAGTGGGCATCACTGTGACCACAGATCAGGAAGCAGCCAGCTGCACTGTGACCCTACTGAGTTGAGTGCTTTTTTATGGCATCTCATTTCTGTTTGGTGTCCTGTTTGGATGTAGTTGGTATACAACTTCTAGTTGGCTGGCCTCTGTCCTGCTTTCACCCTCATGTCTTGCTGTTGCCTAAAGTCACAGGATTCTCTGAAGCTCACATGAGTTCAGACATGCATTGGGATAGGCAGCAAGGCTGTTGAGATGATTCCTCTGAGGTCAGGTGGACGTGGCTTGTGTCTGGCACTGCCCTGCTCCCCTTCTTGTCTCTACAACCTCATCTGGGTGACTCCCAGGTTGATCGCAGTACTTGGCACAGTCCAAAGGCAAGAGCTGGGCATGGACTGCAACCTCAGAACACCATGCAGAACAAGGGATGGATGTTACATGTGTTATCACTGATGCTGGGCAAGTGACCCCAGAGGGAGGGAAGGACTGAGATGTTCTTGAGTCTAGGATGGGTTGTCCATGGACTGTGGCGGTGGACATTGTACTTATCATCCTGGACACTGCCGTGCATCAACCCCAGTGCCTCTTCCTCAGTGCCCTCATTTTCCCCACCTTCTGCTCTGAGAGTTTGCACTTGGGTCTGAGTTGGGAGTCCTGAGCAGACCCTAGGGTTGGGCGCTGGACTTCCTTGACATATGAACTGAGGGCAGAATGGGTGGGATGCCCTGTGGTCCTGCTCTTGACTCAGAGTCTCGCTCCTCTTGAGTCCTTAGGTGTGGTGAGAAGGAGCTGAGTTTTGTTAAGACTGGAAAAGTGATTGAAAGCAGAACAATTAACAGCAGCCTGGGACCTGGTATGCAGTTATTAAACAGAATATGTGAAGAAGGTTCCCTTTCCCCTCTCAGCCTGCGTTACAAAGAACTCCCACTCAGCTCCTGCTCTCCATGATCCTCCTAGTACCCCTGCAAGTGTCCTGATTCCTCAGCCTGGTTGGGCTGTGCTTGTGGCTTGGGGGAGGAGTGTGGCAGCCTCAAGACACTCAGTGGCCTGCAGTGTGGTCAAGCTGCTTGCAATGCCAGCCCCTTCCAGGGAAGCAAAAAAAAGTGCAGCTGGGGAGATTTGCCAGAGGGGATATTTTCAGGACTGGGGTGGGTGAGAGGGAGCACATTAAGCAGTGCCCCTTGAGGCTTAGAGGGTAATAGGCAGGAAGGCCAGGGGTCTCCAAATGGAGGAAATAGGCTACAAGTGTCAGACATTTTTATCTTTCTTAAGGGGCAGGAGGAAACACACTAGCGATATTTTTTTCCTTCTCTATACAAATTTAAAAGGAGGTTTCTCTTAAAATACTGTGTTGCCACAATGACACCTGGTTCACCTGAAGCTAACTATTCTCAAACCTTGAGTTAACCAATGCATTTTTCTTATGGGAATGTTTGTCTTAAGCTATGTTAATGTGCTATGCATTTACCCCAGAATCTGTCTTCAAGTTGGTTCCGCCTAATGGCTCAGAACCTACTTGACAAAGCAGTATGTTATACTCAGATATTGTTCCCCTAATCTATGTAAACGAAACTATTTGTATGGTAATCTGCCCTTCTACAAGATTCAAGTCAATTGTTTTATGGCCTGGGATGAATCATCTGGTGCCGAGATTATCCCAAAATGCATTTTATGGATGAGGGACCTGGTGCCATTCTGAGTTTTAAGACATTCCTTTCTTTTCATTAACAGACTGCTAGTGACTATATACCATCCAGCTGAAGACTAGCAGGGGGCACTCTTTCTGCCCCCTTCTGATGCCCGTGTCAGAAGCTTTCTCTATCTCCTTTATACTTTAATAAAACTTTATTACACTAAAGCTCTGAGCAATCCAGCCTCATCTCTGGCCCTGGATTGAATTTGTCTCCTCTGGAGGCCAAGAATCCCAGCTTTATTGTTCAGCAACTACCTTTCAAGTCTTTGTTCAATGATAGGCATTCCACCCACCAGGAAGGGCCCCTGCATTTCTCTGAAAGTTGCCTCCTATTAGTTTCCTGGGGCTAGTATAATGAACTGCCACAAACTGGATGGCTTAAGACAATAAAAATTTATTCTCTCAGAGCTCTGGCTGTCAGAAGTCTGAAATGAGGGTGTTAGCCCTGCTCCAGCCTCCAGAGCCTCCAGGGAGAATCTGTGTCTTGCTGCTTCTAGCTTCTGGGGGCTGCTGGCTTTCCTTGGCCTCTAACTGCATCCTTCCGCTCTCTGCCTCCCTCCTCTTCTTCTTTCTTATAATATTTATTGATTTGTTTTATGGCTGCATCTGGTCCTAGTTGTAGCACATGTGACCTTCATTGTGGTATGTGAGCTTCTCTCTAGTTGTGGTGCATGGGCTCCAAAGCATGTGGGCTCTGTAGTTGTGGCATGTGAGTTTTGCCCCATGTCATACAGGATCTTAGTTCCCTGACCAGAGATCAAACCTGTGTCCTCTGTATTGATTCTTAACCACTGAATCACAAGGGAAATCCCTCTGCCTCCCTTTTATAAAGGTACTTGTGATTGCACTGGGCCTGCCTGGAAAAATCCAGAATGATCCCCTCCATCTTAACATCTGCAAAATCCTTCTTTCACCATGTAGTATGTATTGTCAACTAGAGTACTTTGGCCACCTGATGTGAAGAGCTGACTCATTAGAAAAGACCCTGATGCTGGGAAAGATTGAAGGGAGAAGGAGAAGGCGGTGACAGAGGATGAGATGGTTGGATGGCATCACCGACTCAATGGACATAAGTTTGAGCAAGCTCTGGGAGATTGTGAAGGACAGGGAAGCCTGGTGTGTTGCAGTTCATGGGGTCGCAAAGAGTCAGACACAACTGAGCGACTGAACAACAAATGTATTGTCAGGTTTTCCAGAGAGTTAGAATATATATATATACATGCTGATATCCATCACTCTCCCAATCCTTCTGCAATATTATCTCTTTTGTCTGTCTGTCAGTCTAGCCACTTAGAGTCATTTTAAGGAACTGACCCATGAGACTGTAAACTTTCAAGTCTGAACTCTACAGGGTGGGCCAGCAGGGAGGGCCCAGGAAGAAGTGCTATAGCTCAAGTCCAAAAACTGGCAGAATTCCCTCTTCCCTGTGAAGAAGGAACTCGTAGGGCCTGGGTTCCATCTTAGGCCTGTCTGTGCTGATCATGCTTGGCCGCCTCTCCAATGGACTCTGAACTCTCTGCTTAGTGCCTGTGGGAACGACAGTGGAAGGATAAGACACCCTCCGGACAGGGGCACCTTGAAGATCATATCCAGGTTCCTCATCGCCTAAGAGAAAACATACTCTAATCACCCCTGCCTCCAGACAGTATCTATCGGAATGTAACCACAGGCTTATTGGCTATTAACTGGTTGGAATGTAACCATGGGCTTATTGATTATTAACTGTTTGAACACATAACACATGAATGATGGGGTTATTGTGATTGTATTTACCCTTCCTTTGTAAGTCTCAAGGAATTTGGGGTGGTGAGTTCAGACACGTACACATGGGGTATAAAAGATTTTCACAAATGCTAGTCGGGGTCCTTGGCTAAGAGGAGCCTCTGCCCTGGGCCCGCCGGTGTATAAACTGCACTCCACTATCTGCATTGTCCTTCTGAGTGAGTCTGTTTCCTGGAACGTGTGGCTACAACACCTGGGTGACCTTGGTCTCTGCTTTCAAGGCCTTTAACTGATTGGCTGAAATTCACTCACCTCATGGAGGGTCAACTGTTTCACTAAAAGTCTACTGTTTGACTGTTAATCTAAACACCCTCACAGAAACATCTACAGTAATATTTGACCAAATAGCTGGTTCTGTGGCCCAGCCAAGTTGACACATTGAAATTAACCTTCACATAGGGTGACACGGTACCAGGGATCAGGACATGGACATTTCAGTGCGTTCATTGTCCAGCTCCTCCTGTCCTAAGTTGGATGTCCATGTCTGGGTCTGGGCTTGGCATATTACACACACACCCTCTCACTTAGATGGTCAGGACCCCAGAATGAGGGTGTGTAAGGGTGGCTGCAGGTTATGGTGGGAGAGCATGGACTCTGAGCCAGATGGCCGGTCCAGTCCCAGCTCCACCACCTTTAGGCATTGCATGTGTATGTGCTCTGTTGTGTCTGACTCTTTGCAACCAATAGACTATAGCCTACCAGGCTCCTCTGTCCATGGGCTTTCCCAGGCAAAAAGACTGGAGTGGGTTGCCATTTCCTACTCTAGGGGATCTTCCCACCCAGGAACTGAACTTAAGTCTCTGTATCTCTGCATTGGCAGGCAGATTATTTACCACTGAGCTACCTGGAGGCCCTCTGGCACTTCAGCGGTGGGCATGTGGCTTGGTCTCCCTCCCTCAGCCTCAGTGTCCTCCTCTGGAAATCAGGGCTGATCACCACTGCAGTCACATGAGGAGTAAATGGAGTTAAGTGGGGCCTCCTTCTCCCTCCCTTCCCAGCAGACTCTAACAGATACCTGCTGATTGATTGTCTTCCACCTGGCCTGCCTACCCTTTCATTCTGGTGCAGTTTAACTGACCCAAGGGTTTTTATTATTTCCATTTTACTTAAGCTAGAGAAGCAGTAAATTTATTTTAAGGCTTTGATCTTGTTCTTTTCCTCTCATGCCCATAAATTATGACCCAACAGGTCGTGCACAAATAGTTTGGTTTTATATCTCTCATTAATCTTTGCTATATTTTGTAAGCAAACTCAGTATGGTGAACTGGGTTTTAATTAAATCTTGAAATTTCCTGTATTTCACAACTTGCTCTCACATTGGACTGTCAAAGAAGGAGTCTATATAATTTCATGGGGAACAGTTACCTTTACTACAAATATGCAAAGCAGAACTTGCTTTCTTTGAATTCTTGTTCTAGAGTGTTTTATTTTCTTTGCAGTGCCTGATGGAACTTTCCTGTGCTTTCTCAAATGAACAGGGCACATCTTAGCACTCTGAGAAGAGTACACAGAAATCCCAGCAGCTTCAGCAGGCCCCTAAGTCCTCTCTCCCCACACTGTACTCTGCCCCACTCCTGCCTCCATCATCCCCAAGTCTGCTTCCTAAAACAGTGAGAGAAACCAGAGCTGTCACCTCCAACCACCTTTCTCTTGCAGGTGCCAGTGGTGAGCATGGAGTCAACCACTGAGCCCCTTCAAGGGCAGTGGACAGCATCCAACTATCAGCTCCTTCAGGTTCTCTTTTGTAGTCTTCATGAGATGGGTATGCAAAGGCCCTGCCACCTCAGCTTGGTGAAGGACCATCCTGATGGCAACACGTGCCCCAAAGGGCTTCCTGCCGGGCCTGGCCTTCTCCAAGCTGCACTGTGTTGCCTGACCCCACCGTCTCTACTTCTTTTCACAGGTTCTTGATGCCTGTCTTACAGCCAGTGAGACACTTCACACCAAGACATCATGGTATCTCCTTCCCCTTAACCCAGCTCGCAATAGCGTCCCATGAATGAACAAAGTCCTGATCCTGGTCTCTAAGCTATCTCTGCCTCACACGCATCCTCTCCATTGCCACCCTCTGTCTTCCTAGACCCAAGAAGCAGTCTCTCCACTAAAAAGTCTATCTGCCCCCTGGGTCTCCCGCATCCAACATCTATACTGGAGTGGTTCTCAAGGAGACCAGTCACTCCCCAGATTCAGGCTGCCCTGATGATGGTTATGCTGCTTGTTCTGGGGCATGGGGCCCATTCCATTTTCATTCCTGCCCATTTCTCCAGCCCATCTTTCCTTAAGCCACACAGGCTCTGGGTGCTGGCCTTCAGGAGCATAGGTGCTTGTGTCACTCTGGGCTTGCTGGTGCCAGGGTGTTCTTTTGACTCTTGACCACCCTGCTTCGAACTGAGCTGTGAGGCTCTTAAAAGCAAGAGTTAGTCTTGTTTGGATTGTAGCCCAGTGGAAGCTCCAGAATTTCTGTATTGGAGGGACTCAGAATGGGTTAGGGTGCTAGGTGACTCTTTGAAGACTGCATTTGTGTTGGGACCAGAACCTGGTGGTCAGGAGTCGACGATAAGAAAGTAAGAGAGAGAAAGAGGCTGATAGTGCTTGTTGGTCCTTTAATGGACCGGAACCTGGTGGTTCCTAGAGTAAGAGAGAGAAAGAGGCTGATATCCCCTGGTTTACGCGGGAAGCCAATAGAGTCCCGTTCTTAGGGCTCGTGCTGCTGCACGTAGGCACCAGGCGCCCTCTCGAGTGGGTGAAGGCACAGTGCGCCTTCTCGAGAGGGGCTTAGAAGCCCGGGCAAGAAAGTGAGCTCAGCGGGCCTCCGCGCTCCAAGGAATTAGCCAGAAATAGAGAGAGAGAGAAAAAGAAAGAAGAAATAGAAAGAAAGAAACGGGGACCAAAGCTCTGATGGAGCAAAGGTGTTTTAATCAACATGGCGTGGGCATATATACTGTCTTACAAGGTGGTTATTCTCAGCAAAGACAAAGATTAAAATTCCAGACTTACAAAACATAAGATGATCCCTATCAAAGAGAGAGTTGCAAATGATCACCTTTTACCATTTGGCTCATAAAAAGGAACAGGGTACTTATCACTGTAATGAGAAATGCCTGGATTCCTCAGCCCCAGGTAAGGCATGCCTCTCTTCTTAATTCCTGAATATTCAGGAATCAATAAGGCCCAGAGGGTTCCTGACAGATCCAAAACAGCACACAGGAAGCCTTTTGTTAAATGCTTCCTGACACATTTGAATAGGAAAACTGCTTTTGCTTAGACCAATTGATAGTTTAGAGTGGTTTAGAGCCTGTGGAGATCTGAGGTTCTAAATGTCTTCAAAGTTCCACTCAGGACCACTGCTGTTTCCTGCCAGTGCCTGGTACTGAGAAGTACATAGAATCCACAGTGTACATCTGAATGGCTGGTGGGGCAGCAGGGTCCATGGGCGAGAATCTAAATATGCATACAGTGTATGAGACACTCATTTTCATGTGGTTGCAGTGTGAGGGCAGAACTTCAAGGACGAGCAGGGGTCCTGGGGGAGGGGCAACGGAAGCAGCAGTTGTGGGTGTGCATGGAGTGCCCAGGGCTCACGGGCACCCAGCCAGGTCAAGTCTGGAGCTCTGAGAGGTAGCAGATGCCCTGAGGATTTGTCCATTGCCACCATGGGGCCTCAGTGGATGTCCTGGGTTGGTCGCACCCAGCTGCCTTTCGTTTTAAATAGGTTTAAGAGGGAAATTCACACTCTTGTTATTTCACATTTTTCAGGATGATCCAGGCACATGTTCTTGTGGGCAAATGAAATTGGTGGTGAAACTTAACACTGACTTGATGCTGGGTGTGTTCTCACAGCTGTCCAGGAAAGTGAGGTGCTCCTGTTATAGCCATGCTTTCCAGGAAACAAACTCACTCAGAAGGACAATGCAGATAGTGGAGTACAGTTGATTACACCGGCGGGTCCAAGGCAGAGTCTCCTCCTAGCCAAGGACCCCGACCAGCATTTGTGAAAATCTTTTATACCCCATGTGTACGTGTCCAAACCCACCACCCCAATTCCCTTGAGACTTACATAAACAAAGGTAGGGTAAATACAACTACAATAACCCCATCATTCACGTGTTATGTGTTCAAACAGTCAATAATCAATAAGTCCGCAGTTACATTCCAAACAGTTAATAATCAATAAGCTTGTGGTCACGTTCCAACCAGTTAATAATCAATAAGCCTGTGATTACATCCTGATAGGTACGGAAAATGTTTATGACCTGTCCGGAGACAGGGGTAATTACCGTATGTTTCCTCTTAGGCAATGAGTAACCTGGATGTGATCTTCAAGATTCCCCTGTCCGGAGGGGGTCTTATCCTTCCATTGTCGTTCTCACAGGCACTAAGCAGAGAGTTCAGAGTCCACAGGCAGCCGAGCATGATCAGCACAGATAGGCCTGAGATGGAGTCCTGGCCCTATGAATTCCTTCTTCACTCCCAGTCTTGCCAGTGAGGACTCTGGGCCGTATTCTCAGGATTGCATGGCTACAATTAAGAAAAGCTAGAACCTGGTTCCCACTGTTCTGCTGTGATCTCTGTGTGGCCACCCCAGTGGGTGGCTGGGGGGTTGGGAGAAGTTCTGTGAGGGCCTAGGCACCTGGGTGCTGGCCTGGGCCATCGCACTGACCTTCATAACATCCTGCCCAGGGGGGTGTTTTCAGCCCACTGATCAAACAGGCTCAGATGAGTTACAAGACTCCTTTCACCTAGCTCGTTAGGGGAGTGTAGGGATTTGAGCCCAGGCTATCTGATGCAAAAGCAGGGAAATCACATTGCTCTTAGCTGAAATGACTACATTTCTGCCAGGATTGTTTTAGCAGAACATAACACATAGGGGATGTTAGCTTTTCTGCTCCCTTATGAAGAGCAGAAACTTTATCAGCAGCATGGTTTATTATACAGAGCAGGTTTCTCTTTTCATTTTTGGCCAGAATCACATGTTTTCATTTCTGCTTGAATATCTTCAGTGTTCCCTGGACCCCTGCCAATTAACAGTGCTGGGAGCTCCACTTTTAACAAAATTACACTTAATCATACTATCTGTGGCCTCAAGGGAGAACCCAAGAAGTGTGCGGATGCTGTCTCCGAGTTTCAGGTAACTATAAATCCAGTGTTCTCCAAGAAGGAAAGGAGATTCAGAAACATGATGGCCTAAAAGTAAACATGATTAAAAAATCTTCCTTCATTAAGAATTAATATTTAATCCTCATCCTTCTAACCAGTGCTTAGGTGTGGAAACTATTTCTTTTCCTGGGTTGAATGTCAAGATTTACATTTAAATGGGCCTGTTTTGCATAGAGACTGTAGCTGGGGCCCTAATGAGAGAGTTAATTTATGTGGTTTTAGATGTTCAGGTTTCATTAGAGTTCAGCCTTGAAGTAAGTTGCGGATGCCAGTCTTCAAAGCTCCCTAAGCAGATACTCTTCCTAAAGGAGCAGCCTCACATTTTGAACGCCACTTCCTATGGAATTTATCCTTTACTGGAATCTTTCTTCCTTCTGTTGTCTGTAAGCAGGATGATGCCCCTCTTTCCTCCGGCAAACCCAGGGACAAAGACAGTGGGGAGGAAAAGGGGTCCTTACAGCACTTGTGTAGCCCCAGGCAAGTGCCTCGGGAAGCAGCTGCTTTGCTCATGCTGGGCCTCACTGAGCATTACACAGGTCAGGTGCATTTAAGCCTCTTTAGTGAAGACCAGATTAGCTGATTCCAGAGCTTTAGAAAATCCAGAGATTTACTTTTGAAGGAATGACCACTTAAGGTCTAGCTGAACAGCATCATGGCTGTTCATGGTAAAGTTACTTTGGATTAGGGTGAGAAAAAGTGATTAAGCTGAGGTCCTCTCCCAGGGGACCTTCACAGAACACATTTGTGAAGAGCTGTGTGACCTGGGGAGCCTGTGAGATGGCTTTACCTCTGGCCAGTGACTGCACCACTGTTGTGGACCAGCGCAGTGCCATGCAGACTGTGTGATTAATCCTCTTTGGTAAGAAGAAGATGAGGCTCTGTGTGGCCACCTAGGCTGCTCCAGAGGCCACCACTAAATCCTGATCAGAACCAAGGCTTGAAACAAGCCCCAGGCCCATGTAAGGCATGACCATTTTCATAAAATTTCTGCCTGCCCTCCAGTCTTTCCCCTCAGCTTGGAGACAGGCATCTCTTCTGGGTCTGTCAGGCAGAGTAATAAGAGGGCTGACTGTTGGGGAGGGTGCACGTCTGTGTTGCCCGTCCTGCCCAGCCCTCCATTAGCCTGGCAGTGTTGGTAGATCTTTTTGTAAAAGAGGCTAAGAAAGATTGAGGGTAGAAGGGGAAGAAAGTATCAGAGGATGAGATGGCTGGGTGACATCACTGATGCAATGAACATGAACTTGGACAAACCTTGGGAGATGGTGAGGGACAGGGAAGCCTGGCATGCTGCAGTTCCATGGGGTTGCAAAGAGTCAGACACGATTGGGCGACTGAACAACAATAACATCAGTAAATTTGCCCGGCCAGCTTGCACTTTTACTGCCTGCAGCAGTACATCCGGACTGTCCTCCCACCTCCAGTTCCTCCCTCTCTTTTAGCAGGGGACACCTACATACTTCTCAAGGAAGGTGGAAGCCATCCAGGGATATCTGTAGCTTCCATCTCTAAGGCCATCTGTCATCTTGCATCTATAGCCATTCTTTCCCTCCCCCTCCTGTCATAGCAGAGGAGCTGTGAGCTTCTGTTTCTGAGGCCAACAGGCTCCCATGCTCTGGATTCTGCCCTTTCTTTCTGCTTTGGGATCTTTCTTTGTCCATGAGACCTCCCCTCCAACTCTCATGTCTCCTATGGTATGGAGAGAAAACCAACTGAGCACACAAGAGAAACAGCTAGAAAGTCACGTCCTCACAGGGGAACTCCTCATCTTTGCCAGTCCCACCCTGTCCCTCACCCCTGCACCCCTATCCATCAGGTGGGTTGCCTGCACTCCCTCCCCATGTGGTGTCAGGATTCACAGATCCCAAACATGCAGACTGTCACCTGCTCATCTTTAGCCTGGTCTCTCACCAGAGTCCCAGATCCAAATATCCTCTTGCTATCTTGACATCTCACTTGGACCCACAATGCTTGGACCCTTGGATATGCTGAATTGCAGCCTGGCACATTCAGATGCCCATCCTTTCCCCCCATTCCTGTCCTTTATCAGTGCAGCTTTCACCCCCATAGGCTGTTTGGACCCTGCAGGCCAGTCTACTCATCTGCCACATCGTTGCCCACATTGCCCTGGGAACCTCTGTAGCACTGAGTGTTTCTCTGGAAATCTGGCGCCCTCCTCAGCACAGCCTCCATGATCCTGGACATGTGGTGACATGTTCACCATCACGTCCTGAGGCAGCTGCCCAGTACTTCTAGGCCACGAGGGTGCTTGCTGACTGCATTGGCAGATGTTAATCCCCTCTTCCACAGGACTGAGTCCTCTCACTAGACTGTGAACTCTTGAATATGGGGCTTGTGGCCCATGTGCCTATCTCAGTGCTGTGCAAAGAGCAGGCAATTGGTAAGTGTTTGACAAATTAATGAGAGAATAAAAGAACACACAAATGAGTCACGTTGAACAAATCATATGCATTTGGCTTTGCGTTTCTTCACCTTTAATATGGGGTTACTGCCTCAATCCTTACCTTTTCCTGGGGTCCTCAGAATGGTGGCTTTCAAATTTTACTGTAGGCTGAAATCATCTAGAAGGCTCATAAAGCACAAAGTGATGGGCTCCAACCCCCAGGTGTTAGAGCCAGCTGATCTCAGCTAAATCCTGTGAATGTGGAGTTCTAACAGATTCCAGGTAATGCTGATGGTGCTGGCCCGGGACCACATTTAAGAACAACTGCTACAGAGATGCGGATCAAAGACTTGCAGAAAGAACTTCTCAGCTCATAGCCCAGTCTCTCTGCTGCCCCTAAGGAGCTCTGGTTACAGAGTGCACACTCTCAGGAAGGCTGGGCCTACAATTAGGCATCTGTCAGCTTAAAAGGAAGGGTGAGAAGCTGCTGGAATAGATCATCAAATGATCAATTTGCAACTGCCTGGGAGAGCAGAAACGAGCTTGTAGCAATCGATAGGCTACAGCAGATAGTGAGTAGGGGTGAATGCCTGACTTGCCCCCACGAGTAGGGGCAGCACAGCCTGCCACCTTCAACCACAAGCCTGCCACCCATTCTGTCCATGCCAGCTGAGATCCTCCGTGAGCCAGGCTGTGCTGGGTGCTGGGATCCCACAGTGGGCAGCCTGGCCTTTCCACTGTGCCTGCGGAGAGGCCAGTAAAGACTGCTCTCATGGTGGATGCTGGGTCACAACTTCTAGTGAGTGCCTGCTGTGAACTGAGTCGCAGCAGCTTGTCCAAGTCCCAGTCCCTTCTGGTTTTCCAAGTAGCTGTCTCTCCATGAGACCCTGTGTTGGCTCTGCTCACCTGACCCCGCATTTCACAAATGGCCTCACTCAGGCACAGGCACCTTTGTTTCTCCCCAGGGCACCCCCATGTCTTGTCAGTGCAAAAGAAGGAATCACTGCCTTCAAAGAACTTGTTGCTTATTTTTTAAATTGAGGTAGAGTTGATTTACAATGCTGGGCTAGTTTCAGATGTATAGCATAGTGATTCAGTTACATATCTATCTATGTATCTATCTGTCTATATCTAACTTGTAGTTTATTTAAAGGAACAAAACTACAACACAAGTCAAGTAATTGTTGCCCCTACATTGAACTGAGCTGGACTGGCCAGCCTCTGCACTCCCTCCCCACCTGGACTGGGCAGGGAGGGTTGTAATGAGCTAAGTTGGGGCGGATGCCAGCTCATCACAACTGGAAAGTAAATTCTCACTCAAAGCTGCCAGATTAATTGACACACCTGCGAAGAGATGCATACAGCTGGCATCTAAATTGAAATGTCAACTATGATATAGGCAGAAACAACTGCACCAGATCTACTTCTTATGAGAAAATGAACAGGGTTCCCCACCAGAGACTGAATGCATCAAACACCTCATCCTTGTGGTGGGGAGTCACTGAAGGATGGTCACAAGCTCAGAAATGGGTGCAGCACCTAGTGAGTATCAGGCACTGTCCCAACCCTCATACCTATTAGCTTACTCATCCTCACAGCAATCCTGTGAGCTGGGAGGTACCATCACCCCTGATGTACAGATCAGGAAACAGGCTCGGCAAGGTTCAAGGACTTCTCTGAGGTCACATGGCTATCAAACACACCTGAAGGCTTGGGCAGAATTTTTGGAAGATGGGTTTCAGAGTGTGGTGTCTCCACTTAGGGTCCCAGTGCCCTGTGCGTTAACAACACTCCGAGTGTTTCTGATGCTGGCTGAAGTGTGAGAGCCACTGGCTTGTGGTGTGTGGGGGCTGGTAAGGAAGATTTGTGGGAAAAGAGATTGCAGGAAAGGGTACTTTATAATCTTGAACACATGCTGGTGGACTGTCCTGTGTTTGAGTTGAAAAATGACTTTTTCCTGTCCAATCTAGTGGCAGAGAGGCTGAAGCTAGTTCCACAGTAGGCTCGAATGTTGATGAAGCAACTCACTGACCATCTACAGGTGCAGGAGTGGTCTTCCTCATTTGTTGGTCTAGGGAAGGAAGTGGCTGAGGTGCTGAGGGATAGGATGGGATGGGAAAGAAGATGGGCAGATAAACAGCAGATGCTTACAGGTCTGCTCCTCTGACCACCCGGCCTCCCCTAACACAGGCACTTTGTACCTCCACCATCCTCCTGCTTGGGTCCTGCAAATCTGAGCCTTGCTCCCTGATTGGAAGTATTGTCTGCCTTGCACTTGGTGTCTTGCTTGCCTTCCTTTGTGGCCATAGTTTACATAAACTCTTGGTGACAGCTTTCCTTGAGAATAGCCAAATGACGCCACATCTGCTTGACTCCCTTTGCTCCTCCACCTCCTCTATACCTCCCAAGGACAGTGCCTGCCTGGACCTTCCCAGTCTTCTGAGACGGACCAGACTGATGTGACACTATTGTCACAACCAGATCATCCTCATATCGAATGCATTAACTCAAAGCTGTCCTTTTTGCTATGTGTGTGTGCTGTGTGCAAAGTCACTTCAGTCATGTCCAGCTCCTTGCAACCCTATGGACCATAGGCCGCTAGGCTCCTCTGTCCATGGGATTCTCCAGGCAAGAATACTGGAGTGGGTTGCCAGTGTCTTCCTCCAGGGGATCTTCCCAACCTTGGAATCAAACCTGCATCTCTTGCATCTCCTACTTTGGCAGGTGAGTTCTTTACCACTAGCACCTCCTGGGAAGCCCTCTTTTTGCTAACATGTTTCTAAAAGAAGATCAGAGGCTGCAAAGAGATTGACATCTTAATCTGCCCTAAACATAATTGTGTCACATGTTTGTAAGGTATGTGTGTATGAGGGTTCGTGTTTGTGTGTGTGTCTGATCGCTGGACACTCATGAAGAAATGACTTAGGCTGGTAGCCTTCAGATCAGTTATAAAGCACATTTCAAAATAGAATATATTGTACAAAAGTTATTCCTGTTATCTCAGGAGTGTTCCAGTTAGTTAGATCATAATCTGGAGCCATAATCCTTCATAAATTTCTCCATGGATATTCTGCAATGAAGGCATGATTCCTGTCCCGTGGCTATGGTTTTGTCCTGCCCAGGCAAGGCTAATATGGAATATGTTAATTATCTGAAACACCTCACACACAGGCAATTTTGTTTAGTCAGGTGAAAGAAAATTTACATTCAATATATTTCACCCATTAAAAGTGGGCAATTCAATATTTTTTTTTTGGTGTAATAAGAGTTATGCAATTACTATAATCTAATTTTAGAGTATTTCATCACACTCCAAAGACATCTAATACTCACTAGCAGTTCTTCCCCAATACTCCTTCTCCAAGCCTCTGGCAATTACTAATCTACTTTCTGTCTCTATAGATTTGCCTATTCTGAACATAAATAGAATCAAATAATATGTGGCCTTTTGCTTCTGGCATTTCATTTGGTATAATGTTTTTGAGGTTCATCCACATAGTGTTTATCAGCACTTCATTCGTTTATGAATGGACAGTATTCCACTGTGTATATATACCACATTTAAAATAATCAATTGATATACTGACATTTGGGCTGTTTCCACCATTTGAAAATTGTGCTGCTATGAACAAGGATGTACATGCATTTGTTTGAGCACCTGTTTTCACTTCTCTTGGGTCTGTATCTAAGAGTGGAATTGCTGGGTTATATGGTAAAATTGTATTTAACTTTTTGAAGAGCCACCAGATAGTTTTCCACAGATTCTGAACAGTTTTACATTCCCACCACTAATGTATGAGGGGTCTAATTTCTCTACATGTTCAGCAACTCTTGTTATTTTACCTTTCTGATTATAGTCATCCTGAGGGGTGTGAAATGGAATCTTATTGTGGTTTTGGCTTGCATTTCCCTAATGATTTTGAGCGTATTTTGATGTGTTTATTGACCATTTGTGTATCTTCTTTGGAGAAATGTCCATATTGATCCTTTGTCCAGTTTTTGATCCTTTGTCCATTTGTTAATTAGGTTATTTAAAATTTTTTATTGATTTTTATGAATTCTTTATATATTTAGATACAAGTCCTTCACAGAATTCATGATGTACAATTATCCTCTCCATTCTATTTTTAAGATTATATTTCACTTATAGTGAAATAGGTAATATTTTGTCTGTGTTCCCTGTGTTGTATAACATACAACCTTGTAACTTATTTTATACCTAATTAGTTTGTACCTCTTAATTCTCCACCCCTATATTACCCCTACCTCTTCCCTCTCTCCACTGGTAACCACTAGTTTATTCTCTATATCTGTGAGTTTGCTTCTTTTTTGTTATATTCACTAGTTTGCTCTATTTGTTAGATTCCAAATATGTATTTGTCTTCCTCTATTTGACTTATTTATCATAATCCCCTCCATGTTCATGCATGTTGTTGCAATGGCAAAATTTCGTTCTTTCTTATGGATGAGTAGTATTTTTTTATATAAATATACACCACATCTTCTTTATTCCTTCATCTGTTGATGGCCATTTAGGTTGCTTCCAACCTACATAGCCAATAGCCAATAGTCTTGCCTATTGTAAATAGTGCTGCTATCAACATTAAGTTACACGAACCTTTTCAAATTAGAGTCTTCATCTTTTCCAGGGGTATATTCAGAAATTGCTGGGTCATATGGTAGCTCTTTTTCAATTTTTTTAAAAGAAACCTCCATACTGTTTTCCACAGTGGTTGCACCAATTTATATTCCCACCAACAGTACAATAGTGTTCCCTTTTCTCCACATTCTATTCTATAAAAGGTAAAAAAAAAAGTTATATTTTTACTTTCTGAATGGTATCCACCTACTTTTTAGATTTTGTCACCTGTGTTTTTGGTGTGGTGTCTAGAAGCTTATTTGTGCCTTCCTTTTGCTGGTGCATGTGCTCTGGTAGCTCCCAGGAAGCAGAGAGAGACAAAACAAGAAGCTAACTGATTTGTGCTGCAGATTGTTGCTGAATCCTGCCTGCACCCCCACCACCCACCACCCACGCCAACTCCCTCTTCAGTAGTGGAGTTCCCAACAACTCCTCCCTCTTCAGTAGTGATCCTTCACTCAGCTTCTGCTGTTATGGCTGAAGGAAAGGATCTGTCTTGGTAAGGAGATTATAGGTTTGTGTAGTGAAGAGCTGAGTCATGGGAAAAGACCCTGATGCTGGGAAAGATTGAGGGTAAGAGGAGATGGGGGCGATGAGGACGAGCTAGTTGGATAGCATCACTGACTCAATGGATATGAGTGAGCAAATGCTGGGAGATTGTGAAGGACAGGAAATTCTTGAGTGCTGCAGTTCATGGGATCTCAAAGAGTTGGATACTACTTAGCAACTGAACAACAACAACTCTTTGCCCTTTTTAGCCTCAGCCTGTAAGCTTACCAGGAGTGTCTGTAGTCCCCAGCTCTGGGCTCTTCTAGAATTCTGCTATTTAAGCTGCCTTTCTTCCTAACTTCTCCAAGCAACTGTAAGTACCCAGGTTTCTGCTTTCTCTGATCTGCCAAATTAGTTGCCACCTTCTCAGCTGCTCTCCCTTCTGCAAAATGTGGTTGATATCTTTCATCTACTGTTACCTTTTCATGTGTTTTCATTGTTGAAGATTTATACCTTTCAATTTTTTTAAACTGTTACTTCAGTGGTATTTCATGAAGGAATAGACACAGACTTGTGTTTTCAGTTCATCTGTATCAAATGAGGTATGGTGAGGATGACAGAAACCATGTAAGACATTTCAATTAGAGGAGGTTTAGCACAAGGTATTGGTGTCAGGGGCTTCCCAGGTGGCGCCAGTGGTAAAGAACCCACTTGCCAATGCGTGAGATGTAAGAGATGTGGGTTTGATTTCCTGGGTCAGGAAGATTCCCCTGGAGGAGGACACGGCAACCCACTCCAGTATTCTTGCCTCAAGAATCCCATGGACAGAGGAACTTGGCAGGCTATGGTCCATAGGGTTGCAAAGAGTTGGGCACGATGAAGTGACTTAGCACATTGGTGCTGGAGGACTGAAGGAGCAGAGTGAAGGGAGCCCTGCAGTAACTCAGGTATGAGGAACAGCATGAAAAAGCTATTATGCTTAAGGTTGTGGAAACAAATGGATTTCCCCAGGTCTTAGAACTCAGAGATGGGGCCACTGAGATCTTCAAGGAGTTGGCTTGTGGCTGGACTTCTGAGGGCACAGCATCTTTGCTGGGCTGCTGAGGGGTACTTCAAGAGCAATTGTCATAATCCCGAGGGGTGTGCTGCAGAGCCAGGGCTGGGAGTTGCACAGAACGTTGGAGCTAACACGTTTTACTTCTCTACAGGGAGGCTAGTGATGTTGGTGTTGACAGGAGCCCATTCTCCCTTCCTGTCACCAGTGCCTTCCAGTGGTGTATCTTAATCACAACCAGCTAGTTCTGAAGTCTGGGAATGGCTGTCTGCAGATTTTCAGACTTACTATCACAGAATAGAGTAGGGAAGGACAGGCTTGGGGCTGAAAGACAGGATTTAAAGCAGCAAAGGTGACACAGCCACCTTGGTGGCCCATGAGGAGGATGGAATGAAAAGGATGGAGTTTCAGGGAACTTTAAAGAGGATGTAGCAATAGTTTTGGAGAAAAGCTATGAAAACTGGCCTGCAGATACAAGGTCAGTTAGAGAGTTATTTGGAAAGTAAAGTCCTTGCTATTTGGGGAGTGGCTAGAGTAGTGGAGGAAAAGGGAGAAGGAGAAATCAAGGATGAATTTCCCACATTAGATTTGGAAAACTGGTTGACTGTTAGTCTAATTCATTGGATCTGGGCAAGAGAATAATGCTGAGCTCAGTTCTGAGTTCAAATTCTTGGGGGACATCCATGTGACAGGCTGTGGGATGTTAGGTTGAGAGTCATATGAGAAGTCTGTGCTGGGGTCCCAGCTTTGGGAGCTGTTGGCGTGTGAGTGATTTTAGCTCTGGAAATGTATGTAGAGGGTCCTAGAGTAAGCTTTGGGGGACATCAACCTTTACCTACAGACAAGTTGTCCTTCTAAGCTGTGATTTCCCTGCGATGAGCACCAGGTCACACTGTGCGGTTTGTAGTTGGCAGCTCTGCAGTGTGAATCTTGTTCCCAGACAGCTTTACCTGGGGAGACCCCACCCACTGGCACCCTCACAGGTTATCTATCTCTGTATCATCCAATCAGTGCTGACCGCTGAGTCCCGTGCAGCATTGGAACCTCCAGGATTCTGTTCTCCTTTCAGGAAACCTGCTCCTGTGCAGGGCAGGGGAGAGAGGATGGTGGTGGTAGGTTGGAGCAGGGTGCTTTGGCCCCTCCCCCTGCAGACAGCTACCTTCTAGCCCAGGAACACACCCAGCTGCTGTTCTGGGACAGTCCTCACCATCTCTCCACTGAGCTTCACTGCCACAAAGGAGACTTTATCTGCTTGCTGGAGCACAAGGAAACACACGGCTTAGAAAGAAAGGCTGCCATCAGCCTTCCTGGGCTTAATGCAGGGTCACTCACTCTGCTGGCTCAGGCTGTGCCTTAGTCCCAGTCTGGAGAGGTAACATGACAGAGTCCTGGGCCTATCAGAAGACCCGAGCCACAGGCAGCCCCCTTTTTCTCTCAGGGGACACTGTTTAGTCATTGTGCTCACAGGCTTCCATCATCTTGGTGGGAACTGGTCAGGGATTTGGCATGGTCTGTCAACTGCTCCCCCATTCACTCATTATTATTTATTTCAACAGAATATTTCTAAGAGCCTACTGCAGGTGAGACACAGCTAGTGAGATGCTGTGGAGTCCTTGGAAGGTGGGTTCTGGAGAGTGCACCTGAGCTGGTGCCTGAAAGTCTAAAAGTGGGCAGGGGAGTGTGGCAGAGACTGGAGCACAGAGTCTGCTAGAGCCAGAATAGGGGCCCCAGAGGTGGGAGGGGCTGACGGGTCACTTGGCCCAGGTTGTGTAACCCCGTGAGCCACAGCAAGGAATTTGGGCTGCATCTTGGGGCCATCAAAGCACAGGGATGTTTGAAGCTGTGATGTGGACGAGCTGCTCTTTAGGAAGGGCTGCAAGGTGGGGGATGGGTTTAAGATGGCAAGGCTGGACTTTGGTCACCAATGTGCCAAGAAAGGCCTTTGGCACCATCCTCTGCACATATAAACAGTAATCTTATCTACATCTGTTCCTTCTGCAAAGATGGTTCTTGGAAAAAAAATCCTTTCTCACCTGTTTGAAGGAAGGCTGCATTATCTATGTGCTAAAGATTGCTGCCCCAGTCTGCTGTGATAATTAGCTTATTTTATATCTTGCTAATACTCTTAGGCTGCCCAGGTTGTTTATAAGAAAAAAATGCTGTTTATGTGTCTCATGAGACCCATAATTGCATATGCCTAGTTTTTGTCTGAAAT
Organism: Cervus canadensis; assembly: GCF_019320065.1. NCBI lineage: Eukaryota > Metazoa > Chordata > Mammalia > Artiodactyla > Cervidae > Cervus > Cervus canadensis. The sequence continues at coordinate 71,642,915 of NC_057400.1, forward strand.
CGCTTTAAAACGTATCAGGCAACAGGCCATGTATTATCTATAAAGAACATATCAATACTTTTCTAAATTAACATTTTGCATTTTTTCAACAGATTTGAGCTATGAAAAAATATTTCAATAAATTCTTGCTCCATTAATCAAAGCAGTTCTCTCCTGGATATAGAAAAAATGGTTAGTGGGTCCATGTCGGGACGTAATGAAGACCTATGTAAAAGGTATTGGCAAGAAACTTCTAGAGGAGAACTTTGAAGTGGGGAGCAGGGGTAACTGCTATATCACACTGGCTGTCTTTTCAGTGGAATAGTTGCATCTTGACATCATTATCAAAATCAGTGCATTTTCCTGAGAAACTTACAAGGTTTAGTTGCTTATGGAATACACTGTGCACAGAGATTATGCTGGCTGATTTGCCGAACATTGTTGTGCTGAACATGTTTTTAAACTCAGTATTTTTTTGGGTGGTCGTCCTCATTCATTCATTTTCCGTAATCAATTTCATTGACCAAGAATCTGCTAATTGCTTTTTATGATGATTCCATTTACTCATCAGGTGGCTTCCCAGGTGGTTCAGTGGGTAAAGAATCCACCTGCGGTGCAGCAGATGCAGGTTCGATTCCTGGGTGGGTTAGATCCCCTGGAGGAGGGCATGGCAGCCCACTCCAGTATTCCCACCTGGAGAATTCCATGGACAGAGGAGCCTGGTGGGCTACAGTCCATGGGGTCGTGAAAGAGTTGGACACGACTGAGCAACTAAACAACGACAACAATCGACATGCATAACTGTGTCCTTTTTTCCTATTTAAAAAATGTTTTATCTGAGTATAGTTGCTTTACAAAGTTGAGTTAGTTTCTACTGCATAGCAAAGTGATTCAGTCATGTGTATACATACATCCCCTCTTGTTTGGATTTCCTTCCTGTTCAGGTCCCACAGAGCGCTGGGTAGAGTTCCCTGTGCTGCACAGTAGGCTCTCATCGGTTATAAATTTTATACACAGTATCAATAGCATACACATATGTCAATCCCGATCTCCCAGTTCATCCCCCCTTTCCCTCTTAGTGTCCACACATTTATCTTGTGTCATTCTGATGACTGTGTCCTGAAGTTGCTTCTCCTAACTTTGCACAGAGGTGAAACTAGTCCAGCTCCGCATTCACAGACACAGCCTGAGAGGCACAGAGGAGCACACCGTCTGTGACTTGTGGGGATGCTGTGGGCGTGGGGCTGACCCTGGGGGCGGGTCTGTGCCCATATCCCCCTCCTGACAGTGGCTCTGAGTCAGGCTGACAGGGTGATGATTCCCTGAGAGCACGGAGCTGGGCCCCAGAAGACCTGGCCCCCCCACACTGCTGCCCTTCATTCGGCCTTGCCGGCAGGGGCCACACGTAGCCTCTGCAGCCTGTAGCTCTCTTCTCCAGGCACACGTGCCTGTCATCTTGCCTGTGCCCACACTCCTGTTACTATCATTATACCACTGTCACTGAAGGCGGTCACTCCAGGTCACTTCCCCTGTGGCTCTGCACTGCACGTCCAGCCACCTCTTTGATGTCCTGAAGGTACCTCCAGTGGACCTTCCTGTCCTGGGTTCTGATCTTCCCCACCCAGTGCTCGTTCCCCTCAACCACCTATCTCAGTGGTCCCCTCATGACCTCGAGGGCAGTGAATTCAGGGCTGTTCTGGATGTTACCTTCTCTTCTGCTCCCTTGGCCTCTCTTCCTGAGTCCACCTTTGAATTATAATTGAATGCAGATAATTCTCCATGGCCACCACCAAGCACCCTTCCCCTCTTCCATTTGGATGAATGCAACAGTTTTCTGCCTATTTGGTCTTTACAAACCAAGTCACTGCTTGGCTTAAAATTCTCCTTCAGTTAAAAAATAAATCATGGTTGTGGCCCACTAGAAGCCACATCGTGGTCACCCCCCTCTTCCTCAGACACACCGGGTGTCACTCCCTCCTCCCCCTCCCCAGCGGCAGCCACACATCCTTCCTGGTTTCTGGCTGAGTGTGTTCCTTGCACCCAGGGCTCTTGTGGGCTGCTCCCATCTGAAGCACCCCAGGCAAGCCCGTGTTCCCCTGGCCTAGAGCCTGTGACTGTAGGGCTGGGCTGCTCCAGTTGGCATCTGCCAGGGGGCACTGAGGACCAACCTACCCTCCTAATCCCTCCCCAGCCCCACTGCAACCCTCTGTCTGGAAATCTCCTGGACTGTGTGGCTCTGAGTTTCAGAGGGAACAAGCTAGGGGATGCACTCATGCCAGGAGGGGGCTTGGGTCTTCTTAAAGGTCAGGAACTTGACTGTGACCCAGGGAAAGGGGCTGACTCCTCTGAGTCTCAGCTTCTCCTTGATATAACAAGGCTACTTCTAGCCCTCTCTCTTCCACCCCAATAATCAGTGCATCAGTCAGCTCAATCACCTGAAAAAATCTCACCTGTCTGTTCTTCCCCTCAGTTGGACCCAGAGTTACTTCAGAAGAGCACTACTCTCCCTGACCTCACTGGCCAGGCAGGCTCAGCTCTGCAGCTGCAGGAGGATGAGAAAATGTGGCTGATGGGGGGTGGGGTCCTTCACTAGGGAGAGTTCTGGCTCCTGGGGGAAGAACTTGACAAAGAACACATGCAGCTCAGTTACCTTCTAAGGAGCCTTTGTTCTGGTGTCCACTGGGGGCTTATATGTAGACTTGGGGGCAGTCACTGTGAAAGCCCTGAGTCCCTTGCAACACTGGGGAAAGAGGGAACAGTGGTGACGTGTCCTGGGTGGGGCTTGTTTTTTGGAAGACTAAAAGTCTAACAAGAATTCAAAAGTTTTTGGCTAAGTTGTATCTGATTTAATTCCCTCCCTGTCTGTCTATCTTGGGTCCAGCAGCAGGTCTGGATGCTTGCTGGCTTTTCTATGAGAGATGATTTTTTTCCTGGAACCTTGAAGAGATGCTGTGTTTTGAAAGAAAACAGAGACTCTGTGTGGAACATAGGGGTCAGAGAACTGGGCACATAGATAAACTGCAGACAAACCAAACCATTTTATATCCCCAGAACACAGACTGTTAAGAACAGAGATTCAGAATCATTGTGCTGTCTCATGTGAGGCCACTCACTCTCTCTTTTCTGAGCTTGTTCAAGAGTGGAAACCACCCTTCAGAGATATCTCTGGGCACGCTCAGTCCCACGGCCCTGCAAGGAGCAGAAGCCTGAAGGCTCGTTTTGGAGACCTGTCCTCACCTGCTTTACCCTGCTTCCTCCAGCCTCCTGAAAACAGGGAAGTTTAATGAGGTCAAAACAGACAGGAGAGAGCCTTGCTCTCTGGTCCCAGGCACGTTGGCACATATCTGGGGCCGGCAATGGGGATCAGAGGAGTGCCTGGAGGGACAAGCCTCCTGCAGATGGCACAGAGTCTGAACTTCTGTGAGTTTCAGAGTTGACCAACAGGAGCTGAGGGGGGCGGGGGCCAGAGTCCACTGGAAGGGTTTTAAAGGAGCCTCCTGCTCATCATCTCAGTACTAACTCCTGCTCCTTGAATTTTAAAGGGCAGAGCAAACTCTAGAAAGAGAGAAGAAAGCAAGGTGTAGAAAAGGACATCATGATTTTTAAAAGCATCTGTGTTACTATTAAGCCTTACATGACATTTGTGTTAGTCAGGATTCTTAATGCTAGCTGATGTAACAAACAACCCAATGTAATAGAGGTTTAGTTTTGTTGACATTAAATCCTGAGCAGGCATTCAGCAGGCAGCTTTCAGCTTGGCAATTTGTGAATCCAGGCTCCTCAATGTGTAAGTATTGCTATCTGCTAGGGCTTCCTCAGCATCCTCCACTGGTTGCTCTGGATCTAGCAGCCAACCGTCAGGGGAGAAAGAGGGCTTGCTATTCGGCATGGGTGGGTCTGGCCTGCAGGTGCTGTGTGCCACTTGCCACTGGCCTCACTAAACTCCAGAGAGGCTGGGGAATGTGGCCCTCCTTGTGTCTCCGAGGGGAGAGGGGCTTGCAGAGTACTGGCCACTTTTGCCACATCGTCTCCTCTAGTCCTCATGAGGGCCGTGAGGACAGCTGTTATTCACAGGGAAGGCAAGGAAGACCCTGGGAGGTCAGGGAGGCTGAGGCTCCCCACTGGGTGAGGTGAGGAACAAGGCCTTGACCTAATGCATGTTTCTGGTCTAAAGTCCCTGCTTTTTCCTAGAATCAGTGTGAATGAAGTTTTGCTGGCTGAGGCTGGGCGCCCAGGCTCTGTGCTGGGCTGTCTCACACTCACAGTGGGATGTATGTCCCTGTGATAAACTGAGGACTAGATCATGGGACTAAGTCATTTCCCAAACTTTGCTGCCACTAGCTGAAATATTCCATGAATCTGAGTTCTGTTCTCTCTCAGGGGATCCCTAGACTCCCAGCAGTCTGACACTAGACACTTAGAGCTTCACCTCTTTAATCTAAAACTTTGCTCCTAAGTCAGATGTAAAAGCACAAGCAAAATGTACCCTAGGATGTCAAACTGCTAACAGTATACACTCACGTGTAAGTGGAGGGTCTTGAGTGGGTCTGCATTTACACTTGATCATCCCTTGGTCTGTCAGAGACGCTGGAGCCTCAGACGGCAGTTTTCCAGGCATGTCAGCTGAGGTTAGATCACTCTGGCTTTAGTGAATCCTGCCCCTCAACAGTGGGTCATGTCCTTGTCCACATTCCCATTCCATTATTCTCAGTCTGCCAGAGATGGCATCCTCATGTTCCCAATGTAGCTGCCACAGTGCCAGGTGTCATATGCTGACTCCCCCTCCAATGGAAGAAGAGGAAGTGTTTCTTCTCCTAGGTCTCTTTTATCAATGTGGAAAACGATCCCTAGAAGGTTCTTCTGTCTCCATTGCCAAGACTGCTAATATGTCACAGGTCCATGTCTAGATTAATTGATGGCACGAGAAACGCCTTGGGCCCCATCCCACTCCTTGTTCGGGGATGGGCCTTTTCCTCTGGAGCACATGGATACATGGTGGAGGATGGCAAGCTGAACAGACTGGAGTCTGAACATTGTTTAGTGGATGCCCAATGATGACTGTAATGTCCACTGTGGTTTTGAGGCCACTTCAGGTTCTAACAACAGTTTAATATTCCATTTGATGTAACTCCACAAGTATGTAAGCAGTTTCATCCTTCAGGAGGAAAATTTATAAGAAATAAGTCAGTTGATACACTATATTTTGCCAGTCTACTATGTATAGTACTTAGATTTACAATTTTGTTCTACAACTTGAATTTTCTGTATCCTGAGGAATGTCCTTGGCTGATGTCCTTAGCATTGGACTCAATGTATAAGTAGCACACAATTCTGTTCCATTGCTCTATTTGTCTGTCCATATGCCACTGTGACACAATCTTGAACATTATAAGCTTAAGATTGGTAAATATAGTATGATTAATTTTCTGACATTCTTAGAAGTCTTTAAGATTGTTATGGTCCTTCTAGTCTACTATGTTTCCATATATATCTTATGATGAGCTTGCCAGTTTCTGCGTTTCTATCTGATGGTTTTGGTTTGTAAAGATTGAGTCAAAATAAAATATTCACCCAGTTAAAAAAAAAAAAAGAAATATTAGCAACTGAACCTCAGCAGAATCAACCACAGCAGGAGGCCCCCTGGCTGCCCCAGGCAGTGTCCGATGGCCTTTGTGGTGTACACTTGTTGTATCTTGTCCCTGAATCCCATCCTGTACTGCCCTGGGGCATGGTGCTACTTATGTCCTTCTCTGTCGAGACTGGGGGCTCCCAAGGGCCTGTGGTGGTCTGGCTGTCTAGCCCAGGTGCTATTGGAATGGATAAATAGATGAATGAGGGATGGGAGACTGGTAAAGGTGGGGGTGTCTTTAAGGCTGGAGTGTGAAAAAGGGTTGAGAAGAACCCCATAGTCTTTAGACTAAACAAGTCGCTGTGTCTGGCCAACCAGAAGGTGAGCATCCTGGGGAGAACCTATCTCTGATCTTGGTTATAAAGATGATATTGCTTGCAATGAAGTCTTATACCTACATAGAGGTCCTCCTCCCAGAAGATGGCACTGGGGTGTCCCTGAGGAGGCCCACCATGTGGCACAGAGATGAGCCAGTGTGGCTTTGGGGTCTCCCTGCAATGCTAGCCCTTTCTTGGAAACCTGGAAGCCTTCTGGAACCTCCTAACTCTGGCCTCCCCACACTCTGGCCTCATTAATGTGCTGTGCTTAGTCGCTCAGTCATGTCCAACTCTTGTGACCCTATGGACTATAGCCTACCAGGCTCCTCTGTCCATGGGGCTTCTTCAGGTAAGAATACTCGAGTGGGTTGCCATGACCTCCTCCAGGGGATCTTTCCAACTCAGGGACTGAACCCATGTCTCTTGCATTGCAGGCGGATTGTTTACCATCTGAGCCACCAGGGAAACCAATCCATACGTTGTATTAATCTCATTTCTGCCCAGCTCCAGAGCCTTTGCCTCTGCTGCTCCTCCCTCTCAGGATGCCTCTCCCTCACACCCACACATAACTGCCTATTTCTCATTCCTCAGGTCTCATGTCAAATATTCCCATCTCAGTGAGCTGTCCTCGGTCATCACAAGCGGCTCTTTATGACGCACCTGTTATTTTTTCCATCACACTTCTCCATACCTGAAGTTACCTTGTTTATTTAAGTATTTTACTGGTTATCTTTACTGGAAGACTGCAGCAAGCTCTCTGAAGGCAGCTATTCTGCCATATTTACACTGTTTCCAGTGCCCAGCACAAGGCTAGACTTGATGCTCATAAAGCATATGTTTGCCTGACTTCTGGACTGTGGAGTGTTCTGGAATGAGGAAACACTGACCCTTATTGTTTAAAAAAAAAAAAAATAGCATGTCATGTATGAGGCCTTCCATAAAGGTATGTATATTTTCTAATGTGTGGTTTCATTTTCTTCCTTGAGGAAAGATTTTGCACAACCTCCTTACTTCTTTCCCAAAACAACCAGGGTGGGTGTTTGAATGGGGAAGGGTTACCCACAGGCCTCGAGCTCCCAGATGCAACTTTAGACCACTCAGAATCCATGTCCTCACCTGAAGGCTCCATCCATTCCAGACAGGCCCAATTAAGTGGAAAGGCTCCTGCCCTGAGAAAAAATAAGCAAACTCCGTGTCTTGAAAACAAATTGGCAACTGGTCACAGGATCTGTAAAACAAAGTGAGGTCTTAATAAAGCAGAAGGGAAATGGGTCAAACCCTAAGACAAATGGAGTGTTCTTTGCAGCAATCTTATTCTTTCTTCCTTCACACTCCCTTTGCTCTGGAAAGCTCTGTAATTTAAAAAAAGTCAATATATGTGGGACTTTAAATAATTAATTGATATTTAAAGCCCTGTCAGGAAGCTCTGTGGTAAGGTGTCAAGAAATATTTAGTTTCCCCATCAAAGGCATCACACAAATAGCCCTGTCTACCATTAATACATACTCAGTCCCTTGATAAACAGTTATGGTTCTTTTTAATAAGTAAATAATTAGAAAGACTGTGAAACAGTGAGCTGTACCTACTTTCACAATTCAATTAACCTCCTCTGTTCCATAGGGACTGGGCTGGCCTATGTCTGTGTAGGATAGGGTTGTAGCAAAGCTATCAAGTGACCACAGCTCTTTGTTGGGGAGGTCAGCGTCCTGGGGACAGCAGAATTCTTCCTTGACAAAGGGAGCAAAACTGTGGGCTTCTGGAAGCACCTCTTGTCTGCCCATGTAGAGCTCTTTCACAATTTGGAGCAAATTGACTTTGATGTAGAAACATTTGAAAGAATGCCCAGCCAAAGCCAGAAGGAGGTGGGGCCTGCAGATCTTGGAGATGTACTGGGAGGGGGCACCTGGCCTACTTCTGTGGACCCATGGGAAACATGGAGTTGGAGGAAAGGGCTGGTCTCAGGCTGCATTTTAATGTAATTGTTCGTTTGACGATTTTTCTCTTATGGCATGATTCTCAGTAGGGTGATATCATCCCCAAAGGGACAAAACATTGGTTTTTGGGGGGACAAAAATCTTTAATTATTACATTGGTTAATTGTTCTCCAGAGCTCAAGTCTATATGACAAACTCGTACTCCTTAATATCTAATTTCTCTCTTAATAAATTAGTGTACGTTTGACATAGAATCATCATTAAACATTATTTCTCTCCCCTGTGACCTGCTCTCCCTACCCCACTTTTTTCTTTTTTTCTCATTTATTTCTCTCACTAAATTAAGTGCAATATTTCTCCTTGTCAGGGGGGAGTGTAATCCCCATTGGTGATGATGATGACAAAAGGCTGAGAAGTTCTGTTCTCAGGAGGGACTGAATCAGGTCTCCTGCCCATATCAACATCCCAGGACACAGCCTGGCTTGTAGCCCACAGGGGAAGGTGAATGTGAGTGTCTTGAGGGACAAGTGGCAGGACACAGACATCTTAGGTGGGAGGGTGTCAGTGGAGGCTTTGGGGCCATGGAGTGGCTCTGACAGGCTTTGAGCTGAGGATCTATCCTGAGGCTTCCTGGGGAGGTGGTGTCGAGCTGGCCCTGCAGACTTGTGGGAGAGTCTGTCTTACAGAGGCTGTGCCAGACTGTTGCCAGAGAGCCTGGGGCTTCCCATGCTGCCCAGGAAAGGTCTAGGCTGTAAGGCTGGAGCCTGGGGAGTGACTGAGATGGGACTGCAGGAATAGATGTGCTCAGGGGCAGGGGCTGAGCCTTGGGCTCTTGGCATGGGGGGTGGCTCTCCTCCAGGACTCTGATGTGCTGAGGCCCTGCTACTGGACTGAAGCCCTGTGTCCTGGGACGGGCGCATGCATGGGTACCTGCTTTACTCCCTCCTCTCAGTGAGTACTGTCCTCTAGGAGGTCAGGGGTTGACACCCAGGGCCAAAGAGGCAGGGATTTTCAAGGGGTTGCCTAGGTAGGGCTGATGCAAGGGAGAGGAATCATGAGCTGTCCACTCTGAGCTGAGCCAGGTCAAGTCATTGTTAGAATAGCAAGTCTGCTTAGGGAAGTCATCTCCCAGGGGATGCTCAGGTTTGTGGACGCTCATTACCTGCTCCGTCTCTGGCTAAACCCTGTTTGCCCCTAACACCCTACACAAATGCCACATCCCTGCCTCCAGGTCATAGATGGCATGGACCTCTCCCCACCAGGGTGGCCTTGGGAGGGGGCGTGCTGACCCCAAAACTGCTCGTGGCAGTGAGGGGCAGCTGGCCTGCTCTTCTCTGTCTTCTGGACTCTGGACTCTTTGAGACATTGTTGTAACTTCAGTGCTTAGTACAGGTTGCTCCATAAATGTTGCTCAATTGAACTGAACTTGATATTCTTTAAGTTTGGAGCTTATTTTGTCTAATGCTTCTCTTAAACACTGGAGAAAAAGAGACACTTCTGCTCTCTTATTCAGGTTCTTTGGGTGAGATCACATCTCTGATGCTTTAGGGTGATAGTGGTGGTATCATTGGTTACCTCCAGAGATGGTGAATATGGCTTGGAAAGCAACTTGGGGTGGGGTGGGAGAAAGCCCCCCAGCTTCGGGGTTAGGGGGACTGGTTCTGGGATCAGATCTTCCACTCTCCGCTCTTAAAGAATTGTGGTCATCATCATCATCATCTTCATCCCAAGAGTCCCTGACCTGTGTACCCTAAGGACTTTTTGTGAGTCCCAAGTAGGCCCATGTAAGTAAAAACAGATGAGACTCTCATCTTGGGTTTGGGAATATCTGGGTTATTGGCCTTTTTCATCAGGACCAACCCCTTATGAACTTTCACTGATAGCAAAAGAGGAATTCCTTGGAAAGGACAAAAACATCAAGTGAAAACTCTAGAACTACTGAGGATGGTTCCTGGGACTCCTCAGGGTTAGGAGCTGGCTGTGCTTCTCACTTGGCTGCTACTCTCTGGAGCTCATTCCAAGGCTATGCAGTTTGTAGAAATGATTCCTGAAGATAGGTTGCCCTTGCCTTTAATCAAACCCATTAGGGGAAAATTAGAACTTTCCTAAAAGAAACAAGGAAGATTATTCATAAATATCCAGCTCTTTTAATGAATTTAAAATAGAAATTTAATTTTCAAAAGTTGATTTGATTTTTAAGGACTGTATCACATTAATTTATATATTGTATAAATTGAGGTACATTGTTAATCATCTTGGTCATGCAGGAGCCCTGAAGAGTCAATAGAAATATTTGAGGGGTTCTCTTCCTTCACTGTTCAGTTCAGTCACTCAATTGTGTCTCACTCTTTGTGACCCTGTGAACCACAGCATGCCAGGCCTCCCTGACCAGCACCAACTCCTGGAGTTTACCCAAACCCATGTCCATCAAGTCAGTGATGCCATCCAACCATCTCATCCTCTGTCGTCCCCTTTTCCTCCTGCCCCCAATCCCTCCCAGCATCAGGGTCTTTTCAAATGAGTCAGTTCTTCACATCAGGTGGCCAAAGTATTGGAGTTTCAGCTTCAGCATCAGTCCTTCCAATGAATACCCAGGACTGATCACCTTTATGATGGATTGGTTGGATCTCCTTGCAGTCCAAGGGACTCTCAAGAGTCTTCTTCAACACCACAGTTCAGAAGCATCAATTCTTCAGTGTTCAGCTTTCTTTATAGTCCAACTCTCACATTCATACATGACTACTGGAAAAACCATAGCCTTGACTAGACGGATCTTTGTTGACAAAGTAATGTCTCTGCTTTTTAATATGCTGTCTATTTTGGTCATAACTTTCCTTCCAAGGTGTAAGCATCTTTTAATTTCACTGTAGAGTGAAGCTTTAAGGGGATGGAGACCAAGGATGACTGTTGATCATCTAATAGAACTTTCAGAATAGTCCCATTGTTTCCCTTAGCCCCTGAAAGTTTTATATATAGACCCATTTACATTCCTCCAGGAAAATGAAAGCAACATTTTCTGTGAGACTGTACTTTCAACAGCATCAGCAATATATAAAGCAATATAACCACAGCTGTGCCCATCACCACCACAACTACTACCAACATTCATAGAGCTTTGTAGACATTCATAGAGTTTGTGTAACAAAATCTCATTTACTCTTCAGAATACCTATGTAGAGAATAAATTATTATTTTATTTAGTAAATAAGTCATTATATTCTTTTAGCAAGTAGAATGAAATCCAGAGAACTGAAGATAATTTAAAGGATACCTTAGCGCATACCCACTCAGTCATTCATTCAACAACAATTAATTATTGATAGCCTCTATATTCCCGATATTCTGTTAAATACAGGCTGTATTAGTTTAAAAAAGAATTCCCTGACTTAAGAAAATTAAAAACATTAAGCACAATACCAAACACTTAACATCCCTTTAGAAAGTGCCAATTACTTTATATGCATGAAATAATTATATTGAAATATAATTTACATAAGTGAAATGCACATAAGTGTAGAGTTTGACAAATGTACACGTTCATGTAACCTACATCTATATCATAATATGGAACATTTATGCATGCATGCAAGCTAAGTCACTTCAGTCGTATCTGACTCTTTGTGACCCTATGGACCATAGCCCATAAGGCGTCTCTGTCTGTGGGATTCTCCAGACAAGAATACTGGAGTGCGTTGCCATGCCCTTCTCCAGGGATGGAGCGTTTATATCATCCCAGAAAGTGTGCTGAAGCCCATTTGTCGTTAGTTTCTGGAGTAATGGTTAACACTCTGGACCCTGAATCCAGTGATCCAAGTTCAAATCTTGGAGGGACCTTTCTGTATGGCTTCCCTGATAGCTCAGTTGGTAAAGAATCCATCTGCAATGCAGGAGACCCTGGTTTGATTCCTAGGTTGGGAAGATTCATTGGAGAAGGGATAGGCTGCCCACTCCATTATTCTTGGGTTTCCTTTGTGGCTCAGCAGGTAAAGAATCTGCCTAAAGTGCAGGAGACCTGGGTTTGATCCCTGAGTCAGGAAGATCCCCTGGAGAAAGGAATGGCAACCCACTCCAGTATTCTTGCCTGGAAAATCCTAGGGACAGAGGAGCCTGGTGGGCTACAATCAATGGGGTTGCAAGAGTCAGACATGACCTAGTGACTAAACCACCACATGTTCTTGTATATGTCAGTATTTCATTTCTTTTTATTTTTCTTGCTTACTTTCTTTTGCTAGTACATCCAGCACAATGTTGAATAGCAATGATTAAAGTGGGAATTCTTGACTTGTTCCTAATTTTAGGGAGAAACTTTTCAGTTTTTAACCATTGAATAGCTATGAGTTTTTACATATGGTCTTTATTATTTTAGCAAAGTTTTTTTCTAGTCCTAGTTTTCTGACGCTTTTATCATGGAGGCAGAATTTTGTCAAAAGTTTTTTTTTTTTTCTTTTCCCATTGAGATGATCACATGTTTCCCTCCTCATTTTATTAATCTAATATATTACATTGATTAATTTTTTATGTTGAACCAAATAAAATATTAATGTTTAACCATCTCATTGGAAGGACTTCCCTGGTGGCTCAGATGGTAAAACAATATGCCTGCGATGCAGGATACCCAGGTTTGATCCCTGGGTCGGAAGATCCCCTGGAGAAGGGAATGGCCACCCACTCCAGTATTCTTGCCTGGAGAGTTCCATGGGCAGAAGAGACTGGGAGGCTACAGTCCAAGATGGCAGAGTAGAAGGATGTGCGCTTATCTCCTCCTGCAAGAACACCAAAATTGCATCTAGCTACTGAACAACCATCAACAGGAGAATGTTGGAACACACCAGAAAAAGGAGGAGTGTAGTCATGTTTAAAATCAAAGCTGATACCTGCAGGAGATGCTTGGAAGGCACAAACAAAACCTTGTGTGCACCAGGACCCAGGGAAGGGAGGAGTGACCCCCACAAGAGACTGAGCCAGACATGCGTGTAACTGTTTGAGGGTCTCCTTCAGAGGCATGGGTCAGCAGTGGCCTGCCACAGGGACAGGGGATCTGGCAGCATAGTCTTGGGGGGCTCAGTGTGTGGCATAAATCCTTGTAGAGGAGATTGCCATGAGCCTCACTATAGCACCTCTGGGTTGGTGATACTCAAACTGGAGAACAAATATACCAAAGACACTCTTGCATTGTTGTGAAAGCTCTACCTCCCACAACAAACTTCCCAACCTGGGGATCCTGCAAAAGGGTGTGAGAATCCCCAGGAAATTTGACTTTGAAGGTCAGCAGGATTTAATTTCAGAATTTCCACAGAACTGGGGAGGCAGAAACTCTTGGAGGGCACAAACATTACTTTGTGTGTACAAGGACCCAGGAAAAAGGATCAGTGACCTTGCAAGAGACTGAAGGAGACTTGCCTATAGTGTTTGGGAGTCTCCAGTGGAGGCATGGGTTCATGCCTGCCATGTGGGTAGCCTGCCACGGGGTCAAAGGACACTGACATCAGCAGTCTGGGGAGGCACAGTGTGCTGGCATAAGTCCTTTTGGAGGAGGTCAACATTACCCCTGCCATAGTTTGGCCTCAGACCAAACTACAGGGAGGGATCACAGCCCAACCCATCAGCTGAAAACTGGATTAACAATTTACTGAGTATGGCCTTTACTACCAGAGCAAGACCCAGTATTCCCACAGCCAGTCCCTCCCATCAGGAAGTTTTCACATGCCTCTTATCCTCATTCATCAGAGGGCAGACAGAATAAAAACCAAAATCAAAGAAAACTAACCAAAATAATCACATGGATCACAGATTTGTGTAACTTAATGAAACTATGAGCCATGGCATGTAGGGTCACCCAAGATGGACAGGTCATGGTGGAGAGTTCTCATAAAACATGGTCCACTGGAGAAGGGAATGGCAGAACACTTTAGCATTCATGACTTGAGAACCCCATGAACAGTATGAAAAGGCAAAAAGATATGACACTGAAAGATGAACTCCCCAGGTTAGTAGCTGTCCAATGTGCTACTGGAGAAAAGCAGAGAAATAGCTACGGAAGGAAAGAGGAGGCTAAGCCAAAGCAGAAATGATGCTCAGTTGTGGATATTTCTGGTGGTCAGATGCTCTAGAGAACAATATTGCATAGGAATCTAGAATATTAAGTCCCTGAAATTGAAAGTCACTCAGTCGTGTCTGATTCTTTGTAACCCCATGGACTATATAGTTCATGGAATTCTCCAGACCAGAATACTGGAGTGGGTAGCCTTTCCCTTCTCCAGGGGCTCTTCCCAACCCAGGAGTAAAACCCAGTTCTCCTACATTGCAGGCGGATTTTTTTTTTCCCCCAGTTGAGCCACAAGGGAAGCCCCAGAATAGTGGAGTTGGTAGCCTGTCCCTTCTGCAGCATATCTTCCCAACCCAGGAATCAAACCACAGTGTGCTGTATTGCAGTGAATTCTTTACCAACTGAGCTATCAGGGAAGCCCATTAAGTCCATGAATCAAGGTAAATTGGAAATGGTCAAACGGAAGATGGCAAGAGTGAACATGTTAGGAATCAGTGAACTAAAATGGATGGGAGTGGGTGAATCTAATTCAGATGACAATTATATTTACTACTGTATGCTAGAATCCTTTAGGAGAAATGGAGTAGCCCTCATAATCAACAAAAGAGTCTGAAATGCAGTTCTTGGGTTGATTCTCAAAAATGACAGACTATCTTCACTCGTTTCCAAGGCAAACCATTCAATATCACAGTAATCCAAATCTGTGCCCCAACCACTAATGCCAAAGAAGCTGAAATTGAATGGTCTTATAAAGACCTACAAGACCTTCTTGAACTAACACAAAAAAAGATATTTTTACATCATATGAGACTGGAATGCAAAAGTAGAAAGTCGAGAGATACCTGGAGTAACTAACAGGCAAATTTGGACTTGGAGTACAAAATGAAGCAGAAAGAAAGTGAAAGTCACTTAGTCATGTCTGACTCCTTGTGACCCCATGGACTATGCAGTCCTTGGAATTCTCCAGGCCAGAATACTGGAGTGGGTAACCTTTCTTTTCTCCAGGGGGTCTTCTCAACCCAGGGATTGAATGCAGGTCTCCTGCATTGCAGGTGGATTCTTTACCAACTGAGCCACAAGGAAAGCCCCAAAGTGAAGTGGGGCAAAGGCTAACAGAGCTTTGCAAAGAGGACACACTGGTCATAGCAAACACCCTCTTCCAACAACACAAGAGATGATTCTACACAGGGACATCACCTTGTGAAGGTCAATATAGATGGTGTTGACCATCAACATTGGTTGATACTGAAATCAGATTGATTATATTCTTTGCAGCTAAACATGGAGAAGCCCTAAACAGTCAACAAAAACAAGACCAGGAGCTGACTGTGGCTCAATCGTGAATTCCTTATTGTAGAATTCAGACTTAAATTGAAGAAAGTAGGGAAAACCATTAGCCCATTCAGGTATGACCTAAATCAAATACCTATGCAGGTCAAGAAGCAACAGTTAGAACTGTATGTGGAACAACAGACTGGTTCTAAATCGGGAAAGAAGTACATCAGTGCTGTATATTGTCACCGTGCTTATTTAACTTATATGCAGAGTACATCATGTGAAATGCTGGGCTGGATGAAGCACAAGCTGGAATCAAGATTGCCGGGAGAAATATCAATAACCTCAGATATGCAGATGACGCCACCCTTATGACAGGCAGTGAAGAAGCGCTAAAGAGCCTCTTGATGAAAGTGAAAGAGGAGAGTGGAAAAGTTGGTTTAAACTTCAACATTCAGAAAACTAAGATCATGGCATCTGGTCCCATCACTTCATGGCAAATAGATGGAGAAACAACAGAAACAGAGATTTTGTTTTCTTGGGCTCCAAAATCACTGCAGATGGTGACTGCAACCATGAAATTAAAAGACACTTGCTCCTTGGAAGAAAAACTATGACCAACCTAGACAGCATATTAAAAAGCAAAGACATTCCATTGCCAACAAAAGTCTGTCTAGTTAAAGGTATGGTTTTTCCAGTAGTCATGTATAGATGTGAGAGTTGGACTATAAAGAAAGCTGAGAGCTGAATAATTAAAGCAACTGTGGTGTTGGAGAAGACTCTTGAGAGTCCCTTGGACTGAAAGGTGATCCAACCAGTCCATCCTAAAGGAGATCAGTCCTGGGTGTTCATTGGAAGGACTGATGCTGAAGCTGAAACTCCAATACTTTGGCCACCTGATGTGAAGAACTGACTCATTGGAAAAGACCATGATGCTGGGAAAGATTGAAGGTGGGAGGAGAGGGGGGCGACAGAGGATGAGATGGCTGGATGGCATCACTGACTTGATGGACATGAGTTTGAGTAAGCTCCGGGAGTTGGTGATGGACAGGGAGGCCTGGCGTGCTGCAGTCCATGGGGTTGCAAAGAGTTGGACACGACTGAGTGACTAAACTGAACTGAACTATGATTACATAATGGAAGTGACAAATATATTCAAGGGAGTCGATCTGATAAAGTGCCAGAAAACTATAGATGGAGGCTTATAACATTGTATAGGAGGCAGTGATCAAGACCATCCCCAAGAAAAACATGCAAAAAGGCAAAACGATTGTCTGAGGAGGACTCACAAATAGCAGAGAAAAGAAGAGAAGAGAAAGGCAAAAAAGAAAAGGAAAGATATACCCACCTGAATGCAGAGTTCCAAAGAATAACAAAGAGAGATAAGAAAGCCTTCCTAACTGAACAGTGCAAAGAAATAGAGGAAAACAATAGAATGAGGAAGACTAGAGATCTCTTCAAGAAAATTAGAGCTACCAAGGGAACATTTCATGCACAGACAAGCACAATAGAGGAAAGCAATGGTTATGGGCCTAACAGAATCAGAAGATATTAAGAAGAGGTTGCAAGAATACACGGAAGTATACAGTAAAAGTCTTAATGACCCAGATAACCATGATGGTGTGATCATTCACTTAGAATCAAACATCCTGGAGTATGAATTCAAGTGGGTCTTACTTGAATGAAGCTACAAACTTTACTTGAACTATTACAATGAGCAAAGCTACTGGTGGTGTTGGAATTCCTGCTAAGCTATTTCAAATCCTAAAAGATGATGCTCTGAAAGTGCTGTACTCTATATGCCAGCAAATTTGGAAAACTCAGCAGTAGCCACAGAACTGGAAAAGTCAGTTTTCATTCCAATACCAAAGAAGGGTAATGTCAAGGAATGTTTAAACTACCACAAAATTATACTCATTTCACATGCTAGCTAGGTAATGCTCAAAATCCTTCAAGCTGGGCTTCAATAGTATGTGAACTGAAACCTTCCAGAGGTACAAGCTGAATTTAGAAAAGGCAGAAAAACCAGAGATCAAATTGACAATATTCGTTGGTTCATAGAAAAAGCAAGAACATTCCAGAAATACATCCACTTCTGCTTCGTTGATTATGTGAAAACCTTTGACTGTGTGAATCACAACAAATTATGGAAAATCCTCAAAGAGATGGGAATACCAGACCACTTTGCTTACATCCTGAGAAACCTATATGCATTTCAAGAAGCAACAGTTAAAACTGGACATGGAACAATGGACTGGTTCAAAATTGGGAAAGGACTTCATCAAAGCTATATATTTTCACCCTGATTATTTAACTTATATGAAGGGTACATCATGTGAAATGTCAGGATGGATGAAACCCAATGTGGAAGCAAGATTGCTGGGAGAAATATCAATAACCTCATTTATGCAGATGATACCACTTTAATGTCAGAAAGAGGAACTAAAGAGTCTCTTGATGAAGGTAAAAGAGGAGAGTGAAAAAGCTGACTTAAAATTCACCATTCCACAAACTGAGATTATGGCATCCAGTTCCATCACTTCATGGCAAATAGATGGGAAAAAAATGGAAATGGTGACAGAATTTATTTTCTTGGGCTCCGAAATCACTGCAGACAGTGACTGCAGCCATGGAATTGAAAAATGCTTGCTCCTTGGAAGAAAAACTATGGCAAACCTAGACAGTGTATTCAAAAGCAGAGACATTATTTTGCTGACAGAGGTATGTCTAGTCACAGCTGTGGTTTTTCCAGTAGCCATGTACAGATGTGAGAGTTGGATCATAAAGAAAGCTGAGCTCTAAATAACTGATGTTTTCAAACTGTGGGGCTGGTGAAGATTCTTGAGAGCCCCTTGAACATCAAGGGGATCAAAATAGTCAATCTTAAAGGAAATCAACCTTGAATATTCATTGGAAGTACTGATGCTGAAGCTGAAGCTCCAATACTTTGGCCACCAGATGTGAAAAGCTGATTCATTGGAAAAGACCCTGATGTTGGAAAGATTGAAGGCAGGAGAAGAGAATGACATAGGATGAGATGATTGGATGGTATCACCAACTCAATGAACATGAGTTTGAGCATCTTGGGCTATGGTGAAGGACAGATAAGACTGGTGTGCTGCAATCCATGGGGTCGCAAAGAGTTGGACAATTGAGCAACTGAGCAACAGCAACAATCTCATTGGAAACATGAAATCAAATAAGGTCCATAAAATACCTAACATAATCTTAGCAATGTTTTGTGCTACAAACATCCGTTTCATCCCCTTCTCATCTCAGAAGTCTTTGAATCTTGGGAAGGTTAACTCTTAGTTCTAGTAACTTTTCTCATTAACATAAGGATTTTTGGTCACATACTTATTAATTTAAAAATTTATGTGCTAAAAAATGTAATCATCTGAGGTGGAATTTAAAACATCACAGTATATTTCAGCATTCATGAAGAAAAACTAATAAAGTTAAAATTTCTTATCACTAATATTAAGAATGTATGAGAAAGTGAAAGTCGTTCAGTCGTGTCCAACTCTTTGCGACCCCATGGACTATATAGTCCATGGAATTCTCTAGGCCAGAATACTGGAGTGGGTAGCATTTCCCTTCTCCAGGGCCTCTTCCCAACCCATGGATTGAACCCAGGCCTCCTGCATTGCAGGCGGATTCTTTACCAGCTGAGCCACAAGGGCAGCAAGAATATTCCAGGCAACATTACTGGAGTGAGTTGCCATTTTCCTTTCCCAGGGATCTTCCCGACCCGGAGACTGAACCCATCTCTCCTGCACTGGCAGGTGGATTCTTCTCTATTGAGCCACAAGGTTATTTCTGAGCTTGGCAGTGAGACCTGACTTCCTACCCCAAGTCCTTGACTGCTGTCCAAACAGGAGCCAGTTGCTCTATCATGCAGCCCCCGTGTTGGCCTAGACAGAGGCGTTTGGTTCCATGCTCTCGTGTCCCAATTTTTGGAGTGAACTTTCAGCCCCTCTATCCATATCTTTCCTGGCACTTGTCTCCCTCTTTCTTTTGGGCTGGTTAACCTCAGCATTTGTGTTCTGACTGCTGTTGGTAGTACCCTTCTCCTTTCCATTCTCTCCATTTCCAGTGGGGTGATAACGACCCAAGAAATTACATTACAAGTTATTTGCCATCTGGGTCTCCTTATCTCACAGCTGCAGTTTCTGATCTTACTGAAGAAACAAAATGTAGTAATAACTGACAAAATGCAGTGTCTCCTCAGAGTTCCCACAGAGCTGTTAGGATCTCCAGTCCTCAACCAAAAGGCACATCACCTCTCTTTTCACTCACTGTCCTCTTCCCACTCCACCCCCAAGCTTCCAGAAGTGTCTCTGGGTCCCCTTTTACCACTCCCACCTGCTTCCTCCTTGGCTCTTCACTCTGCCCACCCCCGACCCCAGTGGACATGTGTTCTTCTCTTGCCCTGAGAACATTACCACTTTTACTACATGTCTTAAATTACTGCCCCAATCTCTCCTTAGCAGCTACATTCCTGAAAATTTTTTCTGTTCTATTTTCACTTCTTCACCTCTCTCTTTTGCTCAATCCATTGAATTTGGATTCTCCCACACTCCCAGGGCACCAGAAGTTCATGTGTTCTAGTCACTTATTAGTTGCCAAATGCAGCAGATACTTGCAGATTCTTCTGCAGGGTTTGGCATAACTGACCCCTGATCCCCACCCCTTTGGATGGTTCTTCTCTCTCTCTTGGATTGACCATTTCTCAGTGGCTGTGGCAGTTCTATGGTGCTCTGCCATCCTATTACCTTTCCCCCCAAGCATGTGGGAGGCTTGGCTTCCTCATTTTCTCAGGCCTTCCATGGCTCTGTGGTCAGATCTGGACAGTGAGCTCAGAGTGACATATATCACTTTTGAGCAGGGACATTTGAATGCTCCCTTGTAACTCTCCAGAGTTTCTTTTTCCTGCCAAACTGGCAGCTGTTCTGTCCACCTGGCTCCCCATCACTGCAACAAGCAGGACTCCTCTGCTAACCCACAACAGCTTTAGAGTTTTAGCTACAAAATGAGCCTTCATTGTTTTGAGCCCAGAGATTTGGAGTTTGTTATCACTATAGCACAACCCAAGTTATGGTGATCAATGAGTAGCTTTTCCTTGTGCCTTCATAAATAAATGTTTTATGTGTTTATTCAGCAAATTGTACTGGGTTCCTCTGCTGGGTCAAAGTGTAAGTGATAGCAAGACAAAGTTCTTACCCTCATGGTGTTCACTCATATCCTAGTAAAAGAAAAAGGCTGTAAGCAATTGAATAATAAACAGGACAGTTATGGACTATGTAATGATGGAGATAAACAAGTAACGTGACAGGAACAAAAAAAACAAAGGGGGGGGGCTGCTCTAGGAAATGGGGTACAGAGAGGTCTCTGTGTGCTGTGTTCTGAAGGTGTGACAGTTGTACTCCTCCTGAAGGGAGGAGTTGATGGAGCAAAAGTTGATGGAGCAAATGAGAGGGGAGAAGGAGAGGGAGCAAGTATGTGCAATTCTTTTGAAGGGCTTTCTTGTGAGAGAAAAAGATAAATGTAGAAGTATCTGGAAGGAATCGTTCTTTTTTTCATGGGAGATTCTAGAGCATGCTTGTTTGCTGATGGGGATGATCATAGCAAAGGGAGAGACAGGGGGATTAGAGGGAAGGGACACCTAAAGGGTGAGCCTTCTGTGAAAGGGGGAGGGACTTGGGTTTGTGGCCACATGGGGGACCATGACCACCTACTGGGAGGAGGAGGAACCTCCTCAGTTGAGACCTAGGGTGGGAGGCTGGGCTGCCTGTGGGGGATCGAGGCCTGGGCTTTGGCATCCCTGTGTGGTCTCACCTGCTCCCTAACTGGTATCTTCCATGCCAGACCTGCACATGCCATTCCCTGTGGGGCATCTGCACCAAAATCAACTCATAATCTTTCTCCTCAAACCTGCTCCTTTTCCCAGGGCTTTCACAGCATCAGATATTTGATTATTAGTGGCTGATTAATTCAGTGGTGCTGAATGCAAATAGCTGGTCAGTCATGTCCGGCTCTTTGCGTTCCCATGGACCAGTAGCCTGCCAGGCGCCTCTGTCCATGGAATTCTCCAGGCAAGGATCTTGGGGTGGATTGCCATACCCTTCTCTAGGGGATCTTCCTGACCTGGAATTGAACCTGGGTCTCCCACATTGCTGGCAGGTTCTTTATTGTCTGAGCCAAAGGGAAGCCCATGATTAATTCAGTGTGACTTAATGAAAATAATGCAGTGTGCCACCAACACAGACACCTCCATCATCTCTGTGCTCAGTCACTCAGTTGTGTCTGACGCTTTGCGACCCCAGGGGCTGTAGTCTGCCAGGCTCCTCTGTCCATGGAATTTTCCAGGCAAGAATACTGGAGTGGCTTGCCATTTCATCTTCCAGGGGATCTTCCTGACCCAAGGATTGAACCTGTGTCTCTTGTGTCTCCTGCATTGGCAGGCAGATTCTTTACTATTTGAGCTACCTGGGAGCAACTAATACTATTATTCCTTTAGATAACAATAAAAGTCGCTTTCCTGATGTGATGGCTTATACACTATGACATAATCCTCACATCCTTATGGGAACTCTGGGTGGGAGGGGCAGGTGATAAGAATCTATCTAGTAGAGAAGGAAGCTGAGGCATGGGTAAGCTGGGTGCTGTTTAAGTGCAGAGTACCTCTCATTCCACATGCTCATTTTCCACCACTATAGTAAGTCTCCTACATAAGAACCTTCAAGTTTCAAACTTTCAAAGATGTGAATGTGCCCCTGTATGCCAACCGTTGTACTGTGCTACTGTACTTTTCAAGGTACTGTACTGGAAGTTTCAAAATGCTTTCTTTGTTTTTTTATGTTTGCTTCTTATGTATTATTTTTGTGAAAAGTGTTATTACAATATAGTACTATATATAGCCGATTGTGTTAGTTGGGTACCTTGGCTAAATTTGGCTAAATTTGTTGGGCTTACAAATAAATTGAACTTACAAATGTGCAAGGATGGGAAGATTCCTCACTTGACTGATGGCAAATCTGAGGCCTAGACATGTTAAAACAGCCAAGTTCTGACATGAGGCATGACCTAAGTGCCCCTAAATCTGCCCTGAGTCTCTGCCCAGGCCTCTGCTGCTCTTGGGCCTCAGGGTCCACGTCACCCCAATTCTCCTCCCGCTGCCCAGGGCTAGCTGTCAAGATTTTCCTCAGAGGTTTCAGGGAGCATTTGTCAAGAACAACAACAAAAAAAAGGCCTCTTCCTGCTAGCTGATTGATTCTTCTTCCCATTATACAGAATTTCTGATTTTATTGGGTGGTTGAAGTGTTAAATCCATAGGCTGGGAAAATAAATTAAGTTATTAATCATTAAGTGAAGTAGTGAAAGTCGCTCATTCATGTCCTATTCTTTGCAACCCCATGGACTATACAGCCCATGGAATTCTCCAGACCGGAATACTGGAATGCGTAGCTGTTCCCTTCTCATTAATATCTCAATGTAAACTAGTTTCATTTTTAGTAAAGAACAGATTTCCACATTGCTTTTCCTCAATGGCAGTGGGGGTTGGAGGAAAAGAAAATAGGTTGGTGTTCTAAAAATTTTAGGAAACATTATGTTTCCTTTTTGCAGAACTTTTCCAAGCCTTTGACATGTTACCATGCAATGTGACTCTCCTAAAAAACCTTCTAAATAAATAAATAAATATATATATATAAATTATATTTATATAAATATAAGTATATATATAGAAAGTATATATATATACACATATATATATATGGTTTTGAAGCCAATATCTATTTGATTTGAGGATGGAGAGGGGCAACTTGGCACAGAGTTTCAAGTTCTGGCTTATATGATCCAGTTTATGGAGTTTCCACTGGAGAAGGACCTAGTGGTATGGGGAACAAGATGAACTCAGCTGGATGTATTGAGTTTGCTATACTATTGCAACATCTGAGAGGAGGGGATGAGGAAGGGCAGGATGGCAGGTCAGCTAGTCTAGAAACCACAGATGAGGTCAGGGCTGAGCAGCACCTTGAACAGCTCAGACATTTGTAGTTAGGGCCCAGATAATGAGTACAAAAGAGATTGAAAAGTAGCTTGAGAGACAGGAGATGTGGGAAGGCAACTTGTGGGAAATGTTGACACAGAAGCCAGGGAAGAGGATGTTTCAAGAAAAATCAAGCACTGCTGAAAGTCAATTGTGTTGTTTTTGCACCTTGCTTTGGGTACCATTTTTATTAAATTCCTAGGAACTGATATTGTTGAATTGCTGCTTTCTTTCTGTAGCTTGGATTTTTCTTGCTATATTTCAAACCATTTTTCTATAAAATAAACTTCCAATAAAAGAATTTTTGAGAGAATGTCCTGAGGACACTTTTCATTAGGTTTATTAGATTTATTAGCAGCTGAAGTGGGTACTAGGCATTTAAAGTTAAGCTAATATACATTCATGTGTTTTGTGGGGGTAAGGGGTGGAGAAGAGGGAGCCAAGACCCAGAGCAATTCTACCACTCAATGACTTCAGTGCTCACTGTGTGGTTTGGAGCGTGATTTGTCCCCATGGTCACTGTGATGATGACATGTGTCTGAGACGGGACAGGGAGCTCTGTGTTGAGGACCTGTAGTCACTCACCACTGCTGACCAAGATGAACTGGTGGCGGACACTCCTTTAGCATTTTTAATTAACTTCATCTTGGGTGGCAAGCACAGTTTGCATAATTCAAACTGTGATGGGATTGTGGTGGAAAGGAGGACAGTACATGAAAAAACACATAAGCAAATTAATTTTCTTTTAGAAAATGCAAAAACATCTGTTGGAAGGAACTGAAAAGTGTAAAATCATCATGTATATGCTAGAGCTTAAAAGGCCTTCAGAGAGCCATCATTCAGCTCACTCCCCTCATTACGTGATGGGGAAACCAAAGGACCCAGGGAAATAGTGCTAGGTTAAGGTCACCCAGCATCCTTGAGGAAAGCATTTCCTGGGACTCAAGCCTGTCTGGCTTAGCAGGAGGGGTTGCAGAGGTAGCATTGCCCTGCAGCACCTTCCTGTTGGACCAGTTGGGGTGGCCTGTATCATGCTGAGCTGTGGAGCTCAGTGTGTTCCAGCAGGATACTGAAGGCAGCTGCTCTTGGTTCTGGCAACCCCTCCAGATCCTGCAAGGAGACTCTGGCCCTGTGGGGGGCTGGGTGGCATCCTGGTAACCTGTAGTTTTGAAGGCAGTGGCCCACAGGCACTGGGCTAATAGTGGAACCTCCAGCTGTGTGACAAATGGAAACAGACTCCACAGAGGGGTGGGCTTTCTAGCAGGTGGGGTTCCACTGAAGGAAAAGCCAGCCTTCCTCTTACAGGTCAAAGGCCCCTCACTTCTGAGTGCGCATGGGTCCTTTTTGCTTTTCTTTCTCCCTTTGAAGTTGAGTGCCTTTAAGAAAAACTGGACTTGCCCCATTACTTCTGGCCTTGGACAGCAGATATATGTGAAACACTCAAATAAGCACTGAATGAATACAATAAATATGGTGACAAAATAAATCACTTGACTCCCTGTGGCTGGTCTCCACCCAACTCTGCTGTCCTCTGCTGCCAAGGGCATGAAGCTGGTCTCAGCTGATGAGGCCTGCAATGAATGGATGCTTCTCATATTGAATTCACTCCCCTGATTCAGCTTTAATTATAATAGTAATAGTAATAACAAAGTACAGATGTCCTTGGTGTGAAAAATGCTCTAAGATATAGACTCCCACAGGTCAAGAACAAGTAATACATGGTAACCATCTGTGCCAGTGGAAGTAAGACATCGTTAGCAGAGGGGCAGTGATTTAAAGAGAAGAATTTCTCCCAAGAATTGCAGGGTCTGTTCCGGCTTTCCTAGTGGGCTTTACTCCCCTTGAATATACATTTTCCTCAAACCATTGTTTGCCCTGGGAAGAGTTATTCCTTCTGTCTTTTCTTTAATTGTTCTAAAATAACTGATTTATTGGGATTTTGAAAACTGAGTACATGGACATCTATTGTGGCAGGGTGAATTATTTGTGTTAATGGAGGAAACCTCCTGGGCTCATTCGTTAGTTTGTTCATTCACTTACTTATTTATTATCTATCCCTTCTTTCATTTCTACCCATAATTATTGAGCACCTCTGTGGCCTGCCCACATCTGTCCCTTTTGCCTCTGGCCCCAGCCTCCCTCACCAAGCTCATGGTCTTGTAAGGATGCCGTGTGAGGATCCATGAGATCTCACTGGAGTGAGTTGAAGGTTTATGCTGTCACCATGCAGGACAGGCCTGCCTTATCCATGAGCAAAATATGTTGGCCTCTGGGACAGAGAATAATAGAAACCAGTCCACAGAAGAGAACTATGTACTGTTTACTACAAAACTGACTTTTACACACACACAAGTATGCACATATGTGAATACTTACATATGCATATATAGGTATATGTAAACTTTGTTGCTCAGTCACTCAGTCATGTCCGTCTCTTTGCGACCCCATGGCCTGCAGCATGCCAGGCTTCCCTGTCCTTCCCTATCTTCCAGAGTTTGCTCAAATTCATGTCCGTTAAGTCATTGATGCCATCACACCATCTCATCCTTTATCACCACCTTCCACTCCTGCCCTCAATCTTTCCCAGAATCAGGGACTTTTCCATTGAGTTAGCACTTCACATCAGGTGGTCAAATTATTGGAGCTTCAGGATCAGTCCTTCCAATGAGTATGCAGCGCTGATTTCTTTTAAGATTGACTGGTTTGATCTCCTTTCTGTCCAAGGGACTCTCAAGAGTCTTCTCCAACACCACAGTTTGAAAACATCAATTTTTTGGTGCTCAGCCTTCCTAATGGTCCACCTCTCACATTCGTACATGACTACTGGAAAAACTATAACTTTGACTCTCTGAACCTTTGTCAGCAAAGTGATATCTCTCCTTTTCTAATACACTGTCTAGGTTTTTCATAGGTTTCTTTCCAAGGAGCAAACATCTTTTAATTTCATGGCTGCAATCATCATCCACAATGATTTTGGAGCCCAAGAAAATAAAGTCTGTCATTGTTTCCATTTCCCCACCCATCTATTTGCCATAAAGTGATGGGACTGGATGCCATGATCTTAGTTTTCTGAATGTTGAGTTTTAAGCCAGCTTTTTCACTCTCCCTCTTTCACTTTCATCAAGAGGTTCTTTAGTTTTGCTTTCATCAAAAGGTTCTTTAGTTTCTCTTTGCTTTCTGCCATTAGGGTAGTGTCATCTGCAAAAGTGAGATTGTTGATATTTCTCCCAGCAATCTCAATTCTAGCTTGAGCTTCAACCAACCTGGGATTTCACATGATGTACTCTGCATAGAAGATAAATAAGCAGGAGGCGGTCCTAAGATGGTGGAGGAATAGGACGGGGAGACCACTTTCTCCCCAACAAATTCATCAAAAGAACATTTGAATGCCGAGCAAATTCCACAAAACAACTTCTGAATGCTGGCAGAGGACATCAGGCACCCAGAAAGGCAGCCCATTGTCTTCGAAAGGAGATAGGACAAAAGATAAAAGATAAAAAGAGAGACAAAAGAGGTAGGGATGGAGATCCATCCCAGGAAGGGAGTCTTAAAAAAGAGAGAAGTTTCCAAACACCAGGAAACACTCTCTCCAGCGGGTCTGTGGTAAGCCTTGGAATCTCAGAGGGCAACATAACCGGGAGGAAAAATAAATAAATAACTAAAACCCACAGATTACATGCCTAACAGCAACTCCCAGTGGAGTAGCAGCCCAGATGCTCGCAACCCCCCCTAGCAAGCGGAGGCTGGGCAGGGAGGAGTGGGCTGTATTGCTTAGGGTAAGGACTGGGCCTGAATGCCCCTAGGGCAATCTGAGGAAACTAGCTTTAGATAGCAACCCAGACTGTGGGATAGCTATCCCGCAAAAAGCCCTAACCTAAGACACTGAATACCAGACCACCTGACCTGCCTCTTGAGAAACCTATATGCAGGTCAGGAAGCAACAGTTAGAACTGGACATGGAACAACAGACTGATTCCAAATAGGAAAAGGAAGATGTCAAAGCTGTATATTGTCATCCTGCTTATTTAACTTCTATGCAGAGTACATCATGAGAAATGCTGGGCTGGAAGAAACACAAGCTGGAATCAAGATTGTCGGGAGACATACCAATAACCTCATATATGCAGATGACACCACCCTTATGGCAGAAAGTGAAGAGGAACTAAAAAGCCTCTTGATGAAAGTGAAAGAGGAGAGTGCAAAAGTTGGCTTAAAGCTCATCATTCAGAAAACTAAGATCATGGCATCTGGTCCCATCACTTCTTGGAAAATAGATGGGGAACCAGTGGAAGCAGTGTCAGATTTATTTTTTTGGGCTCCAAAATCACTGCGGATGGTGACTGCAGCCATGAAATGAAAAGACGCTTACTCCTTGGAAGGAAAGTTATGACCAACCTAGACAGCATATTAAAAAGCAGAGACATTGCTTCGCCAACAAAGGTCCGTCTGGTCAAGGCTATGGTTTTTCCAGTGGTCATGTATGGATGTGAGAGTTGGACTGTGAAGAAAGCTGAGCACCGAAGAATTGATGCTTTTGAACTGTGGTGTTGGAGAAGACTCTTGAGAGTCCCTTGGACTGCAAGGAGATCCAACCAGTCCATCCTAAAGGAGATCAGTCCTGGATGTTCACTGGAAGGACTTACACTGAAGCTGAAACTCCAGAAATTTGGCCACCATATGTGAAGAGTTGACTCATTGGAAAAGACCCTGATGCTGGGAGGGATTGGGGTAGGAGGAGAAGGGGACGACAGAGGATGAGATGGTTGGATGGCATCACCGACTCGATGGACATGGGTTTGAGTAAATTCTGGGAGTTGGTGATGGACAGGGAGGCCTGGCGTGCTGCGATTCATGGGGTCGCAAAGAGTCGGACATGACTGAGCAACTGAACGGAACTGAACTGATAGTTGATTTATACTTCTGTGTCAGTCTCTGCTGTGCAGCAAAGTGAATCAGCCACACATATACATATATTCCCTCTTTTTTGGATACATTCTTTAAAAGAACTTTTTTGATGAAATATCAATTGTTATAAATTATTGCTTGACTTTAACATTTTTTTTCATTTATTTTTATTAGTTGGAGGCTAATTACTTTACAATATCGTAGTGGGTTTTGTCATACATTGACATGAATCAGCCATGGATTTTTGATTTTAAAATTTGACCACTGTTCATCTAGTTTTTAGCCATTTCTTTTTTCCAGTATTTTGTTCCTGGTATTTTTCTGAAGAATGCAATTTTCAGTGTGGTAATTTTTTTTTTGTTCCCAAATTTCTTGCAGTTTTTTCAAAATTGTATTTTATGGAAAAATATGTCAGTCCAAATAAGTCAGTAGGTATTATTTCATAGCCTCCTCTATGAGCACTTTCTTTAAATAAACTTTTTATATGACGAAACTTATTAATATGTTATCTGTATGATTTTTTGAAGATTTTGCCAAATTTAGATGCTGTGTAATCATGGGCTTTCTTGATTTTATTTGATTACAATTTAGAGCTTATATTTATGCAATAAAAATAGTTCTATTAATATAGAACTATAAAAATAGTTCTATTAATAGTTCTAGTAAAAGATTCTCCCTAAGAGTTGAAATATTACAGAGTACAATTTATCATTTTATATAAAACTCATATACAACTTGAGCTTTTAATTGCTCTTTTTGTTAAGCTCATTCTTTAGGGGAACAAATTTCAGTGGATTCTTGTTTGTTTCCAATAATTAAATTTTGATAAAAGCCTCAAAGCAAATTTGTATGTATGTGTGCACATGTATATCTTTGAATACTTTTGATCTAAATGCAACTAAACTTTCATGGACTTATTTGAAGAAAGCTATAGTGTCATTCAGCCATTTATGCTGGTTCACAAATTAGTTCTTTGAAGTTTCAAATACTTCTAATATCAGCTTGATAATAGACCACAAAGAGAAAAAGTAGAGGAGTACTCTGGTGATTTTTTGTTTTTCATGTCAGTTTTATTAAAATCATTTTGAAATCCATTTCTCTATGTATGTATGAAAGTATTTTAAATGTGAAAACTGTTTTCTATTTGAATAAAATAGTGCAGCTTTCTGGAATGCAATTATCAATTATATGTAGGCTACAATTTATTCCAAATATATTCTGTTACACTTTTTTTAATTTAGTAAGAATATTGTTTTTGTACCACATACTGTGTGTTACTAAATTTTTTTAATCATATAGTCATTGCAAAACAATTATTTCAACTTCAGCATTAAACCTTTAAACTGATTTATAAAAGTCATAATAATGTCAAATGTTTCACCTTTGATGAATGAACTTACAAAATCTTGATGTTGATTCCATAGATTGATGAGAAAATAAAACCATTATTGAAATGAAACAATTTCTACTTGAGGCATCTAAGGACAGTGTGTAAACCTGGCATCATTTCATTGTGTGTGATGTTCTTTTTTGTTGATGAAGTCAACTATCACTTTATGTTTTGTAACTATACATCAATCACTTCATTAAAACAAAAGAAGTACATTCTGGAACATATCTGTGGATGTAAATAAAAAGTCATGCTAATTAAGAGTTTGGGATTTACATGTACACACTACTAAATATGGGCTTCACTAGTAGCACAGATGGTAAAGAGTCTGCCTGCAATGCATGAGACCAGGGTTCAATCTCTGGGTTGGGAAGATCCCCTGGAGAAGGGAATCATAACCCACTCTAGTAATTATTCTTGCCTAGAAAATTCCATGGACAAACCATGGGGTCGCAAAGAGTCAGACACAACTGAGCACTAAGTAGCAACTACTATATATAAAATAGATAGCCAATAAGAACCTACTGTATAGCACAGGGAACTATACTCAATATCTTGTTTTGATAATAATTTACAAGGGAAGAGAATCTGAAGAAGAATATACATATGCTGAATTGCTGTGCTGTACTACTTGAAACTAATATGCTAGTATACTTGCAAATCAAGTATACTTTAATATAAAATTAAATGAAAACAAAGAAACCAGCTATATAAAAGTACAGTTATACTTATGTTAAAAAAAAGAAAAGTCATACATCATAGATAGAGTGGTATATCCTGCCGTCATGGGGTTTAGTCTTCATCACATGGCACAGTCTTAAAACACACACACACAAGACTTTGAACTTTCAGATTAAAAGTTGATCCCTTTCTTTTAAGTTTGGGGCTTTGAGTTTCCATGGTTCTCATGGTAAATGTTGACATTTTGTGAAAATTAATGTGCATATCCATTACCAACTTCTTTCAGAAGGAAAAATTCAGTGCTTAATTTTCAGTAAATTTGAATTTGAGTTCCTTTGAGCTTATTGCTACTGAAAGTGCTTATTGAAAAAAAAAAATTCTGAAAGTGTTACAGAATAATAAAGCAAGTAAATGGCTGCCTGACAAACACCAGCTGAATCTTCAAGGTCCTCTATGCATGTGCCACAGCTGGAGTCCTCAGCTTCACTCTCCCACACTTGTTCATGGGGTACAGCATGCCACAGCCTGGGCATGACTGACCACTGGCTCCTGGAGCAGGAGTGGTAGCCTTGGATATTTCTACCACCCTAGTGGCCAGAAGCAATTAACTGTCCCTAAGGACTTATGTTTGAGTGACCTTTCTCATGAAAGCAGTGACCTGGCATTCTATCCTTGTAAGGGAGATGGTTACACAAGACTTATCCCTATCACCTTTCAGCTGCTGGTGGAAAAGCCCTGTGCATGTTCATTGTAAATGCTACTTAACAGACCTTAGCAGAAGCTTGAGGTGTAAAATGGAAGTCTGAAAATTTATCTTGGATTATTTGAATACAACTACTAGTAATGAGATTTCTTGAATAAACCCAGGCCAAATGATAAATTGGATGTGACTCCAGGACACTGATGGGCTGATACTGGGCACCCTGCTTGTAGAGAGCTGGACTTGCTTCTTATTTCTCACTGTAACCAGATCATAAAATATAGGAACAACTCAGATGTGTCTCTTAACCCTCATCTCTGCTCAGAGGACTTTCTGTCCCTTGGTTGTGTCCCAGGTTTCAAATTCTGGCCAGTAGGTCAGGCTCCTTGGCTTTGGAAGTTCACCATGTTTGTGGCATCTACTAAAGATACACACTTCATTAAACTCTAAATTTCTGGGATGAATCTCCTTATTTTCGCACCATTTAATTGTTTCTGATTTTTCTACTCTCTAAATACACCTGTGAAAGCATCTTTGTGAATGTGTTTTTTTTTTTTTGTATTCATAACATTGGTCACTATGGAGTGACCATTGTGTTTCAGCACTGTCCACTGGACTTGTGACTCTTGATTCACAATCGAGGGAGTTGGAGGTGAGAGCAGGGCAGGTAAGGTTCCCATATGACAAGTGAGTGAATATGGAGTCAGGATGTGAATCCTGATACGTGTGAAGTTCAAGGTTGCTGTCTTTCCACTGTCATGGATGCTTTCCCAGAAGTGTAATAACTGGATCAAATGACATAAATATTTTAAAAGTTCTTGGAACACATTTTTGCCACATGTAAGCCCTTACAGACCCTCACAATTCAGGACATACTAGTGTGTGTGCCCCTTATGCCAGGAGGAAAGTGGTGACCATACAGAGAGCAGTGAGGCAAACTCCCCGTCTTAAACAGTGGCCAACCGAAGCTGGGAGCGCCCAAGCCCTGGGGGTCAGTTCCCTCTTGCCTGCTCTTCTTACTCCTTGGGCCACAGGCTCTGCCACATGTCATGAGGGCACCAGACAGACCCGCACTACTGAGGCCACTGCCTCCATGTGGCCTCAGCCCAGCCTCTGAAGTCCAAGTCCAAATCCAGTCCCCTCTCTTGTCAGACGTAGAGGATCACAGCCCTTGTTTTGCAAAGTGACCTGGTGAGGGCCAAACAAAAGAGCAGATGTTATCAGGCTTTGAAATAACACAAAGCACTATACTGTCAGAAAGTGTCACTGTAATTGATAATAATAATATTTCAGCACAGGGCTCCCCTGCTGGGCCCCTTTCCATCTCATTTTAGAAGGCAGATGAGGATATTCTTAGATCTTGCCACCTGTCACACTCCCCAGGCACACTCTAGAATAAAAGCAATGTGTCATGGGATGCCTTTCACACGAGGCACAGGGGAGATACTTGTTTGATGAGTAGTGCATGTGACAGGCGTTGCAGGCTGTTGTCACAGAGGGAAATCACTAGGCTCTTCTTTGGGCTTTATCATTATTCATGTTCCTCCAAGGACCACTCCGGGGCACCTGCTGTCTGCCTGCTGGGAGACCATGGCCTGTGGGCCTGTTCGCTCACCTCCCCTGGCACCAACGTTCATTGCCTGGGAAGTTGGAGTTAAAGCTGGGTCCCCAAGTGGGCTAGGTCTGATGACCCCCCAGGCAAGGCTTTGCATAAATAAAGATTCAGGATTAACTCTTGAGGAAGGTGTGAATTACCCTCTCCCCTTCCTTTGTGGCTGGGCTGCACAATGGCCGAACAACAACATCAGAGTCATGAATATGGAAGTTTCTGGGAGCTACTCCTTCCTCCATTCAAAGCACTAGGCTAACAAATGCCCACAACCCAACCACTGTTTCCTTTAGTTCAGGGCATATTTACCGTGACCAGAAACTGCAGTAGTGACGAGGACAATCACAGTGGCGGTGGGACAAGGACTTGACGCTGGGGTTGGTGTGTGGGGTTGGATCCTGCACTACCTACCTCCACGTGGTGCTGAGTGTACAGGGGAAGGAAGGAAAGACCCTGCCTCAGCCGAGCTCACAGCCGTAGGAGAAATGATTAACATAAATCATTTTAAAATGTGACCATTTGGACAATCTTATTTTCTTATCAAAATAGACCCCAGTGAAAATGACTGCCTTGATGAAAACCACATTTCTCCCACTTGCTGAGCAAATCCGGAACCAAGGGAATTCTGGGGCATGCGTCTTCCTCTCCACTCAAGCCCCTTTTGAGCTCTTATCATTCAGTCTCAAGGACAGAGAGTATTGGAATAAGGGGGCATTTGGTTTGCAGAATGAGTGGGCATGCATGCACGTTCATGCTCTGCAGAGCTGCTGAGGCTGTCTGCTGGGTGAGGAGTGGAGGTTGCTGAGGGCCAGGATGAATTGGACTGTGAAGGGCAGTGTAGGAAAAAGAAGAGGCAAGATGACAAGGCTGGGAGGGGGAGGAATTTATGGGAAAGAATAGAAGTAAGGAAAGGGGGCTTTTTCTGTTTCTGTCGTGTGATTTGTGGTTATGTCCTGGATGTTTGTTCAATGTCCAGTAAAATCATCATTTCTCAGTGAGAAATAAGTAGTGCATTTGGATTATTTTTGCTATGTTTGGAAGTTTTTTTGAGTGTGGCCCAATAGGATCCACCTGGAATGTGGTAAGAACAGAGGGCTATGGACACAAAAGAGAGGAGGTATAAGAGGGAGAAAACAGAAAAATTCTACTGCCACCTCTTTCCCCTCTACACAATGGCAGATCTTCAGGGTCCGCCACCCACCACCAACAGGAGCAAGTTCCAATGGGCTGGCCCTGCAGGCAGGACCTTCCATGTTCCCCAGCCCCACCCCCTCCACACACACACCTCTTCCACCTTTCCACCCTCCTCATCATGGGCCATAGGAAATCTTGGGATTGCAAGCTTTTCGCATGCTGATCCTGGCTTCCTCATCCAACCCACTGAGGGACCTGGGACCTAAGCTGGGTCATGGCGAAAGGGCATGAATGGGTTGGATGAGGAAGCCAGGGCCAGCTTGCAAAAAGCTTGCAATCCCAGGATTTCCTATGGCCCATGATGAGGACGGTGGAAAGGTGGGAGAGGTGGTGTGTGTGTGAAAGGGTGGGGCTGGGAGACACAGAAAGCCCTGCCTGCAGGGCCAGCCCATTGGAACTTGCTTTTGTTGGTGGTGGGTGGTGGACCCTGAAGATCTGCCATTGTGTAGAGGGGAAAGAGGTGGCATAGACTCCTGGCTGCTTCAGGGAGGTATTTTGGCAGATGTCTACTTGGAAGGGCTAAGATAGAGGGGACTGCAGACCACCTGGGGACAGTGTGAGGGTCCTGGAAATCTAGGGAGGGATAGGAAGAAAAAAGACAGTGAGGGGAGGAACACCTGGACCCAAGAAAACAAAACAAAAACAGAGAAACAAACTGCTCCTCTCCACCATCTGGGCTTCTTGCAGAGCTGCTTTCTCCTATCCCACAGCCCTCAAGACAGCGCCCTTCCCCATGTGCCCTGGGCTGAGGCTGATGATGTGGCAGCAGAGGGGGAAGGGGGGTGGCAGGGAGAGGTGCTCAGTGAGGACTAGTAGAAGGCCCACCTCCCCAAGTGAGTTTTTCATTCTCTACTGCTGGGTCCCTGCCCGGGTAGCTGTGGGGCTTCATCTCTGATCAAAACTCAGGGTCAGGTTCTGGCCCAGGACAGGTAGACAGCTGGCCCAGGATGACAACTGCCTCAGCAAAATCAGGAGTTTGCTGGGGATTTCCACTATTCCCCACCTCCCTTCTCTGCCTCTTGGAGATGTTCTCACCACTCGCCGTGTCCTCTTTTCAGAAGGGAGCAAATCAAGAGACACCCTTCCTCCATCCCTCCCTCCTTTCCTGCCCCCTGCATGCTTGTATTTTGAAAGAATACAGAAAAAAAGGGTGGTATTTGTCCATCTTAGACTAGTCAGTGAGGGAAAGATTTTTGGTCTTCTGTTGGGGTAGATCCTCTCAGATGCAAATCTGACCCCTCCATGGAGCAACCCCCTCTGTTCTTTCCCTTCCACAACACTGACCATGTCCCATTGTGGTCACATGTCCTGCCTGTTTCACAGTCGGATTTGCTGCTTCTTGGGGTTAAGGCACTGGTGGTACTTACTTTCCAAAGCCCACGTTTGTGCCTGGCCCTTAGTGGTAGTTGTGGCTATAATAATAATAATGACAATGATGATGATGATAACAATAACACTAACTAGTATTAAATCATACAGCCTACTGTGCCCCAGGCATATGGTAACTCATTTAAATCTTAGAGCAGTCCTATGAGCTACTGGTGATAATTATTCTTATTTTATAGGTACGGAAATTGAGCACAAAAAGCAAATTGCTCCTCTGCAGTCACCCAGCAGTGAGTGATGGAGATTACTCAGGAGCTTGTGGATTCCAGGGGCCCAATGGATATTTGGTGAGTGAATGAATGAGTGAATAAACGAGTGCGTGAAGGAAGATTTTTAGCCAAAAGCACCAGAGACCAACTCTGACTGATTGGAAGCAGAAAAGCATTTTATTAAATGGTTCCTGGCCATCGTTTCCTGAGTAGGAGTGAGGAAGGAAGGCTGCAACCAGGTCCCTGGTCCACCTGCAGCCCACCTGGGCCCAGCACAGTACAGTTTCTACCTGGCACAGGGCCCGGCCCCTAGGGCAGAGTGTGGATGGGGTGTCTGTAAGCTTGTAGCTCTGATCCATCTCTCTGGCTATGTAGGAGCCTGGGGAAGTCAGGTTGTGGCTATGAGCTTCTGAGGAGGGGCTGAGGTCTTCCTCCAGGGCTCACACTGTGGGCATTTTCTCAAACAGAGGGAGAGGCTATGGGGCTTGGCAGTAAAAGTGAGTAATGAGCTGGGCGAGTGGGAGCTGGCAGAATCTGGCTGCTCCAGAGGCTCTGGAGAGTTGAGAGCTGCTGTAGAAGGACATGGCTCCAGTCACCACAGGGCCAGGAGCTTGTGTATTCAGCAGGTTTTCCTATGGTTTCCCATACAAGTTTTCTTTCTTTCTTTTTGGCTGTGCTACATGGCTTGCAGGATTGTAGTCCCCCAACCAGGGACTGATTCTGGCTCTGGCAGCGAAAGCACCAAGCACTAACCACTGGACCATCAAGAAATTCTCCCACGCAGATTTTCTTTGGGGTGAGGGCTGATCTGGCTCCTGGCTGTGGGTTTCTCATGGACTTTCTTGAGGATCACTTCTATTGTGAATGATTTGTGGACATAAGGCGAAGCTATACTAACATGCAGAGAGGTGGCATGGGCTGCTTGGGACATGAAAATTCTCTAAAGGTGTGCAGCCTAAGTTCAAGCCCTGCTTGCCGGCTGTGTGATCTTGGACATGCCACCTACCCGCTGAGCCTTGGTGCCCTTGTGTATAAAATGGAATGGGCAGTACCTGCTAGGGCTTGTGTAAGCATCAAGTGTAAAATGTCTTCAGTGCCCCTCTTCTCGTCTGGCATTCTGTAATAGTAGCTATTAATTGGTTTTTAGAACAGTTTACACTTAAGAGCCCATGCCTACTTGAGAGCAAGGTAAGGTTGTACTGCATAAGAGAATCTATTTGTTCACTTAAGCAGCTGACAGTGGTTCCTCTCTCTGATTCCTTCCAGAGTGATCCCCACCCAGGGGTCTTTTCCTCTTCTACAGCCCACTGAATGTAGGGAGCATGATCTTTGCAAGAGCTGTAACCTTGATGTCTTACTGGCTGCATGCATGGCCTTGGTTAGTTACTTAATCTCCCTGAACCACTGCCTTCTCATCTGTGAAATGGGTCCAAAATACCCAATCCAGCTCTGGGTATAGACCAATGTCTCCTTCACTTCGTTTACCTGCTGAAAGGGGCTCAGCCCTCCCATCTTTGCCTGTGGGAAATTCCTCCCTTTCTCTTGGGCCCCAAGGAGTCCCTGTAGGAGGGGTTCTTGGCTGGTGGAGAAGGCCCATGGTCAGGCCTTCATGCGCAACTCTAATATCTTTGGAGGCACACATTCGGGCCTGACACTATAGGTTCCACACAGGGTTCAATGTAATTAGCCTCATTTTCCCTGAGTGCCCTGGTTCCTTTGTGGACTGTAGTCTCAATTCTGAGGGTCTGGACACCCCATGTGGACTTAGCTACCTTTTCTGTCCTTCAAGGGGCCAAGGAAGACCTCTCTTTCTCCCTTACTCTCTCTCTCTCTCTCAATCTCTTATCCATTCTCTTTCCCAATCCCTTATTCATTCTCTCTCTCAGTCCCTCACTCAGTCACCCTTTCCCTCACTCAGTTTTACACCCAGCCTCTGGTGTTGCTTCTGGGGCTGCAGACTCAGGTGGGGGTGAGCAGTGGGCAGCACTCGTATATCATTCTCCAAAGCCCCCAATTTGTAGAAGAGGCAGCCATGAAGACATCCTGTATGAGTTTATCATTAATACCATCAGGAAGCCAGATGCCTGGTCTGGTCACGGGTGGAGTAGGGGTAAGAGGAAGAGCACCCGGATCCACTGAGGAGGTCAGTAGAAACATTTGAGCTCATACTGCAGGCCAGTATTTTACATATATTATTTCCAGCACATACAGGAAATCCGCAGGTCAGCTTTATTCCTCCTGTCCCATGGAGAGGAAAATCCAAGTTTCAGTGGACTTGAGGGTCTTGATTTGGACTTTGAGAGCTGCCTCTTAAAATACTAAAGTAGGGATTTGACACATATTCAACTGCAACTGTTACTCTCTGTTTACCACACCACGTTTATTATTAGCATAAGAGATTTGCTGAAATCTCCCAGATTGCTGGGAGAAATATCAATAACCAATAAATATCAATAACAAAGATATGCAGATGACACCACCCTTATGGCAGAAAGTGAAGAGGAACTAAAAAGCCTCTTGATGAAAGTGAAAGAGGAGAGTGAAAAAGTTGGCTTAAAGCTCAACATTTAGAAAACTAAGATCATAGCATCTGGTCCCATCACTTCATGGCAAATAGGTGGGGAAACAGTGGAAACAGAGGCTGACTTTATTTTTCTGGGCTCCAAAATCACTGCAGATGGAGATTACAGCCATGAAATTAAAAGCCATCATAGAAAGAGCACATCAGACCCTAAAAACTCAAATTTTAAATTAAAAGGCCTTTTCAAAATCCTTTTTCCTTGGAAGGAAAGTTATGACCAACTTAGACAGCATATTAAAAAGCAGAGACATTTCTTTGTCAACAAAGGTTCCTCTAGTCAAGGCTATGGTTTTTCCACTAGTCATATATGGATGTGACAGTTGGACCATAAAGCAAGTTGAGTGCCGAAGAATTGATGCTTTTGAACTGTGGTGTTGGAGAAGACTCTTGAGAGTCCCTTGGACTGCAAGGAGATCCAACCAGTCATCCTAAAGCAGATCAGTCCTGGGTGCTCATTGGAAGGACTGATGCTGAAGCTGAAACTCCAATACTTTGGCCACCTGATGCAAAGAGCTGACTCATTTGAAAAGACCCTGATGCTGGGAAAGATTGAGGGCAGGAGGAGAAGGGGACGACAGAGGATGAGATGGTTGGATGGCATCACCAAGTCAATGGGCAAGAGTTTGGGTGAACTCAGGGAGTTGGTGATGGACAGGGAGGCCTGTGCGCATGGTTCATGGAGTCACAAAGAGTCGGACACGACTGAGCGACTGAACTGAACTGAACTGAAGAGATTTGCAGTAGTGGAAGTTTGGGGATGAGTGAAAAGCCGTAGGAGGAAGTGTTGGGGCACACTGCCTTTAAGGCCATTCTTGGGAAGGTGCAGCTCCACACAGGAAGGTGTGGCCACGGGACGACCCTGTTTCCTGGCCCCAGGCCTCACATACCTCTCTAGAGATAAAAGCTCAGAGAGATCCAGAGGAAGGCATGACTGCCAGCCCTGGGGCACATTCCCATCCTTGTCTGATTCTCTGTTTTCCCCAGAAGATATATTTCAGCTTGCACAGAAATCTCCAGTGAAGGGAAAGCTACACTTTGAGTGGGTTGTGGCTATCCCTGCTTCTGCGAGAAAATCATTTTGCTGCTGAACGTGCTCAGCTACTCAAGAAAAGGAGAACAAAACTTCCATGTAGGGTGATCTTGCAAGGGAGATATGAAAGGATCCCCTCTCCTCACAACAGAAGGAATTCTCATCTCTTATCCTTCATAGGTCTAGTGGCGCCTGAGATGATGAGACAAAGCTGGCTGGCTTCCTACATAGGATCTGAAGAGAAGAACCTATTCTTCCCACTAGAAACTAGGTATGGACAAGTAAACAATTACCAGGCCCACCAATTATTATTTACTTATTTTACTACTAAAAGGTTCTATTATGAAATATTTCACATATACAGGCAAGTATAGAGAATTCTATAAGAGAATAGTCATGTGTACATCACATAGCTTTGTTCAGCCTCAAGGTTTCATCATATTTACTTCATATCTTATTTTCTCAGAAGAAAGAACATCCTATGGGTAGTGTTAAGGTGCTCCATGAACCCTCTCCTTCCCATTCTTCTGTTTTTCTCTTCAGAAATATGGCTATCATGGTCCTTGTATTTCTCATCCTCATGTATCCCTGTACTTTACTGTTTACCTATTCAGTGAGCAGCAACTCTTCATAAGCTGTATCTAAACAATGAGTAGAATTGCTTTGCATGTTTTTAACTCTATATCACCTGTACCATACTTTATATGTCTTTACGCAACTAATTTTTTCCCATCGCTACTATGCTTAAGGTTTTCCTACATTGATATATCAGTACTAGATAATTTATTTTTGAGTATTGTATTATTTTCCCTGAAACATGGTTTAAATTACTTGCCCATTTAGATGATTTCACTTTTTTCTCATCCTGCCCATGCCTCTGTGTGGACATGAATAAAAGTTTCAGGAAGTCAAGTCGCTGGTCCAAGTGTATCCACTTTAACCAGATAATACAAAGTCACTCAACAAGGAGGTTGACTCATTTCACATTCACACCTTCAGACCATGAGCATCCTTGTTTTACCATATCCTTCTGACTCTTGGCATTTTCAGACTTTAAACTGTTGC
This sequence comes from Cervus canadensis, assembly GCF_019320065.1. Taxonomy (NCBI): domain Eukaryota; kingdom Metazoa; phylum Chordata; class Mammalia; order Artiodactyla; family Cervidae; genus Cervus; species Cervus canadensis. The sequence continues at coordinate 71,682,895 of NC_057400.1, forward strand.
CAGAGTGACGGTTATGGTTTTTATTTGTATTTTCCCGTTTACTAGTGAAGATGAACATCTTTTCATGAGTTTATGGCCATTGGGGATTTTTATTTTTTTCCACGTGAATTGCTTAATCCTAGCCTTTGCTCATTTTTCTTTGTTTTCTGTGTTTCCTTTCTTGTTGTCTATTTTGGAATTTTTATTTATTTGTAAGGGTTCTGTAATTACTATATGATAGTAATCCATTTTTTTTTAATGTGGAGTGATTATGTGGGCTTCTCAGGTGGTGCTAGTGGTAAAGAACCTGCCTGCCAATGCAGGAGACAGAAACGATGTGAGTTTGATCCCTGGGTCAGGAAGATGGTGGTATGGCAACCCACTCCAGTATTCTTGTCTGGAGAATCCCATGGGCTGAGGAGCCTGACTGGCTATAGTCCATAGGGTGGCAAAGAGTCAGACACAACTGAAGCGACTTAGCATGCACGCACAGAGTGATCATATATCATACCAGCTAAGGAGTACGTCAAGGCCGTACATTGTCACCCTGCTTATTTAACTTATATGCAGAGTACATCATGAGAAATGCTGAACTGGATGAAGCACAAGCTGGAGTCAAGAAATATCTGTTGGGAGAAATATCAATAATCTCTGATATGCAGATGACACCACACTATCAAAAGTAAACTAAAGAAACTAAAGAGCCTCTTGATGAAAGTGAAAGAGGAGAGTGAAGAAGTTGGCTTAAAACTCAACAATCAGAAAAGTAAGATCATGGCTTCTGGTCCCATCACTTCATGGCAAATAGAAGGGGAAACAATGGAAACAGTTATGGAATTTATTATTATTATTATTATTTTGGAGGACTCCCAAATCACGGCAGATGGTGACTGCAGCCATGAAATTAAAAGATGTTTGCTCCTTGGAAGAAAAGCTATGACCAGCCTACACAGCATATTAAGAAGCAGAGACATTACTTTGCCAACAAACGTCCATCTAGTCAAAACTATGGTTTTTCCAGTGGTCATGTATGGATGACTGAGCAACAACAACAACAACAACAAACAAAAAAAGTCTGAGCACCAAATAATTGATGCTTTTGAACTGTGGTTTTGGAGAAGACTCTTGAGAGTCCTTTGGACAGTAAGGAGATCCAACCAGTCCATCCTAAAGGAAATCAGTCCTGAATATTCATTGGAAGGACTGATACTGAAGCTCTAATACTTTGGCCACCTGATGCAAATAGCTGACTCATTTAAAAAGACTCTGATTCTGGGAAAGATTGAAGGCAGGAGGAGAAGGGGATGACAGAGGATGAGATGGTTGGATGTCACTACTGACTCAATGGACATGAGTTTGAGTAAGCTTTGGGAGTTGGTGATGGACAGGGAAGCCTGGTGTGCTGTAGTTTATGGGTTCACAAAGAGTCAGACACGACTGAGCAACTGAACTGAGGTATCTTCTGAGAGTGAAGTTCAGTTCAGTCACTCAGTCATGTCTGACTCTTTGTGACACAATGGACTACAGCATGCCAGACTTCCCTGTGTGTCACCAACTCCCAGAGCATGCTCAAACTCATGTCCATCGAGTTGGTGATGCCATCCAACCACCACATCCTCTGTCATTTTCTTGTCCTGCCCTCAATATTTCCCAGCATCAGTGTCTTTTCCAATGATCAGTTCTTCACATCAGGTAGTCAAAGTATTGGAATTTCAGCTTCAGCATCAATCCTTCCAATGAATATTCAGGACTCATTTCCTTTAAGATGGAGTGGTCAGATCTCCATGTAGTCCAAGGGACTCTCAAGAGTCTTCTCTAACACCACAGTTCAAAAGCATCAATTCTTAGGCACTCAACTTTCTATATGATCTAACTCTCACATCCATACATGACTACTGGAAAAACCATAGCTTTGACTATATGGACATTTGTCTGCAAAGTAATGTCTCTGCTTTTTAATATGCAGTCTAAGTTTCATAGCTTTTCTTCCACGGAGTAAGCATCTTTTAATTTCATGGCTGCAATCACCATCTGCAGTGATTTTGGAGCCCAAGAAAATAAAGTCTGACACTGTTTCCATTGTTTCCCCATCTATTTGCCATGAAGTGATGGGACCAGATGCCATGATCTTAGTTTATTGAATGTTGAGTTTTAAGACAGCTTTTTCACTTTCCTCTTTCACTTTCATCAAGAGGCTCTTGAGCTCCTTTTCACTTTTTGCCATAAGGGGGTGCCATCTGCTTATTTGAGGTTATTGATGCTTTTCTCAGCAATCTTGATTCCAGCTTGTGCTTCATCCAGTCCAGCATTTCACATGATGTACTTTAAATATCAATTAAATAAGCAGGGTGACAATATACAGCCTTAACGCTCTCCTTTCCCAATTTGGAACCAGTCTGTTGTTCCATGTCCAATTCTGACTGTTGCTTCTTGATCTGCACACAGGTTTCTCAGGAGGCAACTATGGTAGTCTGGTATTCCTATCTCTTTAAGATTTTTCTACAGGTCATTGTGATCCATGCAGTCAAAGGCTTTAGCATAGTCAATGAAATAGAAGTAGATGTTTTTCTGGAATTCTGTTGCTTTTTTTATGATCCAGTGGATGTTGGCAATTTGATTTCTGGTTCCTCTGCCTTTTCTAAAACCAGTTTGAACATCTGGCAGTTCTCGGTTCATGTACTGTTGATGCCTAGCTTGGTGAATTTTGAGCATTGTTTTGGTAGCATGTGAAATGAGTGCAATTGTGTGGTAGTTTGAACATTCATTGACATTGCCTTTCTTTGGGATTCGATTGAAAATTGACATTTTCATATCCTGTGGCCACTGCTGAATTTTCCAAACTTGCTGGCATATTGAGTGCAGTACTTTAACAGCATCATCTTTTAGGATTTGAAATAGCTCAGTGGGAATTCCATCACCTCTAATAGCTTTGTTCATAGTGATGCTTCCCAAGGCCCACCTGACCTCACACTCCAGGATGTCTGGCTCCAGGTGAGTGATTACACCATTATGGCTATCTGGGCCATTGAGATTTTTTTGGATAGCTCTTCTGTGTATTCTTGCCACCTCTTCTTAATATCTTCTGCTTCTGTTAGGTTAGGTCCACACTGTTTCTGTCTTTTATTTTGCCCATCTTTGGGTGAAATGTTCCCTTGGTATTTCTAATTTCCTTGAAGAGATCTCGAGTCTTTCCCATTCTATTGTTTTTCTCTATTTCTTTGCATTGACCACTTAGGAAGGCTTTCTTATCACTCCTTGCTATTTTTTGGAACTGTCTATTCAGATGGATATATGTTTCTTTTTCTCCCTTGCCTTTCACTTCTTTTCTCAGCTATTTTTATGGCCTCTTCAGATTGAAAACACTGTATTAATAACAGTTACACTAAGGCAATTGATGTACATCAGAACTGTTCCAGGTTGACCAGGATAGATCTTTTTTAGATGGTCATGCTGGTAAATGCATTGTCTCTATCTTTACACTTCATTATCTAACTCCAACATGTGGCTTGTACCTTAACCTTTTACAGGATAAATTTTGTTCTTTTTTTTAGATTTTTTGTTTTATTGAAGCCAAATTTATTACTTTGCTTTTCTTTATTGTTGGTTAATTTTGTGTCTTGTATTAGAAATTCTTTTCTATTTCTAGATCATAAGTGTGTGTGTATGTGTGTGTGTGTGTGTGTGTGTGTGTCCTCAGTTGCTTAGTTGTGTCTGACTCTTTGTGGCCCCATGGACTGTAGCCCACCAGGCTCTTCTGTCCATGGAATTTTTCAGACAAGAATACTGAGTGGGTTGCCATTTCCTCCTCCAGGGAATCTTCCTGATCCAAGGATTGAACCCATGTCTATTGTGTCTCTTTCATTGGCAGGCAGATTTTTTACCACTGAGTTGCCAGGGAAGCCCAGATCATAAATGTACCTCTTATCTTCAAAAAATTTAAAATTATTTCTCTTCACATTTAGATTTTTAATCTAGTTTTAGTTAATTTTGTTAATGGTGAAAGCAAATAAGTATTTTTGTTGTTATTATTATTATTATTGCTATAATTTTGCCACTTGGAGAGCCCGTGCATCCTTTATTGAAAAGTTCATCTTCTCCCCTCTGATTTCTAAAGCTCTTGTGTAATTTTTCAAGTCCTGTTTCTGAGTTCTCATTTCTATTTCATTGGTTATTTGCCTATTCTTATGCTAATATCCCATTCTATCTTAATTACCCTAGCTTTATAATAGCTTTGGTAATTGTTAGGGAGTGTATCTCCATTTCTTCCCCAAAATTATCCCGTCTCTTTATAATCTTATGCATTTTAAGATAAGCTTGACACATTCACAAACAGACCCCCACCCAGAAACATAAGTTTTGCTATTTTATTGTATTTATAGATTTAAGCTTATAATATTTTGCTTTCTTTCCATGCAAATAATAAATCTCTCTACTTAATCAGCTCTTTATTTATATGTATGGAAAAATCAATACAATATTGTAAAGTAATTAGCCTCCAATTAAAATAAATCAATTTGTATTAAAAAAAGAATTTAATTAAAAAAAAAAAAAGCATGATGGGGAAAATTTCTTTATGGGAAAAGGGACATATCTAAGAGGAAATGCAGACAGGTACCCAGTGGATTGGCCAGGTATCTGCCTGACCTACAGAGAGAACCATTATCCCAAATGGAAGAACTTATTTAAGGAATAATAAAAGAAAAACGTCCAGAATTGAATGGACAAGTTGCTAGATTTAAAGAACTAGGTACTTACTAGGTAAAGCATCAGATAAGATAGCACTACTAATAGCACCATTGAAGTTAGAAGACCATGGGACAGTGACTTTGCATTTTTGTAAGACATGCCTTTCTCATTGGAAATTCCATGCCTGGCCAAAGTGTGTATGTGTGTGTGTGTGTGAAATATTTCTCCAAGGGGAAATATTTATATATGTTGCGTAGATTGTGATCTTAAATCCTGAAATAGCTCATTCTGCTTTCTTTATTTAAAAAGAGAAAACAAGATTCAAAGTGCTAAGTGACTTTTCTGAGGCTTCCCCACTAGTAGGTGCCAGAATCAGGATTCAAACCCACTCAGGGGAGCTGGGCTTCTTGCACTGCACTCTCCCTTTCCATCTCCACCCTTTGTTCATCTTGGTATGAAAGCTCTAACAGGAAGGCATCATTTTGATTTCAGCTGAGGAGATGTGTGAAGATTACACAAAATTTTCTCCAGTCTGCACATGTCTGCAAAAACTCTGAAGGTATTGATTAAGAGGATTACCAGTAAACTGGCAAATGCAGAATCTGTAAATAATGAATTGACTGTGTATATATGATAGCATTGCACTATGTAGTCTCTTACAGTTTGCTTTTATTTTTCAATATTATTGTTGTGAGTTATATCCATGTTAATATATGTAAATCTCATCTATGTCACTACTGTATGGTACTCCATTGTATAAATATATCACAGTTATCCATTTGCCTCTTGAATGGAGATTTAGATGCCTCTAAAAGGAAGATGTTTTTGGTCATTTACAATTTTAGAAAACTTAACTCCTTGATATCCTTTTTCAAGAACCTATCTGGAAGATATGCCCCAAGAAAATAAGGGAGTAATTTGAGAAAATGGAATGCATAGAATCCAGGAAACAAGGGACCTCATGCACTTAGGGAAGTGAAGGGAGTCCCCAGCAATGGTGAGAGGAACTGTGAAGGTTATAGCAGGAGCACAGAGGACTCCACAGAAATCATTCAAAGAGAAACAAATGAACTAATACATTTGGGTGCATCTGATATTGAAGAACTCAAACTAGGGAAAGTCACATAGAAAACTAAGCAAACAAACAAACAGGGACTTGTTAACTCAAAAAAGAAAAAAACAAAAACAAGACAAAACAAAACCACCAAACCAAAAAGTTATACAAGAAGTAAAATGCAATCATTGTATACTCTTGAATCTGTTATGAAAAATGCTTATTTCTGTTTTATGACAGTTAATACCTCAGGTAATTATTTAAATAGAGAGTGTGATGCAATCATAATGTCAGGCTGAGAAGGTGATGAGTCTGTGTAGGTGGGGAGAAGGTACAATAAGAATAGGCAGGAATTCAATAGGAAAGGCCTGAATTTGAAAGAGCAGCAGCTCAGACACACTGTGGGATGTAGGTGAGTGCATCCCACTCAGGAGCAGTTGTCAGGTGTGGAGGCTGAAACGGTGCCTCTGAGCAATGGACTCTTTGAGCTGAGAGGGAGTAAGCCAGGTCCCTTATCACACATCTTTTGTCCTGTAGTGCTATTTAACTTTCAACCTCCATACCTGTTGTGTCTTGTTAAAAGACAAAGCAATTTAGCAGATTCCCCTTAAAAATCCATTTTCTTCAGGTAGTACCTGTTTACTCCTATTTAGTTTGTTCTGGCTTCTCATTGCTTTAATATCCAAGTGTCCAGGGTCTAGTAGGAGGTGTGAAGACACCCCTTAGTGGGTGTAAACTCCCAAGACTGTTCTGTTGTCCTGGGTACCAAACAGAAGCTCCTGTCACCTTTTAAAAATTAGAACCATCTTTGCCATGGTAACCCGTGTCAGATGATGTGGCTAAAAACCAAGGTCCAGGAATGCCTAAAAGTGATGTGATGTTCAGTTATGGTGAAATTTCTCCTGTCCAAATTGAAAGCAGTAAGTAACCTAATGTCTCTGCTCATGATTCTTTGATTTTTGAAGCACAGAGGTGTTTTAAGTCCAGAGGAGCAACTGCTTTGCCCCTTGCAGGGGACTGGGATGGCTGGCAGACATGAGTGTCTTATAATTTCTCCTGTTCCCCAGCTTGATCATGTTGCTTACCCCACAGAAAAGTCTGGGGCCAGGAAAGAGGCTGCGAGTGAGAAAGTCTGTAAATTCAGCTCCCAGTGAGCCTGATGAAGGTATTGGCTCATCCACAACTACCCAGAGATTGCTCTAAGACCAATGTGTCAACTCCCAATCTGTTGTAAAACAGACAAGTGACTTTTAACTTTTCTGGGTTTCAGTTCCCACCTGTATACTGGTTTGTGTAATTTAAAAAATCCACGAGGCAGAAAGGGAAATAGCATGAATGAGAAAGATTATTGGCCATGGTGTCCAATTGTCAGGAAAGGTCCACCTTACCCAACTTAGTCCATGTATCTTACATTGTTGGTGGTGGGGAGCTGATAGAAGAGAAAAATTCAGACCTTAGAGTGGGACAGGTCAATCTTCAAACCCTGGGACAGCCATTTGCTGTCATTGAATCATTGAAACGTAATGCACCCCATAGTGGCTCAGATGGTAAAAAATCTGCCTGCAATGTGGGAGACCTGGGTTCGATCCCTGGGTCAGGAAAATCCTTTGGAAAAGAAAATGGCAACAATCCTAGAATTCCTGTCTGGAGAATTCCATGGATAGAGGAGCCTGGCAGGCTACAGTAAATGGGATCGCAAAGAGTTAGACATGACTTACTGACTAATTCTTGCACTTTTCACTTTCCCAGTAAAAGGACATTGGTGACACATGCCTTGTAGAGATTTTACTAGGACTTAGGGCATTGATGACACATGCTTTGTAGAGATTTTACTAGGACTTAGGCTCATACTTGTACACATCTGGTCTCAAGTCCAGTATGGTAGGCCCTCAGTAAAGGGCAGCATGAGGGCCTTCTCTGTTATCCTCTATTCTAGAACCTGCCCTGGTGCTAGGCTCAAAGAAAGTTTGCCCTGTTAAGAGGTCTCAGAAATAGTCTAGGCCAATATTTCTCCTCCTTTTAGTCATGCTTTCTCTGTGTATCTGTTAGGATTGTCTTGTAATTTTATTTACAAGGCAATTGGCATGTATTGGTGCAATTTATTTTGGAGGCAATTGGTATTGCAATTGGTATTGCCTCTAAAGGAACATTAAATAAGCTTTTCAAACCACACAGGCCCCATTATTCTGAACCACCCTCTCCAGCCCAATTTTTCAGATGAGGAGGTGAACTAATCTTTTCTAACTCATGCAGTTGGATGAATAGTTATTTGGTGGATTACTCACTCAAGACTCCTTCCCCTTCTCTCCTCCTCCTTCAGCCCCTCTCAAGCCTGTGATATCTGTGGATGGACATATTGAAATGGAATCACCAAAAGAGGGGCTCCCTATGGAACTTTCATTAGATTTATTCAGGAAAGATAAATCTGAGTCTTATTTGAGAGATTCCCAAGGAAAATGAGTTGTACTCACCTAAGCATATAGTGAAGAAAAGTTATGGCCAACATAGACAGCACATTAAAAAGCAGGGGCATTACTTTGCCAATAAAGGTTCATCTAGTCAAAGCTATGGTTTTGCTAGTAGTCATGTATGGATGTGAGAATAGGACTATAAAGAAAGTGGGACACCAAAGAATTGATGCTTTCAAACTGTGGTGTTGGAGAAGACTCTTGAGAGTGTCTTAGACTGCAAGGAGATCCAACCAGTCCATTCTAAAGGAAATCAGCCCTGAACATTCATTGGAAGGACTGATACTGAAGCTGAAACTCCAATACTTTGACCACCTGATGTGAAGAACTGATTCATTAGAAAAGACCCTGATGCTGCCAATATTGAAAGATTGAAGGCAGGAGGAGAAGGGGATGACAGAGGATGCAATGGCTGGATGGCATCACTGACTCAATGAACATGAATTTGAGTAAACTTTGGGAGATGGTGATGGACAGGGAAGCCTGGTGTGCTGCAGTCCATGGGGTTGCAAAGAGTTGGACATGACTGAGCTACTGAACTAAACTGAACTGAAGCGTATAGTGATAGGAGAATCATAGCATATATGATCGGGGAGAAGTAACGTAGGTGGGATTGACCTGAAAGTTGCATTTCCCATGGTGTATTTGGCCAGAGAGATATTTCTGTTTATAGAATATGAGGTATGAGCACATCAGGGTGATGACTCAGGACCCAGGCGATCAACTGGGAGTTGACCAGTTGGTCACCTGAATGCTGGCGCTCCCTTTCCTGTGGTGCTGACAGTTGATCTGAGTCACAGGTAACAGCTTAAAGGAACCTCCTCGAACCATATAAGAAAGACTTAATTTCCTGAAAAGCAGTGGATGGAAGTACACAGGGCAGATGCGGATTAATGACTAATAAGTGTCTGAAAGAGGAAGAAAGGCCATAAACAAAATTTGTAGTTATGTCATGATGGTACTGGTTATTTTTATTAGCCTGCATTTTCTTTAATTTGTTATTTATTTTTTTTCTTTCTATATTTTGAAATTTATTTTTAATTGGAGGATAATTACTTTACAGTGTTCTGTTGGTTTCTTCATACATCAATGTAAATCAGCTCTAAGTATATATATGTATCCCCTCCCTCTTGAGCCTTCCTCCCATCCCACCCCTCCAGGTCATCACAGAGCACCAGGCTGAGCTCTCTGTGTTACGTAGAAGCTTCCCACTAGCTATCTGTTAATACTTTACACATGGTAGTGTATATATATATATCAATCTTACTCTCTTAATTTGTTCCACCCTCTTGGTCCCCTGCTGTGTCCACAGTCCATTCTCTACATCTGTGTCTGTATTCTTGCCCTGCAAATAGGTTAATCAGTACCATTTTTCTAGATTACATATGTGTGTGTGTCTGTGTGTGTTAATATATGATATTTGTTTTTCTCTTTCTGACTTAGTTGACTCTGCTTAGGTTCATGCACCTCATTTCAATGGACTCAAATTCATTCCTTTTTATGGTTTATATTCTGTTGTATATATGTACCACAACTTCTTTATCCATTCATCTGTCAGTGGACATCCAGGTTACTTCCATGTCCTAGCTGTTGTAAATACTGCTGCATTGAACATAGAGGTACATGTGTCTTTTTGCATTATGGTTTTCTCAGGGTATATGCCCAATAATATGGTTGCTGTGTTATACAGTGGTTTTATTTCTGGTTTTAGGAATAAAGGAATCTCCATACTGTTCTCCCTATGTCTGGGATGATCCCCTGGAGAAGGGAAGGGCTACCCACTCCAGTATTCTGGCCTGGAGAATTCCATGGACTGTATAGTGCATGGAGTCGCAAAGAGTCGGACACGACTGAGCGACTTTCACTTTCACTTTCATACTGTTCTCCATAGTGGTTGTATCAGTTTACATCCCCATCAACAGTGTAAGTGGGTTCCCTTTTCTTCACATCCTCTCCAGCATTTATTGTTTGTAGATTTTTTGATGATGGCCATTCTGACCAGTGATTTGCATTTGTCTAATAATGAGTGATGCTGAGTATCTTTCCATGTGCCTGTTGGCCATCTCTATGTCTTCTTTGGAGAAATGTCTGTTTAGGTCTTCTGCCACCCCCCGCCCCCTTTTTTATTGGGTAGTTTGTTTTTCTGATATTAAGCTTCATGAGCTGCTTGTATATTTTGGAGTATAATCCTTTGTCACTTTCTTCATTTGCAATTATTTTCTCTCATTCTGAGGATGTTCTTGGATTAGAAGAATCAATAAAGTGAAAATGAATGTACTACCCAAAGCAATCCACAGATTCAATGCAATCACTATCAACTTACCAATGGCATTTTCACAAAATTATAACAAAAAAATTAATTTGTATGAAACACAACATACTCTGAATAGCCAAAACAATCTTGAGAAAGAAAAATGGAGCAGGAGGAATGAGACTTCCTGATTTTAGACTATACTACAAAGCTACATTAATCAAGAAAGTGTGGTACTAGCACAAAAACAGAAATATAGACCAATGGAATAAGATAGAAATCCTGGAGATAACCCACTCATCTATGGGTACCTTATCTTTGGCAAAGGAGGCAAGAATATACAATGGAGAAAAGAGACCTTCTTCAATAAGTAGTACTGGGAAAACTGTACAGCTATGTGCAAAAGAATGAAGTTAGAACACTTCCTAACACTATAAGCATATAAAATTCTTAACTGACAGTCTTTTTCTTTAATTACATTGAATATCTCATTTAATTGCCTTCTGACTTTCATGATTTCTGATAAAAAATCACTTGTTTATCTTATTCAGGAGTCCTTATACCTAAATTATTTGTCTCTTGCTTCTTTCAAGAATCTCTTTGACTTTAATGTCCCACAATTTGATAGTATGAGATGGTTGGAGGGCATCACTGACTCAATGGACATGATTTGAGCAAGCTCCAGGAGTTGGTGATGGGCAGGGAAGCCTGGCATGCTGTAGTCCATGGGATTGCAAAGAGTTGAACACGACTGAAGGACAGAACTGAACTGAATTTTGATAGTAATATACATAAGCTATGGATATCTTTGAATTTATTCTATTTTGATTGCATTAGCTTTCTTAATTTAATGTTTTTCATTACAGTTGGAAAGTTTCTGATTGTTATTTCTTCAAGTATTTTGCCTATTTCTTTCCTTTTCTTTTATGACTCCCAATATACATTTGCTGATAATCTTTATTATGTTTCACAGGTCCTTGAGGCTCATAATTTTTCTTCACTATTTTCCTTTCAATTCTTCAGATTTTATAATATCAACCGACTTGTCTCTAAATTCCCTAATTCTTTCTTTTGGCTATTAAAATCTATTATTTGTCCCTCCTCATCAAATTTTCATTTCAGTTATTGTACTTTTCAATTTCAGAGTTTTTACATCATTCTTTTGATTAAATTCTTTCTCTTTATCAACATTCTCTGTCTGGTGAAACACCAGTGTCATACTTTAATTTTTAACATATGGTTTCCTATAGTTCTTTGAGAATATTTAAAACAGATGATTTATATATTTTTCTGGTAAGTCCAGTGTCGAGGATTCCTCAGAGATAAGTTTCCAGATTGCTTTTCCCCTTTGTATGCTCAGTTGCTTCAGTTGTGTCTGACTCTTTGGGACCCTGTGGACTGTAGCCCACCAAGATCATCTGTTCATGGGATTTTCCCAGCAAGAATTCTGGAGTGGGTTGCCACTTCTTGCTGGATCTTCCCAACCCAGGGATCAAACAAGTGTCTTTTATGTCTCCTGCATTGACAGACAAGTTTTTTTACCACTTGCACTACCTGGGAAGCCCTGTGTATAGGCCAAGGATTTTTTAAAAGATTATTCAAATTTATACCATCTCTCTTTCTTATTTCCAGGAGGTCTAATTCAAATTTGAGATTAGAAACTATTGCTGATGCATAAATGCATAGTTGATTTCCTACTAAGCTGCTTAGTAAGACTTTGTAAATATCCAAGTCTTACACATACATTTGGTTCCCTCTTGAGTTTTCAAACATGTAATTATCTTATATGCCTGGTGAATTATTTTCATAACATTTTTGGTACATCCTTGTACAGCACCTTCTTATTAAGAATGACACCCAAGACAACTAACAGTAGCATTTCTGAATGACTTTTTAATAGGGATATGATTTACTCAGATCATATTTTGTATTAAAATATAAACACAGTATTAGTAAAGAGGCTATATTATATAAGCTTTTTTTTTTCTAGAATGCATCTGAGAATTAGAAAAAAAATAAAAAGCATAATGTTTTTATCTTAAGCAGTTAAATATAGCTAGCTCCCTCAAGTCCAAAGAAACAGATTTTTTCCCCAAATGATTGCAATATTATATTGACATATGTGTAAGCATAAGATGTAAACTGTAGCAATTTCATGTATGTATATATAGTAAAATAATTACCACAACAAGGTAAGTTAACACCTTATTTCATCACATACTTGCCATATTTTTACGGTGATGACATTAAAGATCTATACTTTCAACATTTCAAGTATATAATGAGTGTTAAGTCACTTCAGTCGTGTCCAACTCTTTGTGGTCCTGTGGACTGTAGCCTGCCAGGCTCCTCTGTTCTTGGGATTCTCTAGGCAAGAATACTGGAGTGGGTTGCCACGCCCTCCTTCAGGGGATCTTACCGACCCAGGGATTGGACCTGCACCTCTTATATCTCCTGCATTGGCAAACAAATTCTTTACCACTGTTGCCACCTGGGTAGTTCAAGTATATAATACTGTATTGTTAATTATATTTATGATGCTGTATACTCATTTTATTACCAGAATAAATTCATTCTCTATATAGAAGTTTTTACCCTTTGACCAACATCACCATATTTCCTCTATCTTCTCAGGCCCTGACAGCCACAATTATACTCTTCTTTTCCATGACATCAAATATTTTTAGACACACACATATAAAGGAGAACATAAAGTCTTTGTCCGCCTTATTTCACTTAGCATAATACATTCAAGATCCACACACACACATTGTTACAAAAGATAGAATTCCTACTTTTCACACGGTTGAATATGTATATTTGCTGTTGTTGTTTAGTCACTAAGTCATGTGTGACTCTTTAAGAACCCACGGATTGCAGCACACCACTCTCCTGGAGTTTGCTCAAATCCATGTCCATTGAGTTGACTTCCTTTAGGACTGACTGGTTTGATCTCCTTGTAGTCCAAGGGATGCTCAAGAGTCTTCTCCAGCACCACAATCAAAAGCATCAGTTCTTTGTGCTCACACAGTCACCACATTTTCTTTATCCGTTCATTCACCAGTGGATAAGTAGGATGTTTCTATGTCTTGGCTATTGTGAATAATGCTGCATTAAACATGAGGGTGACTATATTTGAGAAAGGTTTTTATTTCCTTTGGATATATACCCAAATGGAGAAGAGAATGGCAAACCACTTCAGTATTTTTGCCTCAAGAACATCACGAACAGTATGAAAGGCAAAAAGATACGACACTGGCAGATGAGCCATCCAGCTCAGTAGATGTTCAACATGCTACTGGGGAAGAGTGGAGAAATAACTGCAGAAAGAATGAAGAGGCTGGCCCAAAGAAGAAATGATGCTCAGTTGTGGATGTGCCTCGTGGTGAAACTAAAGTCTGATGCTGTAAAGAACAATATTGGATAGGAACCTGAATTGTGAGGTCCACGAATCAATGTAAATTGGACATGGTCAAGCAGGACGTGGCAAGAGTGAACATCAACATTTTAGAAATCAGTGAACTAAAATGGATGAGAACAGGTGAACTTAATTCAGATGACCATTGTATCTACTACTGTGGGCAACAGTCCCTTAGAAGAAATGGAGTAGCCCTCATAGTCAACACAAGAGTCTGAAATGCAGTGCTTGAGTACTTGAGTGGAATCTCAAAAATGACAAAATGATCTTGGTTTGTTTCCAGGGCAAACCCTTCAATATCAGAGCAATCCAAGACTATGCCCTGACCTCCAATGCCAAAGAAACTGAAGTTGAATGGTTCTATGAAGACCTACAAGACCTTCTAGAATTAACACCAAAAAAATTGTTCATTTCATCACAGGGGATTGGAATACAAAAATAGAAAGTTAGGAGATACCTGGAGTAACAGGTAAGTTTGGCCTTGGAATACAAAATGAATCAGGGCAAAGGCTAACAGAGTTTTGCCAAGAGGACACACTGGTCATAGCAAACAGCCTCTTCCAACAACACAGAAGATGATTCTACACATGGACATCATGAGATGGTCAATACTGACCACCTGAAATCAGATACCAGCAAAGGTCCATCTAGTAAAAGCTATGGTTTTCCCAGTAGTCATGTATGGATGTGAGAGTTGGACTATAAAGAAAACTGAGCACTAAAGAATTGATGTTCGTGAACTGTGGTGTTGGAGAATACTTTTGAGAGTCCCTTGAACAGCAAGGACATCCAACCAGTCCATCCTAAAGGAAATCAGCCCTGAATATTTATTGGAAGGACTGATACTGAAGCTGATACTTTGGCCACCTGATGCGAAGAACTGACTCATTGGAAAAGACCCTGATGCTGGGAAAGATTGAAGGTGGGAGGAGAAGGGGATGACAGAGGATGAGATTTTGGATGGCATCACTGACTCAATGGACTCTAGGAGTTGGTGATGGACAGGGAGGCCTGGCATGCTGCAGGCCATGAGCTGGACACAGCTGAGTGCCTGAACTGAACTGATATTCTTTGCAGCTGAAGATGAAGATAGTTTACATAGTCAGCAAAAACAAGACCTGGAGCTGACTGTGACTCAGATCATGAGCTCCTTACTGCAAAATTCAAGTTTAAACTGAAGAAAGTAGGGGAAACCTCTAGGCCATTCAGGTGTGACATAAATCAAATCCCTTATGATTGTAGAGTAGATGTGATGAATTGATTCAAAGGATTAGAACTAGTAGACAGGGTGCCTGAAGAACTACGGACAGAGATTCATTATTGGAGGAGGTGACCAAAACCATCCCGAAGAAAAAGAAATTCGAGAAGGCAAAGTGATTGTCTGAGGAGGTCTTACAAATAGCTGAGAAAAGAAGAGAAGCAGAAGGCAAAAGAGAAAGTGAAAGATATACCCATCTGAATGCAGAGTTCCAGAGAATAGCAAGGAAAGATAAGAAAGCCTTCTCAAGTGAGCAACAAAAAGACATAGAGGAAAACAACAGAATGGGAAAGACAAGATCTCTTTGAGAAAATTTGAGGTAACAAAGGAATATTTCATGCCAAGATGGGCATAATAAAGGAGAGAAATGGCAAGAACCTAACAGAAGCAGAAGAGATTAAGAAGAGCTGGCAAGAATACACAGAACTATACAAAAAAGAACTTAATGACCCAGATATGATCACTCACCTGGAGCCGGACATCCTGGAGTGTGTGGTCAGGTGGGACTTGGGAAGCATTACTATGAACAAAGCAACTGGAGGTGATGGAATTCCGACTGAACTATTTCAAATCCTAAAGGATGATGCTGTTAAAGTGCTGCACTCAATATGATGGCAAATTTGAAAAACTCAATAATGATCACTACACTGGAAAATTTCAGTTTTCATTTCAGTCCCAAAGAAAAGAAATGCTAAAGAATGTTCAAACTAATGTACAATTGCACTCATTTCACATGCTAGCAAGGTAATACTCAAAATCCTTCATGTTAGGCTTCAACAGTACATTAACTGATAACTTCCAGATGTACAAATTGGATTTAGAAAAGGCAAAGGAACCAGAGATCAAATTTTCAACTTCCACTGGATCATAGGAAAAGCAAGGGGATTCCAAAAAACCATCTACTTCTGCTTTATTGACTATGTTAAAGCCTTTGACTCTGTGGATCACAAGAAACTGAATTCCTAAAGAGACTGCAATACCAGACCACCTTACCTGCTTCCTGAGAAATCTGTATGTAGGTCAAGAAGCAATAGTTAGAACTGTACATGAAACAACAGACTAGTTCAAAATTGGGGAAGGAGTATGTCAAGGCTATATATTGTCACCCTACTGATTTAACTTATATGTAAAGTACATTATGCAAAATGTTGGGCTGAATGAATCACAAGCTGGAATCAAGATTGCTGGGAGACATATCAACAACCTTTAATATGCAGATAATCTCACTGTAATGGCAGAAAGTGAAGAGGAACTAAAGAGCCTCTTGATGGAGTTGAAAGAGTGGAATTAAATACCTGGCTTAAAACTCAACATTCAAAAAACTAAAATCATGGCACCCAGTCACATCACTTCATGGCAAATAGATGGGGGAAATATGGACACAGCAGCAGATTTTATTTTCTTGGGCTCCAGAATCACTGTGGACAGTGACTGCAGCCATGAAATTAAAAGACACTTGCTCCTTAGAAGAAAAGCTATGACAAACCTAAGAAAGCATGTTAAAAAACAGAGACATCATTTTGCAGACAAAGGAAGTATAGTCAAATCTATGGTTTTTCCAGTAGTCATGTAAAGATGACTACTGGAAAAACAGATGTACATGTACGGATGTGAGAGTTAGACCATATAGAAGGCTGAGGGATGAAGAATTGATGCTTTTGAATTGTGGTGCTGAAGAAGACTCTTGAGAGTTCCTTGGACAGCAGAGATCAAACCAGTCAATCCTAAAGGAAATCCATTCTGAATATTCTTTGGAAGGGCTGATGCTGAAGCTGAAGCTCCAATACTTTGACCACCTGATGTGAAGAGCTGAGTCATTGGAAGAGACCCTGATGCAGGGAAAGATTGATGTCAAAAGGAAAAGGGGTTAGCTAAGGATGAGACAGCTAGATAACATCAATGACTCCGCGGACATTTTCCATGAATTTGAGCACAGTCTGGGAGAAGGTGAAGGACAGGGAAGCCTGGTGTGTTGCAGTTCATGGGGTAGCAAAGAGTTGGACATGACTTAGTAACTGAATGTATAGTAGCTCTCTGAATTTTTTGAGAAATCTCCATACTGTTTTACCTAGTAGTTATAATAATTTATGTTCCTATCAACAGTGCACAAGTTATGTTTCATCTTGCCAATACTTGTCTCTTGCCATTTTGAATACAGTGTTCCTGGTAAGTGTGAGGTGATGTTGCATTGTGGTTTCTATTTGCATTTCTCTGATGATTAGTGGTGTTGAGCATCTTTTCATATATCTTTTGACCATTTGTATGTCTTCTTTGGGAAAATGCTTATTTAAGTCTTCTGTTCATTTTTAAAAAATTAATTTATTTTAATTGGAGACTAATTACTTTACAATATTATAGTGGTTTTTGCCATACATTGACATGAATCAGCCATGGGTATTCATTTTAAAACTGGGTTGTTTAATTTTTTTTGCCTTTGAGCTATATGAATTTTAAAATACATTTTGGATATAAACTTCTATCGGATGATATGCATTTTCTCACATTCCAGAGGTTACTTTTTAATTTTTGCTTATTGTTTGCTTATGTTTGCTGTTACTACTGTTATATATTACACAACAAACTATTGCAGGATGGGTAGTAAATGTCAGAGAGAAGATGTTTTTGATAATTTTAAAGGAAGTCTCATAGAGATGTCTAATGCCGCCTACGTTTACCTGAGGGCCAAATAAAATTATTGGTGAAAAATTGACCACTTAGGATTTTCTTTCATTTGCATGTCAAGCTTTCTTGCAAACAAAACCCAGCAAATATATGTGTTAGGATCATAACTCACTCTCAGATATTTCTGGCACTTGGTGGAATTTCTTTGCAATGAAATATAAGCCTTTTTCTTGGATAATACTGAGGATGGTCCTAGGAAAGGTTGAGAGGCACAGATTTCACATTAGCTCTTGCCATGACTAGGAGTTTCTGTGCTCTGATGCTCCCCATCTCCCTCCTCTGTACTGTTGGCATTCACAGGCCTTTCATTCACTCACTCATTCTTCAAACCAAGAGAAAACTTCCTCTATGTTAGGCTAGTACCAAGTCTGGGCAATTTTCTCTATCACTGGGGAGTGCCCAGTAGGGAAAGCAGGCAAGGATGACTCACCTGAAGTGTAGAATCCATTATTTTACAGAACAGAAGAGAGGCATCTAGTCTCCCCAGGGCAGTCTGGACTTCAGGGCAGGGAGAGGAAGTGACCAGTGAAGGGCACAGGTGGCCCCTGATGGGACAGGAATACAGACTGGGGCAGGCCCCTGAGCAGGGCTCAGCCGTACTGCTCCAGGAAGAACACGATGGCAGGGGCCCAGGAGAGATGCTTCTGGTTCTGCCCCACTTTCTGGCTGTGTGTGGCTGAGCATCTCTATGCTCTGGATTTCCCTTCTGTGATGAGGAATAGGTAAAATTACCTATTGTCACTATCATTAAGCCAACAATCAGGGAGGAATTTTAAGCTGGTAATGGAAGTGATTATTTTTGTGTATCAGAAAGATCCATCTGGCAGCAGAAAGCAGATGGGTTTGAGTTGAAGAGACTGACTCCCAGGAGACTAATAAGGGCTGTCACTCAGATTGGGGGGGAGGGTTTCTTTCTTTTCCTTTCTCTGCGTCCTTGCACAGCCCTGCCTACCCCAATCAGACCTCAGGGCCTGGTGCTCAGGACTGTGCTGGGAGGGAAAGGGGAACCTGAAGGTCACACTGTGAGCTTAGTCCTGTAGGGCTTGAGGTAGCTTTATGTTCCAGGCAGGGACACAGCCTCCAGCAAGCTCACTACCCATCCTGGGCCTCCTAGATTGGAGTCTCTCTAGGGATGGGATATTATATTTTGTAAAATCTCCCAGGTGATCCTAAAGGTGAATTTAGGAACCATGCAATGAAGTAGGACTAACCCAGGGTTCACACAGTGATAAAACACACATATTGGGACATATGCCTTTTTCTGGACCTGGTCACTTTGTGTGATGTCTCTAGCTATATGGGGGATATATCTATCAAGAAACCAAGAAGTTGTGTTCCTTGATTGTGGAAAAACTTTGACGTACTGTGTGGAAGTGCTCTGTGTTTGTTCACTGGCTTATTATCCCAGCAACACTGAGGGTCAGATGGTAGTACTCCTACTTTGCAGATAAGGAAATGGAGACTTGGAAAGCAGAAATAGTTTTGCAAAATATGATGCAAATTCAGGTCTGTCCAGCCCTCATCCAGTGTTCTTTCTACTAAAGCACACCATCTGCCACATAGTGCCCAAGTGCCAGGAAAGGTGAAACAAGTGGTCCTGTCTCCTTTGAAGCTGTCATCTGAAGAACAAAGACAGGCCTGGCACACATGGAACTTTTAGAGGACAATTAAGAGTGAATCGATGCAGTATTGATTCTTGAGCACAATGGGACAAATACAGCATATAAATGTGTTAATAGGGCCGATCTCTCAGGATGTTTTGTGCTAATTTGAGTGGCTTGGTGCATCCTCCACATGACAAAATGAGCCAAAATGCTTCCTTAGCTTGACAAGCCATCTCCCTGCATTGACACTTGCCGTGATGAATAAGCAATGAAGGGTATGCCCCCCTGTCTTGTCCTGGGTGGAGACATGTGTCTGGAGGGGTCAGTCATGCACACATGCAGCTCTCTCACCTGCTCTCGGGAAACGACGGGAGGCCAATGGCAGCTGTAGAGCAGGCTGGCTGTTGGCAACATGAGTGGACGGACAGCTCCAACTCACCCAGAGTCCCAATAGACTGCTGGGTTATTTTGTAGAAAACATCACAGTTCAATAGTATTGGAGGCATCAGAGGAAAGGTCGTTTGTCTTATGTGCACTGCTGGTTTGAAAGCATTTCTCCCTAATACGTATTCTGTAACTTGACACGAGGGCCCAAATGGCCATTGACAGGCATGCCAAAGGAAAAAGAGAAGAGACAAAGAAAAAAGACAGTTGGGTTCAAATCATACACTAGCCTCTCCAGGAAGAAATGCTTCTCCCTCAGTTACAGTCAATTCCGTGTTTTCTGGGGCACTTTTTTTCTAACTTCTTCATCTCAGTTAGTCTTGTCTCCTGTGTGAGGAACATAAAGGCTTGTTTCCTTTTCTCAGCAGCTGCAAAATACATCTGCTGGCATAACGACCTAACTAAGGGCTGCATTTAATTAAGATGTGTCAGGCGTTTTTTTTATTTTAAACTCTTACACAGTTCCCACAGGAGAGGAATTTCTTATGAAAGGGTCTCTATGTTATGTGATAGCATTTTAAAGCTTTCCCCAATAGTCTCCAAATAAAACCAACAAACACTGTCCTTGAAACAAGCAAGTGAAAAAAGATCTCTTTCACGTTAATTCAAAGCACACCTGTGTCTAACCCTACCACATATTTAGATGAAAATGTAAAGATGAGGCAAATTTCCAGAGTTCCGCAAACAACAATGACACTAGATAATGGAACGTTTGTGATGCTGGTTATTTGAGGCAGTCCCAAGGGTGGTGATCCTTTTCTTTCACTCCATATCTTCTCTTAAGGCCCAGGCGTTAGGAGGGGTACCCAGTGTCCTTCACTGACAGTGATCCCTGTGTGCAGCCAGTACATGACATTGCTCATATCAGGCATGCTGCCACCATGCTTCCTGTCGTTGAGAAATGGGATCACCCACAGCTCTATGTGTCATTGTCCTCCCATTCATCCTTTCATGCAACTCTATTTTTGGCTCAGTGCCAGATGGGACCATTATTACAGTCAGTCCTATGCTTTCCAAGGCACTTTCCTTCTAACTTCATCTCAATTAATCTTTTCTCCTCAGTGAGCCTGTAAATTGATTCAGGACAGAATCCAGTGCATCATGGAGATACTAGCAGAAGGTATCCCTATGTATGGTCCTGACTATCTGGTCTGTCCATCATGACCCTCAAAAATGAGGTGCAATTGTTGTGTGGTCTATGGGGTCCAGAAACCCCATTGTTATTCCTTGAGAGGTTCTAGTACATGAAGCCCATGTCACTGACATTGGGATTCAGTGAGATCAGGTGTAGCCTTCAGGACCCTCAACCTAGAGCCTATTATACAGAGTGAAGCAAGTTAGAAAGAGAAAAACAAATATTGCATATTAATGTATATATATATGGAATCTAGAAAAATGGTATTGATGAACCCATTTGCAGGGAAGAAATGGATACGCAGATGCAGAGCACCGACTTGTAGACACAGTGGGGGCAGGAAAGAGTGGGATGAATGGAGAAGGTAGCATTGACATATTATCACTACCGTGCAAAATAGATAGCTGGGGAGAAGTTGGTGTATAATACAGGGAGTCCAGTCCTCAGGGCTACCTCAGAACTCTGGATATCACTGGGGATAGTTCCTTTCTCTGCCATCAGATGGTGGATGATACCAGAGAAGCCTGGCATGCTGCAGTTCATGCGGTTGCAAAGCGTCAGACATGACTTAGCGACTGAACAACAACAGTGTTATCTCTGGTACATAGGAGGTAGCCACCTCCTAAAAATGCTTTTGGAATGAATGAATAAATTGCTATGTTTAATCCATATATCACTGAATCATTCTTATATACAAAAAATTAAGCAGGATATACAGTTGAGGGCTGTGTATAAATTCCATTTCCTGGGAATTAGTGACCTGTTAGTGTTCCAGTTACAGGGAAACCCAGAATTTCTTCTTTCATTATCCCATTTCCAGGGTTAAATGCTTTTCTGCCCCATCACTGTCTTAAAGTGGCCTGTGCTTGTCAAGAGAATCCAAACCCGGCCTTTACATTCTGCTGCCATGTGGACACAGCTCATCCCTGCCACCCTCTCTTCAGTGCTGGCTGCCCTCCTGTGCTGCCCTCCCAGGCCAGCTCCTGGGTCCTGGTCCTGCCCCTGGAGGCTGCAGAAGAGGAGGGTGCTAGGGAACCTGGGGCTGAGAGTGGAGAGCCTGCAGTCATGACCATTGATGAGAATCATGAGTCGGGCCCTTTACAGACCATTACGTGCTGCCAACTGGTGAAGGCTGTGAACTTGGATGACAGAACTGATTGTCTGTGAACAGTGGCAGGGCATGGTTAAGGGTTACTGGTGCCACAAGATATGGATCCCTTTATTCCTGGGGCCATCGGGAGGCACCACAGGTGCCGGGGGCACCCAGGATTCTGCTTCAGATCTAGAAAAGCTCCCTCAGTTTATGAAACAGGCTGTCAGTAACTATTACCATTCAATGAAACAAGCTGCGAGACACTGCTTTGTCTAATGTCCTCCTCAGTGTGAGAAATCCTCTTAGGCTCCTTGATATGCATCCCTCCCCTTTGGCTGACAGCACACAGCTCTTTGTGGGGCAAAACATTTCTGTTCCCAAGAAATAAATTCACACCGAGCTCACAAGTTTCTCCTTACATCTTTTTCATTAATCCTCATTTCTCTGGAAACAGCACAAATAATGCCCAATATTTCTTATAAATGTTTCAAATATGCAAAAGATTATGTCTCAGAAAGAATCATATTTTTATAACTTTTATGGAATCTGTATAGGTACATATTTAAAATGTCAAGCTGATGTAGATCACAAAAGGAAAAATAAAGATCTCCTGCCTACTCATAACAGAAAGCCTCTATCCCCACTGTCCACAGTTTCTTCCAGAAAAACATCTGTCACACACTTGTGCTTTTTTTTTTTAAGTTATTCGTGAAGCCCAGAAGGGGCAAAAAGAGACTTTAACAAGGGGAGGGAGGATCCACCAGAATAGGAAAAGAAACAGTGAGCATGGGAGAAGAGGAACCAGGGCAGGCAGGAGGCCCTGGCGGGGACTCTCTGGAGGACTCACCTCTCCATCTCTAGCACAGGCACTGCTGACAGAAAAGTTGAAACCACGGCCTCCTTGCAGCTGGGAGGGCACGAAGCAGCCCCTGGGGCCAAAAACAGCTTAGCTTTTAGGTCCCAGCTCATAGACGTGGCTGGAGGCCATGAGTTCAGCCTCTGTCCCCAGCCGGTGCTGGGTGGCCAACTGCAGGCAGAGCTCAGGAAGCGGGCAGAGGGTCCCTACCACTTCTACTGGGCCCAAGGAGACAGGAGGATGAGGGAGAGGAATGTAAGTCTGAAACCTCCCTCTGTCCCCACCTGGGGTGGCTCTGGGGAGGAACAGAAGTCTCCTTCTGGCTCCAGGCCCTCCCAGACCCACAGCGACCAATAAGGTACAATCACTGGGACCAGTCACAGTCACTGGAGGTGCAGATCGTTTGTTTCTTTAAAAAAAAAAAAAAGACAAAAAAGTTGCATCTCCTACAAGCACAAAGTTTTATGTTTCAAGGTGTTAAGAAAAAAAATCTGTCCTGGCTCAGGACATCAGAAGCAAGACTGACCAGGCACATGTGGCCTTGGGGTAGGTCCACTGCTGCTTTGTGGCCCAGCGAGCAAGCACAACACCCACCTCCTGCATCTAATGCCCACCCCGACCCAGCTCCCCTCTGCTACTGCCACCTCCACCGCTCTGGGAAGTTAACTCTAAGATGTCTTCGCAGAGACATGGGGGAGCCTGAGGGGGAGGCCATGAGATCCAGCCAGACGGTTTAAACATTCTTGAGGAACTCCTCTGCCACAAAGCACTCACGGGCATTGACCAATGGCTTCATCTCACTGATCTCCTTGTCAATTTCTTCCACGAAGGGGATCATAAAGTCCACAAATACATCTGCTTTGTGTGGAAGCTGGTGAACAGAGACCTGATGTCATACCCCTCCACTGGTTTCCTTCATAGGATAAAGAAGTTTTCTGCTCACATCAGGATGAAGTGCATGAACTTGTGACATAGCACCTTCTCTGTTTCACAGCAATGCTGACCCTGAAGAGTTGATGGAGGATTCCATCAGAATCTTTTCCTTCTCAGTCCTGCTAATGGTCATGGGTTGTAGAATGAGCTCTTTGCTACTTCTGACTTCCACTTCTGGCCTGTTGTGTTGTTTCACTATCTGGGAGGAGAAATCCTCTAAGCAGAGGGCAGCCTGCAGTGTGGCCTCCTCTACACTCAGGTAGGACTGGAGAGTGGCAGTCATCGCAGGTGCTGGCTGGGCAGGAAAGCAGAAGTGCGGAAGTGGCCAGCCCAGCAATGCCTCACCTGTCTCACTTCTGCTTTTTTTTTAAGTGTATTTTTTAACTGGAGGAAAATTGCTTTACCATGTTATGTCCATTTCTGCCATACAGCAATGCTAATCAACCATAATTGTATGCATATCCTACCATTCTTGAGTCTCCCTCCCTCCCTCCCATCCCTCCCCTCCAGGTCATCACAGTGCTCCAGGCTGGGCTCCCTGTGTTATATAGCAACTTCTCACCAGCTTTTTTCCATGTTTTAGTGTATATATGTAGATACTGCTTTCTCCATTCGTACCACTTTCTCTTTCCCCCACTGTGTCCACAAGTCTGTTTTCTACATCTGCTTCCTTACCTGAAAATAGGTTCATCAATACTTTTTTCTAGATTGCATATACATGCATTAATATACAGTATTTGTTTTTCTCTTTCTGAATTACTTCACTCTATAACTTGCTCTAGGTTCATCCACCTCACTAGAACTGACTCAAATTTGTTCTTTTGTATGGTTGAGTAATATTCCATGGCATAAATGTACTACATCTTCTTTATCCATTCATCTGCTGATGCACACCTAGGTTGCTTCCATGTCCTGGCTCTCGTAAATAGTGATGCAGTGAATATAGGAATATGTGTATATTTTAGAGTTGTGGTCTTCTCAGGGTATATGCCCAGCAGTGGGATTGCTGGGTCATATGGTAGATTTATTCTTAGTTTTAAAAGGAATCTCCATACTTGTGCTTTTAAAAATTATAAAATAGGGTCCTACTGTGTGCACTATCCCATACTCTTCTTATCAGCACATCTATGTTGGTATCAGGTAGCATGAGCTGCTATAACATGCAGATCCCTGAACCTAGTGGCTGAACCCAGTGGAAGCTCATGTGTGGCCAACACGAAACCCCACACAGGTGCTCACAATAAGCATGCAGCTCTCTCCCAACAGCAAAGCTTCTTTTCTACATTTTCTTCATCAATATACAATTTCCAATGCCACTGTGCTCCTTCCCATCAAGATGCAAATTTGGAGAATCAGAGTATGGGTGGTTTTTTTTGAGCAGATTGTGGTTGCTTGCATCCCACTGGCTAGAACTTGGTCACATGGCTGTCCTCCCTTCAAGGGAAACTGGAGTATTTTGTCTAATCCAGGCCCATGAAAATAAAGACATGAATTAGATGAGTAGCCAGAAGTCTGCAGCAGTCTACCCTCTGGTAGCATTCCACCTTTGAAGACAAAGTCAATGTGATTTTCTTTTAGGAAAAAGAATTTCTCTGGGCTGTCCCATTGCTATATCCAACTCCCAGGAGAGAAGGATGCCCAGTACCCTCCATCAGATCTGGAGTGTGCGATTCCTGCATCCCAGCCACCTGTAGATTAACAATCTACAATTAACAATTAACAATCTATCTGCTTCCCTTTCAGGCCCTTTAGATATCCGGTGATGGACAAGGGACATAATAATACCATAGCAAGAGCTATTCTAAGGCTCCAACATTGAAAAGTTGCTCTTTAGGCTGGGTTCATGATCTCTTTGGCAACATAAATCTTACAACTTAGTAGATCTCTTATCTATTTGTCTCTAGTCAGTTCTATGTGCCTCAAAACATGAACAAAATTCTTTCCTATGCATAGTCCCACCCATATTTGTTTTTTTGTTTTACTTCCTCACCCCCAGTCCTGCTCTCTTAACCTTGAGTTTGTCAGAAACACAGGACATGGATGTAAGCTGCACATATCTGATCTTTGCCTTAGAAATAAGGTGAAGGAATACATTCCTTAACAAATTTCTCTCAATCTTATCTTTAATTTTTGGTGGCATAGAACCCATATTCTAAAAGTTTGAGTCCCCAAATTTCTGAATTTTCTTTATTCCCTCTCATTTTTGTTTGTAAACATACCAATTCTACCCAGAGCTTATACCTTCTTTATAGCATTTTGCTAAAAGCAGAAAGTAAAAGCAACATAGTTTATTTCCTATACCCTCACTTAGAGCAGGGCTTCCCAGGTGGGTGGTTCTAGTGTTAAAGATCCCATCTACCAGTGCAGGAGACATAAGAGACTTGGGTTTGATCCCTGGGTCAGGAAGATCACCTGGAGGAGAGCATGGCAACCCACTTCAGTATTCTTGCCTGGAAAATCTCATGGACAGGGGAGCTGGGTGGGCTACAATCCATAGGGTCATAAAGAGTTGACATGACTGAAGTGACTTAGCAGGCATGCACTTGCCATGGGCTCGTGAACAATTCGACCTGCCTTCTAAGTTGTGGAGAGCCAGCAGTTTCACCAAATTTTCTGCCACTGTAATATATGGGTCTTCTATTTTCTCTATCACCAAGCCAAGGTCACATATTTTAGGTTTGTAAAGTATTCCAATTCAATGTAAAATCTTCAGTTTTGATTAAGCTAATCATTTTACTGTGACAGATCAGTCTCAAAAGTCAAGAAGTATCCTTGGTAGAATTTGTTTCTTATTTACATAAAGTTGGGACCACATGTTCATGCTTGGCAGGTGTTTCTTCCCCTCCATACCTGGCTTCCAAGTCACCTTGATCCCTGCCTGCATCAAGCTGGCAGTGGGAGCATCACGAGGATTTGCATGTTGGGGAGGGGGAGTCTGGCTCACATTACTTCCACACCTGACTGTAGGAAGGCAGGGATATATCATGACTGTGTGCTCACAGAGGTCAGAAAAGAGGCAGGGTGATCACCCAGGAATCTCTATCAGAACTACCACCCACTTCCTTACCTTTACCTTACCTTTAGAATGCTATCTATCCATAAAAATAATAAGTTCAAATGGGACAAAGGGTATCTAGTGGAAAATAAGACTCCTGAGAAAACCAGTCACCCTCGCAAAACCACCACTCTTAACAATTCCTTCTGGAAGTTTTGTGTGGATATAAAAATATACATATGAAAATGTGTGTGCAAATGTTTGCATATTCAAATTTTCTTCAATTTTATAGCTATGTGGTACTCCATGATGGGCTTTATGGGCTTCTAATTTGTCCTTTTTTTTTTGTTTGTTTTTCTCTTTTACACATGGTAAATATTGCAATACACTTACTTGAAATACTATTGTTACTACATCCAAGGACCGATGCTGAAGCTCTAATACTTTGGCCACCTGATGCAAAGATCCAACTCATTAGAAAAGATCCTGGTGCTGGGAAAGATAGAGGGGAGGAGGAAGAGGGGATGACAGAGGATGAGATGGTTGGATGGCATCATCAACTCAATGAATATGAGTTTGTGCAAACTCTGGGAGATGGTGAAAGACCAGGAAGCTTGGTGTGCTACAGTCCGTGGGGTTGCAAAGAGTCGAACACAACTGAGTGACTGAATAACAACATCCATGGGATAGATTCATAGCACTAAATCCTAAACTTTTAATTTCATTATGTCACAATACTAACAGTGATCAAATAGCTTAAATACTATTCTCTCCTTGTGAGACACATATGATTATTGGTTAATTATGGTATTATTTTTTTCTAATTCTTATAGTTAATTTGTTGTAATCTTAAAGTTGTTTTTGTAAAATACCAATAAATTGTTAGTACAAGAAGTTCCTTTTCTTTTTCCTACTGCTGGTAAGGAGCTCTTAGACCCTGATAATTCACAACCACTCTCTGACTAATTCCTTCCTTTGCCAGCTGGCCTGGGGTCTATAAATATGACAACACTTGAGAGGTGCTGTGGCAGAGAAGCAGGAGCTGCTGGCTTTTGGCAGAGTACCATGCCTGGTCACTTGGGGAGGGCTAGGTTCCTTAGCAGAGACCAGGCTGTCTTCCTGTGGTCACACTCCTCTGTCACATCCCAGCCCCTTGCTGCTCAGGAAACTAACTCCAAAATCTCATTCTGGCCTTCCCTGCTTTCTATAATCTTACTCCATTTGAACTTTCTAGTCCTATTAGAACACAGGGCAAAGTGATGGCCATGGAGAGTCAAATATCATTTCCACCCAAGCTTCTGCTTGTAGAAGGTCTTCAGGGTCACCTTGTGCTGACCCAGGTCCACCATGACATGGGGGACCTCTGTTCATGACCCTCACTGACCATCCCCTTCTTCCCTTCTAACCTGACCACTGTGAGTCTTTTGAATGGAAGCCATGGCAACTGCTCTGGATGCCCTTCTGCCAGTCACCCTGTGCTGCATGGCAAGGCTCACTGAGAGGGCTTTGTGTGCCTAAATCCTGTCCCTTACACTTGCCAGCTGTGTGACCCAAGGCAGATCACTTTTCCTTTCTGTGCTTCTGATCTCTCAGGTGTAAAATACTGCTAATAATTAAAGATGATTCTTTGAGCTCCAACCATGTGCCAGACCCCAGTCATGTATGTTAATGCTTTATTTCCTATAACACTCTCAGTAACAGAAGTCTCAATATCTCCATCGAAAGATGAAGAAATTGAGGCACAGAGGGGTCAAATAACTTGGCTGTGGTCACACAGCTTAGCAGTGAGGCCATGCTGGGAGCCTAATGGTCTCTCTCCACAGTCTTGCTCACGAGTCTTCCTCTGAGGCAGCTGCTGAGAGGATAACAGAGAGGGTGTAGTGGGCACCGACTACAAGTCAGCTGTGACTACTGTTTGTGTTGTAATTGCACTCAAACATGCCAAATCCTCAACAGAGGGAAGTTTTGAAACCACTGGAATATTAGAATTGCTTTATGGGTCCTTGAAGAAAGATGGGGAAAGATCACAAAGGAAAGGAGTAGGTGTGGGTCGTCTCCGGGCTGTGTGAGGGACTGGAATTTCCAGTCCACTCAGGGTAGGCATCTGGAGGGCAGGAGCGTGACAAAAACTTGACAAAGAAGGGACAAATTAGGGTTTCAAGGCCCTAAAGGTCAGAATGAGGAGTCTATGCTGAGTTAGGGCTGGTGGTGGCAGGGTATGTGACCAGGGGAGCAATGGACCTGGCCCAACCCTGAAAGTCATAACATCATCAATGTGCTGATTGGATTGGAGGGGAAAGGAGGCCAGAAACAGGCTGGGAAAGGAAGGACCCAGCTCTGCTCCTGCAACAGCACAGTAAAAGAAAAGGGACTGAGACCTAGAGATTCTGAAAAAGCTGAGTCCACAATGACCAGCGGTGTACAAGAGCAGGGCTCTCAAATACTACTGTGTGCCAAGTGTGAAGTCTCTGCTGTTACATCTGATAACTCGTCTCCTTGGACTTGAGGGAGGGGGTGGGTGAGTGGGAGGTTGTGTCTTGCTGAGTTGAATCTGTGTGCCTCTGCCGGACTTAGACTGTGCTGTCCCTTCTGAACACAATTTTGGGGCACTGCCCTCGGGAAGGGCTGAGGTCAGATGCATTATCTAGAGCAGGCCGAGTTCCACTTTGGAGATGATGAGCCTGAAACAGAGTCAGGTTGCCATGCTATTTAAACATTTTTAACTAAGATATCACATAAAGTGTTATATATGAACATAAAGTGAATTGTTAGTCTCTCAGCTGTGTACAACTCTGTGACCTCACGGACTGTAGCCCTCCAGGCTCCTCTGTCCATGGAATTCTCTAGCCAAGAATACTCCAGTGAGTTGCTATTCCCTTCTCTAGGGAATCTTCCTGATCGCACTGGGGTCTCCTGCATTGCAGGCAGATTCTTTATCATCTGAGTCACCAGGGAAGCCCATATGTGAACATGAAACAAATTCAAATGCAGCGAAAGTACCTGGGGCAAAAATAGGTTTCCCTCCACCCCTGCCCATAGCTGCCTGGCCTCTCTGTTTAGTGGCAATCCCTGGGATGCACATTCTTCAGCATTCTTGCCTTGAGAACCCCATGAACAGTATGAAAAGGCAAAATGATAAGATACTGAAAGAGGAACTCCCCAGGTTGGTAGGTGCCCAATATGCTACTGGAGATCAGTGGAGAAATAACTCCAGAAAGAATGAAGGGATGGAGCCAAAGCAAAAACAATACCAAGTTGTGGATGTGACTGGTGATAGAAGGAAGGTCCAATGCTGTAAAGAGCAATATTGCATAGGAACCTGGAATGTTAGGTCCATGAATCAAGGCAAATCGGAAGTGGTCAAACAGGAGATGACAAGAGTGAACATCGACATTCTAGGAATCAGAGAACTAAAATGGACTGGAGTGGGTGAATTTAACTCAGATGACCATAATATCTACTACGGTGGGCAGGAATCCCTTAGAAGAAATGGAGTAGCCATCATGGTCAACGAAAGAGTCTGAAATGCAGTACTTGGATGCAATCTCAAAAATGACAGAATGATCTCTGTTTGTTTCCAAGGCAACCCATTAAATATCATGGTAATGCAAGCCTATGCCCCAACCAGTAATGCTGAAGAAGCTGAAGTTGAATGGTTCTATGAAGACATGCAAGACCTTCTAGAACTAATACCCAAAAAAGATGTCCTTTTCATCATAGGGGACTGGAATGCAAAAGTAGGAAGTCAAGAAACACCTGGAGTAACAGACAAATTTGGCCTTGGAGTGCAGAATGAAGCAGGGCAAAGGCTAATAGAGTTTTGCCAAGAGAACGCACAGGTCATAGCAAACATCCTCTTCCAACAACACAGAGAAGACTCTACACATGGACATCACCAGATGGTCAACACCAAAATCAGATTAATTATATTCTTTGCAGCCAAAAATGGAGAAGCTCTATACAGTCAGCAAAAACAAGACCAGGAGCTGACTGTGGCTCAGATCATGAGCTCCTTATTGCCAAATTCAGACTTTAATTGAAGAAAGTAGGGAAAACCACTAGACCATTCAGGTATGACCTAAATAAAATCCCTTATGACTATACAATGGAAGTGAGAAATAGATTTAAGGGACTAGATCTGATAGACGAGTGCCTGATGAACTATGGACGGAGGTTCATGACATTGTATGGTAGACAAAGATCAAGACCATCCCCATGGAAAAGAAATGCAAAAAAGTAAAATGGCTGTCTGAGGAGGCCTTACAAATAGCTGTGAAATGAAGAGAAGTGAAAAGCAAAGGAGAAAAGGAAAGATATTCCCATTTGAATGCAGAGTTCCAAAGAATAGCCAGGAGAGATAAGAAAACCTTCCTCAGTGATCAATGCAAAAAAATAGAGGAAAACAACAGAATGGGAAAGACTAGAGATCTCTTCAAGAAAATTAGAGATACCAAGGGAACATTTTATGCAAAGATGGGTTCGATAAAGGACAGAAATAGTATGGACCTAACAGAAGCAGAAGATATTAAGAAGAGGTGGCAAGAATACACAGAAGAACTTTACAAAAAAGATCTTCACGACCCAGATAATCACAATGGTGTGATCACTCACCTAGAGCTAGATATGCTGGAATGTGAAGTCAAGTGGGCCTTAGAAAGCATCACTACGAACAAAGCTAGTGGATGTGATGGAATTCCACTTGAGCTTTTTCAAATCATGAAAGATGATGCTGTGAAAGTGCTGCACTCAATATGCTAGCAAATTTGGAAAACTCAGCAGTGGCCACAGGACTGGAAAAGGTCACTTTTCATTCTAATCTCAAAGAAAGGCAATGTTAAAGAATGTTCAAACTACCACACAATTACACTCATCTCACACGTTAGTAAAGTAATGCTCAAAATTTTCTAAGTCAGGCTTCAGCAATACATGAACCATGAACTTCCAGATGTTCAAGCTGGTTTTTAGAAAAGGCAGAGGAACCAGAGATCAAATTGCCAACATCTGCCGGATCATCAAAAAAGCAAGAGAGTTCCAGAAAAACATCTATTTACGCTTTATTGACCATGCCAAAGCCTTTGACTGTGTGGATCACAATAAACTGTGGAAACTTCTGAAAGAGATGGGCATACCAGACCACGTGACCTGCCTCTTGAGAAACCTGTATGCAGGTCAGGAAGCAACAGTTAGAACTGGACATGGATCAATAGACTGGTTCCAAATAGGAAAAGGAGTACGTCAAGGCTGTATATTGTCACCCTGCTTATTTCACTTATATGCAGAGTACTTCATGAGAAACGCTGGGGTGGAGTAAGCACAAGCTGGAATCAAGATTGCTGGGAGAAATATCAATAACCTCAGATATGCAGATGACACCACATTTATGGCAGAAAGTGAAGAGGAACTAAAAAGCCTCTTGATGAAAGTGAAAGAGGAGAGTGAAAAAGTTGGCTCGAAGCGCAACATTCAGAAAACTAAGATCATGGCATCTGGCCCCATCACTTCATGAGAAATAGATGGGGAAACAGTGGAAGCAGTGTCAGACTTTATGTTTTGGGGCTCCAAAATCATTGCAAATGGTGATTGTAGCCATGAAATTAAAAGACACTAGCTCCTTGGAAGGAAAGTTATGACCAACCTAGACAGCATATTAAAAAGCAGAGACTACTTTGCCAACAAAGGTCCATCTAGTCAAGGCTATGGTTTTTCCAGTGGTCATGTATGGATGTGAGAGTTGGACTGTGAAGAAAGCTGAGTGCCAAAGATTTGATGCTTTTGAGTTGTGGTGTTGGAGAAGACTCTTGAGAGTCCCTTGGGCTGCAAGGAGATCCAACCAGTGCATCCTAAAGGTGATCAGTCCTGGGTATTCATTGGAAGGACTGACGCTCAAGTTGAAACTCCTATACTTTGGCCACCTGATACGAAGAGCTGACTCATTGGAAAAGACCCTGATGCTGGGAGGGATTGGGGCAGGAGGAGAAGGGGACGACAGGATGAGATGGCTGGATGACATCACTGACTCAATGGACATGAATTTGGGTAAACTCTGAGAGTTGGTGATGTACAGGGAGGACTTGCGTGCAGCGATTCATGGGGTCGCAGAGTCGGACA
Organism: Cervus canadensis; assembly: GCF_019320065.1. NCBI lineage: Eukaryota > Metazoa > Chordata > Mammalia > Artiodactyla > Cervidae > Cervus > Cervus canadensis. The sequence goes on from NC_057400.1 coordinate 71,715,859, forward strand.
TGACTGAGCGACTGAACTGAGCTGGGATGTATCTTGGTAGACTTTAGAACATGTTCTTTGCCGGGCCTGCCGGCTAGATGAACAGGACGAGGACGCAATCACCAGAGCACCTGAGAAATAAAAGACTAGGAAAGATGGGGTTGAAAGGGATGGAGTCAGCTTGTGACTGATTCCGACGACTTTATTGAGGGGTAACATACATATATATACTAACAGGATTCACCAAATTTTAGATCAAAGGCTTGCATACGTGCAGAACTGCAGATACTAGTTTTAACTCAGGAGTTTTATCTTAACTCTAGCAGAGCATGGCACCAGCGTCTTACAATCAGGTAAAGACTACCTAGACATAAGCCATTCACAGGAGCCTGATAATCTTATCAGAGGCAGGAAAATGGGCAAATGGTGGCTGCAGCGATTTCCTTGAGGGAGGTGAGAAAGGCCAATTTGCACTTTAACAAATCAGGGGTGGCGGGACAGAGAGGGACCTTTTGATCTCTCTCAGGGCCGAGAAGGGGCCTGAGCAGTCAGGCCGGCTCCCCGCAGTTCTTGGTATAAACAAACCCATGTATCTTTACTCCCCACTCAAAACACATTTTGTTCCTTTAACAAATGGTAGCACACTATATATTTATTATTTTCTTTTCTAAAATATACTCTTGTAAGTTGTTCCATGATGGTACACACTGAACAGATTCTTTGCTTTTTAACTTTTATACGGTGTTACTTTGTTTGGATCTATCATAATTTATCTAACCAATCTCAGATGGGTGTATATTAGATTGTCATATTATTTTGTTACTACAAACTAAGCTGTAATTTTAAGTTGTACATATATCTTCCTATATCTCCACAATATATTTGTAGGCTAACCTTCTGGACTAAGGGATATGTGTCTGTATGTATTGCAAAATTGACCTGCATAGAGACTTACCTATTTGCATACTTATATTTTTACAGATGATGCATTCATATCACCAATGCTGAAGTACATTTTTATTTATATACATAAAATGTGTTTATATGTGTAAGTGTGTGCATGCTAGGTCGTTTCAGTCATGTCCAACTCTTTGGGACCCTATGGACTGTAGCCTGTCAGGTTCCTCTGTCCATGGGATTCTCTAGGCAAGAAAATTGGAGTGGGTTACCATGCCCTACTCCAGGGGATCTTCCTGACCCAGGGATCAAACCTATGTCTCCTGCATTGCAGACGGATTCTTTACTGCTGAGCCACAGGTTAAGTTTTATATGTGCAAGCACACTTCTTATGCACATATTATATATAATAAAAAGATAGGAGACTTGCACTAGGTGAGAAAAACCTGTTTTCCCACAGGTCTTCAGGTTCACAATTTTGATACCATTGTACATGTATACTGGAATTAAACAATCAAGTAAATGGGTAGTAACAGATGGTGGAGTCAGACTTCTTGCTGTTTGGGCTGAAGTTTACATTAAGCAAAAGAGTGACGCTAGAATGATTACGGTAGGATTATAGTTGAAGACAGCAGTATGCGCTCAAGTTTAGCTTAATATAGAGATGTTGAGTCACTAAGTAATATCCGACTCTTTGTAACCCCATGGACTGCAGCACGCCAGGCTTCCCTGTCCTTTACTATCACCCAGAGTTTGCTCAAATAATTGTCTATTGTGTTGATGATGCCATCTAACCACATCTAACCATCTCATCCTAATATGTATAGGTGTGTGTGTGTGTGTGTGTGTGTGTATGTATATATATATATAAAAAATCACTAAATGTTTATAACAGCAACATGGATTGGACAGAGAGAAAGAATCAATGAATTTGAAGGTAAAACAGTAGAAATTACCCAAACAGAACAACAGAGATTATTTCTATTGGGGCTATCTACTTTAAAAAAAATGCACAGAACCTCAGAAACCTATGAGACTATAACAGATATAATGTCTGTGTTGCTGAAGTTCCAGAAGAAGAAGAGAAAAAGAGTGAAGCTGAAAAGATCTTTGAAGAAATGATGGCTGTAATGTCCCAGTCTGGCAAAACCCATAAACCTATAGATTCATAAAACTGAGAAAAACCCAAAAAAGATAAATCAAAATAAACCTATACCAAACACATGATAGTTAAATTTCTTAAAACTAAAGACAATGAAACAAATCTTGAAAGAATCCACAGAGAAACAATTTGAACTGCAGAGGGATTCTCATCTGAAACCAGGAAGGACAAAGGAAGAGACACAATATCTCAAGTGTGATTTCTAAGACCCAGTAGAACTATCCCGCAAGAATGAGGGGGAAATAAAGACATTTACAACTGAAAAGAGCTAAAATAAATTGTCATTAACAGACTGAACTTAGAGATTGGATAAAGGAAGTACTGCAAACAGAAAGGAAACAATAAAAGAAGGAATCTAGAGCATCAGGGATGTGGCAAGAGCAAAACTGGGTAAATGCAATAGATTTCCTACTTTGCTTTAGTTTGCTAAATGATTACTGATGATGAAAGCCAAAAGTATATCACTGTTAATGTAATTATCACTGTATACAGAGAAATTGTCTAAGACAATTGTATCATAAATGGGGAAAGTAATGGGACAGAAGGAAAGATAAAGTTTCTACCCTCCACTTACACTAGTAAAGTGTTGTTGACACCAGCAGACTTTGGTAAGTTATACACATAGAATGAAACATCTAGAACAACTATGAAAAGAGCTACATAAAGAGATATACCATATGATACTGGAGATAAATGAAAATAAAGTTCAAAATGTAGTTCAAGTAGCTCATAAAAAAATAAGGAAAACAAAAGCAGAGAAGGGAAAAGCACAGAATAACAACAACAAAAGCTCTTTATGCCTTTTATGACAATGGAGACAGAGACTGGACTGAAGCATATAAAAGTCTAGAAATGCCAAAGATTATTGGCAACCACTAGAAGCTAGGGAGGGACAAAGAAGCATCCTTCCCTAGAGCCTTTAGAGAGAGTGTGGCCCTGCTGACACCTAGACTTAGAACTTCCAGCCTCCAGAAATGTGAAAGAATAAATTTCTATAGTTTTAAGTCAACCATTTGTGGCATTTTGTTACAGCAGCCCTAGGAAACTAGTACACCCACCTTATTCTGTTTGTTAGAAGTGGTCACTAGGTCCAGTTTATACTCAAGGGGAGGCTATTACATAAGGACATGAATATAAAGAGGCAGGTATCATGAGGGCCATTGCAGCAGCTGCCCACTAGAGGTGGCGTTGACGTCTTTTGTATGTGTTGCTCAGTTATACCTAAGAAATATTTGTGGGATTTACTGCACTAACGAACTCAGGGAGGAAGACTGGTAGGATATTATTAATCAGATGATACGAGGAGGAAACTAAAGCTCAGAAAGTTCAAGTGAATTCTTCCTGGTCATGTAGCAACTCACTGAAACACGAATTCTGGAGCTGGATCCCCAAATTTAGAGATTATGTATATCAACAGAGACTATATCAATATAATTAATGAATCAACTTTTTTATTAAGATATGGAAGGCATGGAAAATGTTTCAATTCAAGTGTTGAGAGTGCAACATGGTGGGGGGTAAAAATAATCATCAGTCTATCTTGTTTCATTTCTTCTAGGGCAGTTTTCATTTCCAGCTAGGCAGAGATAGATGACACACAGCTGCAGGGGGCAGGCTCCCAGGAAAAGCCACCCTTCTGTTTCATCATGGGAGTGAGCCTTCAGCTCCCCAACCATGCACAATATCTTCCTGAAGTAAAATTAAGTTATTAAGCCATGATGTGCAACTATAGGTTTTATACAGTGTCATAAATCCCAGGAAATTAACTTGCTCTCAGCCTTTGCCTGGAGCAGCTTTTAGCAATGAAAGTACTTCTCTGAAACTTGATTGCTGCTTAAATATTACCTGCCCACTTTCTCTCTCTCTCTTCTTCCATCCAGCTAAAAGGAAAACTTAGAGAAAGAAAAAAATGTTTGAATTCACTTTATCAGTAAAGTAAATTCCTCATCTCACTATGGGTGGGAAGCATCGGGACTAAAATGAGGGACAAAAATCTGAAATTTCTCTTTCAAAATGGTGGGTGAGCATTTCACTGCAAGGTGAGCATGCTGAGACTGCGAGAGGAGCAGGTTAGCAAGAGCTGCAGAGACTCTGGTTCTGAACTGGGAGCTGGTTACTTTCCACTGGTACTGTCATTTTGGGCAGAAATTCCAATAACAGCATAATGGAATGCAGAGATTAACAATCAGCTTCAGAAGTTGTATAAATGTCAGTGGTGGTCATTGCTGAGGGACCTTTGTTTAGCACTGTGATGTGCCAGGGACACCATGGAAATTCCGTATTTCATTCATCTCAACCTCTTTTTACATCTGGAAGTGAACCATACTCGCATGAGAGTTAGTTTGCAACAAGTAGTGCTTGATGCCTGTGTGGGTGATATTTTTTGTTGCGTGTCTATTTGTAGACAACTTCTAATTTTTCCAACACCATTTGTTGAAAAAACTTTCTTTTCCTCATTGAATTATTTTGTCTAAATTATTGCATTTAAAATAATATACACAATGAAAAAAGTGAAAGTGAAAGTCACTCAGTCATGTCCGACTCTTTGCGACTCCATGGACTATAGAGTCCATGGATTTCTCCAGGCCAGAATTGGGTAGCTTTTCTCTTCTCCAGGGGATCTTCCTGACCCAGGAATAGAAGTCCTCTAAGTTCTGAGAGTCTTTTTCTCATAACACAATGTGCACATTTGACAAGAATAAGCATTTGAAAGTTTAGAAGCATTGTTTTGAAAGGCCCAAGTAGCCCAGGAAAATAGTAAAGAGGATTTACCAACTGACAATATATTTTTTTAAGTGCCTTGAAGGTATTAATATATTTTTTATTCCTCAAAGCAATTTTAAGAGGCAGGTAGTATTACTATCCTCGTTTTAGATGGGAGGAAATGGAAGCACAGAAGGGAAAAGTAACATATCCAAGCTGACACAGCTGCTAAATGTGCTGTGTGCTGTGCTTAGTCACTCAGTCGTGTCTGACTCTTTGCGCCCCATGGACTGTAGCACGCCAGGCTCCTCTGTCCATGGGATTCTCCAGGCAAGAATATTGGAGTGGGTTGCCATGCCCTTCTCCAGGAGATCTTTCCAACCGAGGGACCGAACCCAGGTCTCCTGCATTGCAGGTGGATTCTTTACCGTCTAAGCCACCAAGGAAGCCAGACTAGCTGCTAAGTACTTGCTGTTTAATATTTCTTTTATAAAGTATAATTGTTTGACTTTTGTGTCCCAAAGGTGACATAAAACTTTCAATGGGACATTTCCGTCAAACTTTTCCTAGTTAAAGTGCAGTGAGTGTTGCAGGAGATTCCTCTTCAGGACAGAAGCTTTATTCTCCCTGCAGCTGGGAATGGATCAGGCTGACACCTTTCAGTAGCACCTCCCAAGGAGTGTCTGCTCCCAGGGACTAATTGTTTAGGGCTATCAAGGTTTTCCCTGCTTGTCAAGCTCCACACAGCTGTCTTAGCAGCAGAATTCCCTGTAGGACTGGCCGAGGCCTTTGTCATTACCACATCAGAGCCCAACTTCTCCTTCAGTCTGATCCCTGGGTCAGGAAGACCCCCTGGAGGAGGGCATGGCAACCCACTCTAGTATTCTTACCCAGAGAATCCCACAGACAGAGGAGCTTGGTGGGGTACAGTCCATGGAGTCGCAAAGAGTCAGACATGACTGAAGCGACTTAACACACACACACACACACACACATATCCTCCATATTAGCTTCGTTTCTCTGTTGTAACAAATTATATAAATTAAGTGGTTTAAAACAACACAAGTTTATTATCTCAGTTCTGACAGTCAGAAGTATGTCATGGGTCTCACTGGGCTGCTTCTCTTTGGGCAGCTCTAGGGGAGAATAAATTTTCTTGCCCTTCCCAGCTTTTAGAGGGTTCTTGCATTCCTTGATCCATCTTCAAAGGTATAAATAATTGCCCAAGTCTAACTCTTACTGGGGCTTTCCAGGTGGCTCAGTGGTAAAGAATTCCCCTGCAATGCAGGATACACAGATTTGATCCCTGGATCGGGAAGATCCCCTGGAGAAGAAAATGGCAACCCACTCCAATATTCTTGCTTTGGAAATCCCATGGACAGAGGAGCCTCGTGGGCTGCAGTCCACGGGGCCACCACGTAACTTATCACTGGTTCCAGGGTGTAGGGTCTGGACATCTGTGGGGGCTGTCATTCTATATAATATATCTTACACTTATAAGAAGACTTCCTGTTGGACTTGGATCCAGTTCCTCAAAGTTCTTAAAATGACAAGAAAAAGTCAACAAATGCATTTGGACAAGTGTTTCCAGCAGGACTAACACATGGCTAATAATCCCATGAAAATTCTCATCCTCACTAGTCACTAGGAAAATGTAAATTGAAATAGTGAGGTCCCAATTTTCCATCTCTCTTTTAAAAATAAGATTGTTAAATATGTATGGGATAAATTAATTTCACTTCTAGAACACCAGAAATTCCAAGCACACTGTAGAGGCGGGTGTTTCAGAACATCTAATGCTGAACATCCATAGTTGCTGGGACCACTGCAGGGACAGTTCATGCTCTAGGACTCACCATCAGTGTTGTGTTACCCTGACATGGCTGTCCTGAAGCAGAAAAGCCCAGAAGCTTCCAGGGCACATAGTGGGAAACATTTTGCATTCTTCCTAGTGAAAGTAGATGACACTCTAAATCACAACCTCTTATTTTTTTTAAAATTAATTTATTTATTTTTGAGCAAAGTGGTTTTATTTTTTCCCCCTATATTTATTTTTTTCCATTTATTTTTATTAGTTGGAGGCTAATTACTTTACAATATTGTAGTGGTTTTTGCCATACATTGACATGAATCAGCCATGGATTTACATGTATTCTCCATCCCAATCCCCCCTCCCACCTCCCTCTCCACCCAATCCCTCTGGGTCTTCCCAGTGCACCAGCCCCGAGCACTTGTCTCATGCATCCAACCTGGGCTGGTGGTCTGTTTCACCCTTGATAATATACATGGTTCAATGTTGTTCTCTCTAAACATCCCACCCTCGCCTTCTCCCACAGAGACCAAAAGTTCTGTACATCTGTAAAGCACAACATTTCAGAATTTCCCTCACTTCTGCATTATCTCCATGAATAAGCTAGAATAATCAAATAAAATCTCTTACAAAAAGAGAGATCAGTTCTGGGTGATGGTCAACCCCATTTGTTGGACATTTATGCAAACAGTTTCAGCCTCAGTACTTTGATTAAAAAAATGAAAATGCACTCTTCCCTATACTACGTTAAAGGCCACTGTATGATACTGATTTTCTTTTAGAAGAAATTAGATAAAAGTGGAGGCAGGAAAAAAAAAACATTCCACTCAAAAAGTAAACTCTATGACTCTATGCAATGAAATTGGATTTCCTCCAATCATTCTGCTTTAAAATACATGTTTCATAAGCAGAATGTCCAACTGAAAGAAAGCATTGTAGAAGAATTAGTGTCACATAGGGATTATCATTATGGAGATGGAAATTGCAACTCACTCCAGTATTCTTGCCTGGAGAATCCCAGGGACAGAGAAACCTGGTAGGCTATAGTCCATGGGGTCTCAAAGAGTCGGGCGTGACTGAAGCGACTTAGCACTCACACACCAGAAGGAAATGCATTTCAAGGATTCACAGGAGCTTGGCTGGACTATACCTCAGTGCCCTAGAAGAGGTTCCTTGAATCTCTTATTTGTTGTACCAGAGTGGGGATCCAGCTGGACACCAGCAAGGAGGTGGGAAGAGAGAGGACAAGAGGGAATCTCAGGAGAAAGTAGAAATGGTGACTACTACAAGTTGACCACACACTCCAGGACCTTCCTGATGTCACAGGAACCAGGAGCAACTAAGGGAACCAGACAAGAATGCTAAAGAGCTCATCTAAGGACTTGCATGCTGGAGCCCATGACTCCAAATTGGATAGGACAATGGGGAGCCTGATTCCACCTGTGTCCAGCCTCCCAAGATAAGGATGAGATGGGTATAACAGCAGTGGTCTCACCCCAGGATACTCCCAGATGTGACCACATGGGTTCTGACCCCAAAGACCATAGCTGGACTGGACAGGCCAGGCAGGTTCCAGAGAGCTTAGGGCAGGGACTGGGTGCTCTCCTGGGCCACCTGTGGGCAACGTACAGGCTGGACTCACAGACCTGGGCCTGCCAGGGTCCCAGACCTCAGCAGCCACAGGAGCCTCACCTTACTTTCCAAACTCAGGAGTCAAGGAACCATTTTGCTGGAGAAAGTCTGAATGGAAGTCCATCTGGGAACGCTGGATGCTGATGGCTTTTGTCACCCTGACACCAGACCAGGGTCACCCATTGCCTTTATTTTTTTAAAATTAATTTTTATTGGAGTGTAGTTGATTTACAAGGTAGTGTCAGTTTCTTCTCTACAGCAAAGTGAATCAGCTACATATATATGCATCTCCATTCTTTTTAGAATCTTTTCCCATATATACAAGAAGATCATTTTTGTACAGTTCTTCTGTGTATTTTTGCCACCTTTTCTTAATTTCTACTGCTTTTGTTAGGCCAATATCATTTCTGTACTTTATTGTGACCATTTTTGCATGAAATGTTCCCTTGGTATCTCTAATTTTCTTGAAGAGATCTCTAGTCTTTTCCATTCTATTGTTTTCCTCTATTTCTTTGCATTGATAGCTGAGGAAGGCTTTCTTATCTCTCCTTGCTATTCTTTGGAACTCTGCATTCAAATGGGTATATCTTTCCTTTTCTCCTTTGCTTTTCACTTCTCTTCTTTTCACAGCTATTTGTAAGGCCTCCTCAGACAGCCGTTTTGCTTTTTTGCATTTCTTTTTCATGAGGGTGGTCTTGATCCCTGTCTCCTGTACAGTGTTATGAACCTCCATCCATAGTTCATCAGGCACTGTCTATCAGATCTAGTCCCTTAAATCTATTTCTCACTTCCACTGTATAATCATAAGGGATTTGATTTAGGTCATACCTGAATGGTCTAGTGGTTTTCCCCACTTTCTTCAATTTAGGCTTTGAATAACAGGAGTCAGTGAGGGCTTGCTCGGAGTGTTAGGTCTGGGCAAGGCGACCCTTTGCTGATCTAAATAGCTCTTTGCAGATTTTGGGGCTCCTGCCTGGGTAAGAGGACCCTGCAGGCAGCACTCTCAGGTAGGAGATCACCTGGCAGAGATTTGTACAATTCAAACCAGTCACCACTGATGCTAAATTTAGTCAACACCTTAGAATATTTGGAGAACACTATACTGATTTACAAAATTCTTTGTGGGTAGTAGCCTGGAGATTTACAAGACCTATATATAATATGTTATCTCTTTTTTTTTTTTTTTAATTTTTTTTTATTATTATTATTTTTTTTTCCCAGTGGGTTTTGTCATACATTGATATGAGATAACATATTGATCCATGGCTGATTCATATCAATATGTTATCTCTTAAAACATCTTATTGAGAAGCAGCAGGGGAAACTCTTAATACAATAGTGAAATTAGGACTACTGACTATGATTTATAACAGGGGACATATGCCATCACTGCTACATCTGGAAACAACAGAAAAAGTTGTAAAGGTCATCCTAAAAGTCACACCCACAGAAGATAGAATGACATGATTTCCAGGATTTCCAGGTGGCTCAGACCTTAAAGAATCTGCCTACAATGCAGGACACCTGGGTCCTGTCCCTAGGTTGGGAAGATCCCCTGGAGAAGGGAATGACTATCCACTCCAATATTCTTCTCTAGAGGTTTCCAAGAACAGAGGAGCCTGGTGGTCTACAGTCCACAGTGTCTCAAAAAGTCATACACGACTAAACAACTAACACTTACTTTTCAGTTTTCACAAGTACCAGAAACAGAAAAATGAGATTTATTAAAAAAAAAAAAAAGATTCTTAGGTAAAAAGGAGCCTGTTCAAAATATACTTATCCATAAACCAAAAGAAAAATAAGAGATAAACCAGGAAAGGGTAGACATGCTAACTGACAGAATTATTATATGAACACAACACCAAAAAAGTCCTCCTGGTGTACATGCCACAAAAAGTAGTTAGAGAAAAGAAACATGTATGTACCCACCAAATATGTCAAATTTCAAATTAAGAAATGTGTGATACACTGCTATATTTAAAATGGATAATCAACAAGGGCCTACTGTATAGGACATGGACCTCTACTCAATGTTATGAGGCAGCCTGGATGGAAGGGAAAGTTTGGGGGAGAAAGGATATATGTACATGTATGGCTGAGCCCCTTTGCTTTTCAGCTGAAACTATCACACACTGTTAATTGGCTATACACTAGTACAAAATAAAAAGTAAGGAAAAAAAAAGCATCCAGTGATATCTGGGTAGTAGAATGTTTCTATGTTTGAAAGTTTGCAGCTTGAAGGTTGTATGTAGGGGACTTACTCTATGTGTGTATATATCTGCTGTGTAGATTAAATGAACACATTGTAAATCAATTATATTTCAATAAAATTAAAAAAAAAAGAAATTTGAGATAACTGTTGAAAGTTTAAACCTTGGAGGTCATTAATTAAAACTCCAGATAAGGTCGAAGCTGAGAGAACTTTCCAAATTATGGAAATTAATTATATAAGACCCTTGCCTATATCTGAGACTAAACTGTATGTGCAGGCACCATTGTAGACACATGGTCAGGAATACAATTACCATAATCATGCAGGAAAAGTGATTTTAAAAATCCACCATCAGGGTATTGGAAATCCGGATTGCCCACTATAGTGTTTCAATCATCACAGAATTTAACCAGCAAACCCACTTCACAGGCAAATAATACAAGATTGGATCAAAGAGTAGGGCATAATGTGGCATGACCACTTATTCTACAGCTGCCTCTGGATCAATTGAAAGATGTAATGGCTTGCTTGAGCAAAAACTTAGATTGCTTACTAACAATCTAGATTTGAAAACTGGGACTAAAGCAATATGGGAAGCAGTAAGGCAATGGTGAAACAACTCACCAAAATACTGAAACCACTCACAGAAATAAAAATTATCACTAGTAGCACCCCAGACACTAAGTTAGAAGGAAAGTGCTAAGTAAAAAAAAAAAAAAAAAAAAAGAAGTGCATATAATATAGGTGAAATTACAGCACCTGCCACTAATAAATCCTACTGGGTATCCAAGGAAAAAAAAACATTTTACATTAAATTAAAGAAAATAGTATTATCCTTTCATAAAATTTTCAAGTGTGAAGAACACTATCATCTATTGTATCAACACTGGCATGCGTGCTAAGTCACTGCAGTCATATCTGACTCTTTGCAACTCTATGAACTGTAGCCTGCCAGGTTCCTCTGTCCATGGGATTCTCCAGGCAAGTATACTAGAGTGGGTTGCCATGACATCCTCCAGGGGATCTTCCTGACTCAGGGATCGAACAAGCATCTCTTATGTCTCCAGGATTGGCAGGCAGGTTTTTTACCACTAGCACCACTAAGGGCTTCCCTTGTGGCTCAGCTGGTAAAGAGTCTGCCTGCAATGCGGGAGGCCTGGATTCAATTCCTGGGTTGGGAAGATCTCCTGGAGAAGGGAATGGCTCCCCACTCCAGTATTCTGGCCTGGAGAATTACATGGACTGTATAGTCACAATGAGTCAGACACAACTGAGAGACTTTCACTCACTCACTCCACCTGGGAAGCCTATCAACACTGGATGTAGAGCTAAAATAAAAACATGGATATTTACTTTGTATATGATGGCAGGACACAGTTTTGGACAGCACTATTATTGAATGCCCAAATTTAGCTCAGTGTGGTACAGGGCAAATAGGCTTAGAAAAATATTGACAATGATAGTCGTAAGAGCTATAGATTTCATTTAGTGATGAGAACAACAAAGAAAAAACTAGAAATTTATAGGGCACTATCTTTATTTTGCAGAGATGAATCCAGTACACATCTTAAACCCTGTAAATATTGTTAAGTGGGTTAGTGTGGCATGCTGCCTCTGACAACACTACTTTGCCTATTGTTGACTGTTGGATACCACCCTCATCACAGCTATGGATGCTCCACAGATAGCACCAACAATATGTAGTTAGGCAACTGCTCCAGACTGTAACACTGCCCTCTGGTCAAGATATTAATACAACTATCATTTGTGACATTCTCCACTTCCTCCAAAGACTGCTGTCTTTGTCATCTTACTGCAACTTAGGATTCACCAACTTCACTAGCATCACTGAGCCCAACCTCTCCATCACACTCTCCATCATCAGCAGTATCTACTTTCTAGGAAACCTTTGACCAATAGAGAAACAGAGGACTGAGGGAAACCAATGAGGCAGTGGAAACTTCCACTTCAGCCTCCACAAGGATCAACAAAAATCTTGAAAAATGTCCCCTTTTAGACACTGACTTGGAAGATGAAGACTGACTCTTAGTATTATAATCTAGCATATACACCAAGGCAACAGGCACTTTACCTTATTTCTTATCTTTATCTTGACTTACTGAATTAAGTGCAGCATTGGACACATGGCAGGAATCCTGTGAAAATAACCCCAATTGAATTCCTGGTTTACTTTGTGTGCCAGCATTTTATTGTAAAAGAGAAACTGATGAATATGCAAAATGGGCACTTGGGTACCCTCAGCCAAGAGTTTTCCAAATCCCATGGCTACTTATATAGTAGGCGAGTTTGCTGAAGATTGATTATCTACCCATTTGGTACCCCTAGACCTTGTGTTTTGCTTAAATTGCTTGTTATCTTATGTTTAATAGGAAAAAGCCTTCATGATAATGGCATAAATACCTCGGTTTTACCCTCTGCACCCTCAGCACCCTGTTCTAGCACACATCTTTGTGTATTCTTTCCAACTGGTAATGTTTATACCAGAACTCTCTAAAATGCCTCTGTCCCTCCTACTGTGTATATAACTTTGTGTGAGTAGAACATGGTGGCCAACTGTAGACAAATGAATTACTTGTCAAATTACTTGACAAGAGATTACTTGTCAAATGAGATATGGCAAAATTACTGAGCCTCTTCGAGAAGTTACAGCTCATTGCTAGACATCTTAGAAGATGGCCCATTATAAGATCTGGCCTCTATACTCAAGGAGTCTTATTTGGGGTAGTATGTTTCTTCAATTCTCTCTCCTTGGGGTAACCTTTTGGCTTAGGGGTGTCTTAAACCTTAAGGCCCCATTGTAGAGGTTATAATCTGGCATTTCCTGTCCATTAATCTGCAAACTTCCTAACAGCAGCTCCCATAAATTACCTGCAAAATAATAACAATGATATTGTTGATTTGCTGCTGAATACACACACACACACACACACACACACACATCATGATATTATTTTCCATTGGTGGTGGTGTGTTTAAGGGTTAAGTCCATCTGCTTCTCTGAATTGATTCTGGCAGATGACAATTCAGAATGCCCTGAAGTTAATGAATGCTGAGAGAAGGGTCTGTATTCCATATGGCCATGCAGGTAAAACCAAGGTGAAGACAGATGTTGACTGAACTGTTAGAGAAGGAAAAGAGGTTCAGTGCTCTGGAAGATGTTCACTTCCAGCCATGGGTGGCATTTACTAAGGAAGGTTGAATTTTAATTAAAATGTTCAATTATAATTCTGTAATTGAAGATGGAAAATAATATCTTGGGATGTCTTCTGTTCCAAATAGCAAAAGCCACAGAGAGGATAGCTTTGCTTTCATTTCCCAGAAGGATACCATTCATAGGGTTATACCCAGTGGAAAAAATGGCAAATATCTTGATGAACAAAAGGTGTTTTGGAGATGAGGGAGAGGACAATTACAAGCATGTGCTTTGTTTAATTATCAAGGCAGTGTATGCTCATTGTAAACAAACAATTCAACAAAAGACAAAAATCAAACTCAACACAGAACTATCTCCTCCAGGGACTTTCACTTTAGTGAAGATGGAGTAGACAGACTTTCCCCTATTCTTCCCATTGAGCACAGCTAAAATAGCTGGACTTTGAATATGAAATAAGTAAGTCGATTCTAAAAGGTAGAGAGAAGGCAGACCAATCAAGGACCTTGGTACACAAGGAAGGACACATAATGAGTTTTCTGGGCATCTGCCTCACACATTCCAGACTGAATGCCAGAGAAAACAGCAATCTTGAAATAGCAACAGGCATGGAGAAAGGAAGACCTGGCAAAAACCTGATCTCTCTGCCAACAAACCAGGGGAAGGGCAGCCTGGGAGCACAGAAACTTCTATAAAACAACCCCAAACTGAAAACAGACATCACAGAAAACCTGTTGTCACACCTGAGTAGGGAGTCTAGGCTTTACCCTGGTCAGAGAGTAATGAGGTTCCCCTTTCCTAGACTGGGTAGTGTCAGAGCCAGAACTGCCACCCTCACTGGGCTGGGCAGTAACAAATGCCCACCAGCACTGCAGTGTCCATGGAAACCACGAGAAGAACCTGGCCTTCTGCTCACATGTAGTAAGACATCACCTTGCTTCCTCCCCACCAACTGGAGAAATGGTGTCATTGTGAGTTAGGACTTTAACCGCCACCACTGGCAAACAAAGCCCCCACACCAAGGTGTCAGAGGAAACCCGGTGGGGAGTCACAACTCTACTAGGTCCAGATTCTCATAATACAATATCCAAAATGTTCAACTTTCAAGGAATAAATCATTCATCATGCCAAGAAATACAAAGACCTCAAACTGAATAAAAAAGATAATCAACAGAGTCAATAATGAGACGTTAGAGGTGTTAGAGAGATGTTTTACCTGACAATGATTTTAGAATAGTTATTGTGTCTGCTATTCTCTACTTGCTTTGTAAAAAGATTCTGTACCCTCACTGGCTTCCAAGTGAGGTGGAGTGCCATCCTGATAAGAGGAGGAAAATTTTCCTCCTTATTTATGTGAGACTTGGCCATATATGCATTCCATGTCTGAGCAGAAACTCTAAGAGCTAACTTATGATTTATCCCTATTGCTTCCTAATTGGCCTCTGTCATGAAACCAGCATCGAACATATAAGGACTACTCCTTCAACCTTAATCTCAGAACAGGAGAGATGGGTAGGAAAGCAGTAGCCTGTCTGCAGCTCCTCAGTCTGATCTGTGACTGACTTGTCATATTAGCAAGAAATTAAACTTTTTGTATAGTGTAAACTATGGGCTAACCACTATATTTTAAACGAATTTTAAGCAATACTCTAAGAGAGAAGGGATTACAATGGAATCATGTAAAATGCTCAATCAAAACCAAACGGGACATAAAAAGAGGTTAAAAAGACAAAAGGAAAACCATTTAAAAAGTTAGATATTAGGCTAACTATATCACTTATAACTTTAGATGTGCATGGTCTAAGCACAGCAATTCGGAAACAGAGATTGTCAGAGTGAATCAAAATATGAGAATTACTTGCTGCTTAAAATAAAAGCATTTTAAATATAAAGACTTATATGGGTTAAGAGGATTGAAAAAGATGTGATGTATTAACTCTAATCAAAAGAAAACTGCAGTAGCAATATTAATTGCAAAGTAAGATTCAGAGCAAGGAGTAATGAGGGGCATTACATGATTACAAAGAAGTCAGTTTCTCCAGGAGACGTAATTCTTAATGTGTGCATACCTAACAGCTAAGCACCAAAATACATGAGGTAAAAATGGATAGAACTGCAAAGAGAGATAGACGACTCCAAGAACTGTAGTTGGGGAATTCAATACCTCTCTATCAGTTGATAGAATTGATAGATAAAGCAGGCAGAAACTTAATAAGGATATAGATGATCTGCAAAGCACTATGAATCAATATGATCTAATTGACATTATGGAGCACTTTATCTATCAACAGCATAATACACATTCTTCTCAAGCTCACATGGAACATTAATCAAGATAGATCACATTCTGGGCCACAACCACACTTGAACAAGTTTAAAAGAATAAAAATTGTGCAAAGCATGTTCTCTGACCACAGTGGAATTAAAATAGAAATAAGTAACAGAAAGAGAGTTGGAGAAAGCCCAAAATTTTGAAAATTAAGAGAGACACTTCTATGTAATCTATGAGTCAAGTAACTTTAAAATAGATTTTGAATCAGAAATGAAAATACAACATGCAAAATGTATGAGGTGTAGATGAATCAGTGATTTAAAGGAGATTCATAGAATTTCCTTTATAATTAAGTATTTTAATTATATTTAATGTATTTATAAATTAATTAATTTATAATTAAATTCCTTTATAAATTAAATACATTTGTAAGAAAAGAAGAAAAGATATAAAAAATTAAGCTTCCACGTTCAAAAACCAGAGAAATATGAATAAAGTAAACCTAAAGCAAACAGAAGAAAATGATAAAAATTGGAAAAGAAATAAGGGCATCAAAAACAAGAAAACAATAGAGAAAAGTCACAAAACCAGAGTTTGTTCATTGAAATCATTAAAAAGGTGATAAACATCTGCCTGGCTAACAAAGATAAAAAAGAGGGAGAAGACATAGATTACTAATATCAAAATGAGAGAAGATTTTTCACTACTGATTCCACTGACATTAAAATCATGACAAAGGAATATAGTATTGTAAACAAGGACTGGGGCAGAGGGAAGGGAAGGAAAGTGAGTGTGATTAAAAAGATAAGAGGACTCCAGGTGGTGCTAGAACATTTTAGTGTCTGGACAGTAGTGGTGGATATAGTATCTTATAAGTAACAAATTATATAGATTTACAGACACAAGTGAAACGGATATGAGTAAATCTAAATATGATTGGTAGATGGTGTCAGTGTTCATAGCTGAATGTGTAATGTAAATGTTACAGTTTTTCAGAATGCTGCCATTGGAGGAAAATGGAGAAGTACAGTAAGTCCCCTACATAGGAACTGAGTTCTGAGTTCCCTTCTGAGACTGAAGTTCATAAATCCAATTTGTTCATAAGTGCAATAAAATTAGCCTAGGTACCCAAATAACACAATCAGCTAATACTTTCCACACAAATAATACATAAAAAACAAACAAAAATAAAGAAAGTATTTTTAATGTTACAGTTTAGTAGTACTGTAAAAAGAATCAACTACACCACCCCTGCTTTTATGCTTACTTCTGGACATCCTGGGCTTGAAATACAGATACTGTACTACTGTACTGCATACAGTATTGTACAGTAAAGAACACAAAGGCACAATTCCTTGTAAGGGATGCATGCATGAGACAATGTACAACAAATTATCTTACCTGATTTGACATGTGAATGCATATTTTCATCTTTGAAGCTTTGAAACTTGAAGGTTTGTATGTAGGGGACTTACTGTATACAAGGGATCTCTATTATTTCTTGTGACTGTACAATTTTCTCAATTAAAAACTAAATGAAACTCATACTCTCCCTCTTTGTGAAGCAGTTGGTTTATCATAGTCATGCTGAGAGTGTTTGAACCAGTGTCTTCTCATGTTCTGTGGTTTTGATTAAAGTAAAATTTTATAATTTTATATTTTAAAATTTTATAATTTTACTTTACCCCCAAAAAGCATATGTGCACATAATATTTATAGAGGCATTATTCATAATAGCTTAAAAATGGAAATAACCCAAATGAACACACACAGAAAGGATGAACAAAATATGATGCAGCAATACAACAGAATAATATTTGTCAAGAAAAAGAGTGAAATACTGATACATGTTACAAGATGGATTAACTTTGAAAATATGTGATTGAAAGAAACCAAACACAGAAAAGTACATAGTGTACGATTCTATTTACATGAAATATACAGAATATGCAAAAAACAGAAAGTGCATTAGGGGTTGCCAGTGGATGGACAGTGAGGTTGGGGAATGGGGAGTTGGGGGATGGGGAGTGACTGCTAGCTGATATGGGTTTTTTTTTGAGGTGACGAAATTGTTCAAAACTTACATTGTGTTGATGTTTGTAAATCTCTATGGATACTACTAAAGCCACCAACTTGCATATTTTAATTGATGAATTCTATGGTATGTAAATGATATCTCAATAAAAAATGTAAAAAAGAAAGTCAATTCCTTCCTTGCCAGAAGTCACTAATAAGAATATGAAATTGAAATAATATTAGCCCCCAAAATGAAGCACATGTTAATCTAAAAATATTACAGGCCTTATAAATGGAATCTATTACTGATGAAATGATTAAAAATATCCAAATAAATGGTGAGATATGGTGAGATATACTGTATACATTGTATGTACTGTATATTGTGGATGTGTCTGGTGATGAAAGTAAAGTCTGATGTTGTAAAGAACAATATTACATAGGAACCTGGAATGTTAGGTCCATGAATCAAGATAAACTGGAAAAGGTCATATAGAAGATGCCAAGAGTGAATATAGAAATTTTAGGAATCAGTGAACGAAAATGGATAAGAATGAACAAATTTAATTCAGATGACCATTATATTTGTTACTGTGGGCAAGAATCCCTTAGAAGAAGCAGAGTAGGCCTCATAGTCAACAATAGAGTCCAAAATGCAGGAATTGGGTGCAATCTAAAAAAAGACAGAATGTTCTCTGTTCGTTTCCAGAGCGAACCATTGAATATCGCAATAATCCAAGTTTTGCCCCAACCACAAATGCCGAAGAAGCTGAAGCTGAACAGTTCTATGAAGACCCACAAGACCTTCTAGAACTAACAACAGAGAAAGATTTCTTTTTCATCAGAGAAGACTGGAATGCAAAAGTAGGAAGTCAAGAGAAACCTGGAGTAACAAGCAAGTTTGGCCTTGGAGTATAAAATAAAGCAGGGCAAAGGCTAACAGAATTTCACCAAGAGAACACACTGGTCATAGCAAGCACCCTCTTCCAACAACACAAGAGATGACTCTACATATTGACATCACCAGATGGTCAATACTGAAATAAAAATGATTATTTTCTTTGCAGTTGAAGATGGAGATGCTCTATATAGTCAGCAAAAGCAACACTGGGAGCTGACTGTGGCTCAGATCATGAACTACTTACTGCCAAATTCACACTTAAATTGAAGAAAGTAAGGGAAACCACTTGACCATTTAAGTATGACCTAAATCAAATCTCTAATGATTATACAGTGGAGATAACAAAGAGGTACAAGGGATTAAATCTGATAGAGTTACTGAAGAACTATGGATGGAGTTTCATAACATTGTACGGGAAGTGGTGATCAAAACCATCCACAAGAAAAAGAAATGCAGAAAGGCAAAATTGTTGTCTGAGGAAGCCTTACAAATAGCTGTGAAAAGAAGAGAAGCAAAAGGCAAAGGGGAAAAGGAAAGATATACCCATCTGAATGCAAAGTTCCAAAGAACAGCAAGGAGAGATAAGAAAGCCTTCCTCAGTGATCAATGCAAAGAAATAAAGGAAAACAATAGAATGGGAAAGACTAGAGATCTTGTCAAGAAAATTACAGATACCAAGGGAACATTTCCTGAAAAGATGGACACAATAAAAGATGGAAACAGTATGGACCTAACAGAAGCAGAAGATATTAAGAAGAGGTGGTAAGAATACACAGAACTATCCAAAAAAGATCTTAATGGACAAGATAAAAACGAAAGTGTGATCTCTCATCTAGAGCCAGACATCCTGAAGTGCAAACTCAAGTGGGCCTTAGGAAGCATCTCTACAGATAAAGCTAGTGGAGGTGATGGAATTGCAGCTAAGCTATTTCAAATCCTAAAACATGATGCTGTGAAAGTGCCACACTCAATACACCAGCAAGTTTGGAAAACTCAGCAGTGGCCACAGGACTGGAAAAGGTCAGTTTTCATTCTAACCCTAAAGAAAGGTAATACCAAAGAATGTTCAAACTACTGCACAATTGCACTCATTTCACATGCCAGCAAAGTAATGCTCAAAATTCTCCAAGCTAGGCTTCAACAATATATGAACCAAGAACTTCCAGATTTTCAAGTTGGATTTAGAAAGACAGAGGAACCAGAGATCAAATTGCAAACATCTGCTGGATCATTGAAAAAACAAGATAATTTAAGAAAAACATCTACTTGTGCTTCATTGACAATGCTACAGACTTTGACTGTGTGGATCACAAAAAGCCAAAGAAAGTTCTTAAAGATATGGGAATATCAGACCACCTTACCTGCCTCCTGAGAAACCTGTACTCAGGCCAAGAAGCAACAGTTCGAACTAGACATGATATAATGGACTGGTTCCAATGTGGGAAAGGAGTACATCAAGGCTGTATGTTGGTACCCTGCTTATTTAACTTATATGCAGAGTACATCATGCAAAAGGCCAGACTGGATGAAGCACAAACTGGAATCAAGATTGCCAGGAGAGCTATCAATAACCTCAGATATGCAGATTACACCATCTTTATGGAAGAAAGAGAAGAGGAACTAAAGAGCCTTTTGATGAAGGTGAAAGGGGAGAGTAAAAAGCTGGCTGAAAACAACATTATATAAATGAAGATCATGGCATCTGGTACCGTCACTTCATGGCCAATAGATGGGGAAACAATGAAAACAGTGACAGACTTTATTTTCTTGGGCTCCAAAATCACTGCAGATAGTGACTGCAGCCATGAAATCAAAAGATGCTTACTGCTTGGAAGAAAAGCTATGACAAACATAGACAACAAAGTTCTGTCTAGTCAAAGCAATGGTTTTTTCAGTAGTCATGTATGATGTGAGAGTTGGAACATAAAGAATGCTGAATGCAGAAGAATTGATCCTTTTGAACAGTGGTGTTGAAGAAGACTCTTGCGAGTCCCTTGGGCTATAAGGAGATCAAATCAGTCCATCCCAAAGGAAATCAACCCTGAGTATTCATTGGAAGAGCTGATGCTGAAACCGAAGCACCCGTACTTTAGCCACCTGATGTGAAGAGCTGAATCGTTAGAAAAGACTTTCATGCTGGGGAAGTTTGAAGGCAGGAAGAGCAGGGGATGACAGAGGATGAGATGGGTGGATGGCTTCACTGACTCAATGGGCATCAGTTTGAGTAAGCTCTGGGAGATGGTGAAGGACAGGGAACCCTGGCATGCTGCATTCTAAGAGGTCGTGAAGAGTCAGACACGGCTGAGTGACTGCACAACAACAGCATACTCTGTTCATGGGTTTGAAGATTCAATTTTGTTAACATTTCAGTCCTTTTCAACTTGATAGGTTCAATAAGTTCCAAAAGTTCCTTTAAACTATATTGTAAATATCAAGAAAGTGTTTCTAAAATTTATATGAAAATGATTTAAAATAATCAACTTAAGAGAAGAATAAAGTGGAAAGACTCATGATACTTGAATTCAAGATTTATTATAAAGCTTCAGTTATCAGTGAAGCATGTTAATTGAGGGAGAATTACCACATATATTGATTAAAAAAATAGAAAACCCAGAGATAGTCCCTTAGAAAGGTAGTTAACTGTTCTTGGACAACAGGCAAAGACAATGCAGTGGAGATAGGATAGTCTTTTCAACAAATAATTCTGAAGCAACTGGATATTCATTTGTAAAGTAATGAACTTAGATGAATAAGCCTAAATATAGGACACATAATCATAAAATTTTTAGGAGAAAACCTATGAGAAAATCCATATTACTTTGAGAATGTTGATGAGCTTTAAGATATAACTTACAAATCATGATCTATGAAAGAAAAAAAAATAGATTGGGCTTTATTAAAACTAAAATTTTTACTTTTGAAAAACGATGTCACCAAGAATACATTTGTGAGAAACATATCTGGTAAAGGACTTGTATTAAAAACCTCGAATAGCCAAAGTAATCTTGAGAAAGAAGAATGGAACTGGAGGAATCAACCTGCCTGACTTCAGATTCTACTACAAAGCCACAGTCATCAAGACAGTATGGTACTAGCACAAAGACAGAAATATAGATCAATGGAACAGAATAGAAAGCCCAGAGATAAATCCACGAACTTATGGACACCTTATCTTTGACAAAGGAGGCAAGGATACACAATGGAAAAAAGACAACCTCTTTAACAAGTGGTGCTGGGAAAGCTGGTCAACCACTTGTAAAAGAATGAAACTAGAACACTTTTTAACACCATACACAAAAATAAACTCAAAATGGGTTGAATTTCTAAGTGTAAGACCTGAAACTATAAACTCCTTGAAGAAAACATAGGCAAAACACTCTCCGACATAAATCACAGCAAGATCCTCTATGACCCACCTCCCAGAATATTGGAAATAAAAGCAAAACTAAACAAATGGGACCTAATGAAACTTAAAAGCTTTTGCACTTACAAAGAAGACTATAAGAAGTGTGAAAAGGCAGCCCTCAGATTGGGAGAAAATAATAGCAAATGAAGAAACAGACAAAGGATTAATCTCAAAAATATACAAGCAACTCCTGCAGCTCAATTCCAGAAAAATAAATGACCCAATCAAAAAATGGGCCAAAGAACTAAATAGACATTTCTCCAAAGAAGAGATACAGATGGCTAACAACACATGAAAAGATGCTCAACATCACTCATTATCAGAGAAATGCAAATCAAAACCACAATGAGGTACCATTACACGCCAGTCAGGATGGCTGCTATCCAAAAGTCTACAAGCAATAAATGCTGGAGAGGATGTGGAGAAAAGGGAACCCTCTTACACTGTTGGTGGGAATGCAAACTAGTACAGCCACTATGGAGAACAGTGTGGAGATTCCTTAAAACTGGAAATAGAACTGCCATATGACCCAGCAATCCCACTTCTGGGCATACAACACTGAGGAAACCAGATCTGAAAGAGACACGTGCACCCCAATGTTCATCGCAGCACTGTTTATAATAGCCAGGACATGGAAGCAACCTAGATGCCCATCAGCAGATGAATGGATAAGGAAGCTGTGGTACATATACACCATGGAATATTACTCAGCCATTTAAAAAGAATTCATTTGAACCAGTCTAATGAGATGGATGAAACTGGAGCCCCTTATACAGAGTGAAGTAAGCCAGAAAGATAAAGACACATTACGCATACTGAACACTATATATTGGAATTTAGAAAGATGGTAACGATAACCCTATATGCAAAACAGAAAAAGAGACACAGAAATACAGAACAGACTTTTGAACTCTGTGGGAGAAGGTGAGGGTGGGATGTTTGCGAAAGAACAGCATGTATATTATCTATAGTGAAACAGGTCACCAGCCCAGGTGGGATGCATGAGACAAGTGCTCGAACCTGGTGCACTGGGAAGACCCAGAGGAATCGGGTGGAGAGGGAGGTGGGAGGGGGGATCGGGATGGGGAATACGTGTAAATCTATTGCTGATTCATGTCAATGTATGACAAAACCCACTGAAAAAAAAAATAAATAAATTTAAAAAAAAATAAAAATAGATAAATAAAAATTTAAAAGCCCTTAAATCTAAATAATAAGAAAATAAGCAACCTGATTTTTAAAATGGGCAACAGATCCAAATAAATATGCCTAGAAATATTTTGTTATTTGTTTTTTATTGAAATTTAAGAGTTTTATATACATATGCCAAATAACATAATAAAAGATGCTCTACATAATATGCCATATTAGTGATATGAATATTAAAATGGGATACCACTGCATATCTATTAGGAGGGCTAAAACCCACAAACTGACAATGCCTATATCTGTTGAGGACCCAGAACAATAGGAACTCTCATTTATTGCAGGAGGGAGTGCAAAATGTTATAGCTACCTTGGAAGACAGTTTGGAAGTTTCCTAAAAAGCTAAATGTAGTCTTACTATATAATCCAGTACTTGTGCTTATCAATATCTTGCACAACTGTTGTGAGAATATTAATAAACAGAATAACCTGTGTGATAATTTTCACAGCAGCCTTATTCATAATTGACCAAAACTTAAATCCACCAAGATATTCTTTTATAGGTGATTAAATATACTGTGGTGTACCTGTATAGTGGAAAACTAAGAGGAAGCTATAATCTATGTAAAAACATAGATGAATCTTAAATGCATGGTGCTAAGTGAAAGAAGCCAGTATGAAAAAATAGTGCACTGTATTATTCCATTAATATGGTATTCTAGAAAGGTATATTTAGAACTATATTTTAGATATAGTAAATGGATCAGTTACTGCCCAGGGTTTGGAAGCAGGGGTTGAGTAGGTGAAGTTCAGGGAATCGTTAAGCAGTAACAATTCTGTGTGACAATATAAAATTGGATACATCACACTATATGTTTGTCAAAGCCCATAAAAGATTAAACCTTAATATAGGGAGATTCTAAAAAATAGGGAGTTGGAGGATTCCAGGATAAGATGCATATTTTGATAAGACAATTTAGTTGTCTAACAAACAAGTGAAATGAACTAATTCAATTTGGAAGTGAATAGAGACTCTTAGACTAAAGGAAAAAAAACCTGTACATAAGCATTGTACTCTAGTTGATAAATTTGCTTCTAATTGGGGTGTAAACTAGCAATTCTGAAACCATTCTACATGCGGACTAACATTAAGCAACTAATTAGAAGGATGGTAGATGGTGGGAACCAGGTTTCTTACTGTTGAAGTTAAAGGTAGAAAGGTTAGAATCATCATGTTGCACTGGATTAGAGACAGAGAATAAACTATTTTTTTTTTTTCAGTTTAACGTAGATACACATGACTATATAGAGAAATATTTACAGATATGTGTATATGTGCTTAGTAGCTCAGTCATGTCTGACTCTTTGTGACCCCAAGGAATGTAGCCTGACAGGCTCCTTTGTCCATGGGGATTCTCCAGGTAAGAGTACTGGAGTGGGTTGCCATGCCCTCCTCCAGGGGATCATCCCATATAAATGGGTTAATATACACATACATATTTCCTTTCTATGTTAGCTGAGAAGTGCTAAAAGTAACAACACCTTAGTAACAATGAGTACACACAGGGCCTAGATCTTGGCTTCAAATACCATTCTCTAATAAAAACAATCAAAGTTCCTTGGAGAAACAGTTAATTCTGGGGCTGGGGAGAAAATATCCAAGATTAGCCAAGCATATCTTGTAGTATCAGAAAGTAAGAAAGCAGTTAAGAAAACCCAGAATTATATATCAAGGAGACACAAGATCTAATTAAAAATCTCCCAGTTGATAAAGCTAGGAAAATGGAGCAACAGCAACCAAAATGTAGTATGGGATTACAACCCAAGGTGTAAAATAAATATCCATGAGTTTACAGTGTTATAGATATACGATTGAATAAATAAATGAGAAACAATAGCTAAATCTCCAATGTAAAAGGAAGTCCATCAATTTATATAGATTAGCTTTCAGAAGGCGGGGCATAATACCCCATCCCTTAATTGTGTGCTGCACGTAATAACTTTCTTTTGTTGGACTAAGCAGACAAATAGCACCTCAGCCTGGTAATTGCGATTGATGACAGTAAGTCATGTTGATAGGATTTACCTTTGATATCAGGTAATGAAAACTATACTCTGTGTTCTTTCTCTCCCATACCCATAACCCCAGTCTAATTATGAGGAAAATATCAGATACATTCCTATTGAGGAACATTCTGCAAAATACCTGAACAGTCCCCTCAAAATGTCAGGGTTATCAGAAATAAGGAAAATCTAGGAAATGGTAATAGTGAAGAAGAACTTAAGGAGACACACTGACGAAATGCCATGTGGTGCCCAGGATGGGATCCTGGAATAGGTAAAGGTCTTGAGGTACACGTTAAGGAAATCCAGAAAAGCATAGACTTCATACTAGTACTAAGGTGTCAGCATTGGTTCATTCATTGTGGGAACTGTACCATACTAATAAAAGATGTTGGCAATGGGAACAAGGATATGGGTTATAAGACCTCTGTACTGTCTTTTCATTTTCCTGTAAATCTAAAATTCTTAAAATAAAAACTATTAAAGTTATAAAAATGCATCTTTGCAAGCTAAAGATAGTGTTCAAAAGAATGCTTGAAGTCACATCGACAAGAAACAAAGGGCTTGAGCAACAGCAGTATCGCTCAGCAGTATGTGAACTTCCTGAAGTTACCATTTTTGGAAAGTGATGATTCATTTAAATGTGTATGCTTAAATGCCCATCAAACTTTTATCTAATTTTCTTGAAGAGATCTCTACTCTTTCCCAGTCTACTGTTTTCCTTTATTTCTTTGCATTGATCACTGAGGAAGGCTTTCTTATCTCTCCTTGTTATTCTTTGGAACGTTGCATGCAGATGGGTGTATCTTTCCTTTTCTCCTTTGCCTTTTGCTTCTCATCTTTTCATAGCTATTTGTAAGGCCTCCTCAGACAACCATTTTGCCTTTCTGCATTTATTTTTCTTGGGAATGGTCTTGATCACTGACTTCTGTACAGTGTCACAAACCTCCATCCATAGTTCTTCAGACACTCTGTATCTCAGATCTAATTCCTTGAGTCTATTTGTCACTTCCACTGTATAATCATAAGGGATTTGATTTAGGGCATACCTGAATGGTCTAGTGGTTTTCCCTACTTTCTTCAATTTAAGTCTGAATTTGGCAATAAAGAGTTCATGATCTGAGCCACAGTCAGCTACTGGTTTTGTTTTTGCTGATTGTATACAGCATTTCCCCCTGGAGAAAGAAATGGCAACCCACTCCAGTATTCTTGCCTGGAGAATCCCATGGACAGAGCAACCTGGCAGGGAATAGTCCACACGGCCACAAACAGTCAGACATGACTGAAGCAACTTAGGATACATGCATAGAACTTCTCCATCTTTGGCTGCAAAGAATATAATCAATCTGATTTCAGTATTGACCATCTGATGATGTCCATGTGTAGTCATCTCTTGTGTTGTTGAAAGAAGGTGCTTACTAGGACCAGTACATGCTCTTGGCCTTTGCCCTGCTTCTTTTTGTACTCCAAGGCCAAACTTGCCTGTTACTCCAGGTATCTCTTGACTTCCTACTTTTGCATTCCAGTCCCCTATGATGAAAAACACATAAATTTTGGGTGTTAGTTTTTAGAAGGTCTTGTAGGACTTCATAGAACCATTCAACTTCAGTTTCTTTGGCATTTGTGATTGGGGCATAGACTTGGGTTCCTGTGATATTGACTGGCTTGCCTTGGAAATGAACAGAGATCATTCTGTCATTTTTGAGATTGCCTCTAAGTATTGTATTTCAGACTCTTTTGTTGACTATGAGGCCTACTCCATTTCTTCTAAGGGATTCTTGCCCACAGTAGTAGATTCAATGGTCATCTGAATTAAATTCACCCATTCTTGGCCATTTTAGTTCACTGATTCCTAAAATGGCAATATTCACTCTTGGCATCTCCTATTTGACTACTTCCAATTTACCTTGATTCATGGACCTAACATTCCTGGTTCCTATGAAATATTGTTAACATTGGAAAGAGTGACAGACTATTTTCTTGAGGTCCAAAAATACTGTGGGTGGTAATGGCGGCCATGAAATTAAAAGATGCTTGCTCCTTGGAAGAAAAGCTATGACAAATCTAGATAGCATATTATAAAGCAGAGACATTACTTTGCCAACAAAGGCCTATCTTGTCAAAGCTATGGGTTTTCTAGTAGTCATATACGGATGTGAGAGTTGTAGTATAAAAAAATTTGAGGGCCAAAGAATTGATTCTTTTGAACTGTGGTGTTGGAGAAGACTCTTGAGAGTCCCTTGGACTGCAGAGATCAAAGCAGTAAATCCTAAAGGAAGTCAGTCCTGAATATTCATTGGAAGGACTGATGCTGAAGCTGAAACTCCAATTCTTTGGCCACATGATGTAAAGAACTGGGTCATTAGAAAAGACTCTGAGGCTGGGAAATATTGAAGGCAGGATGAGAAGAAGAGGACAGAAGATGAGTTGGTTGGATGGCATCACTGACTCGATGGACACGAGTTTAAACATGCTCCAGGAGTTAGTGATGTATAGGGAAGCCTGGCATGCTGCAGTCCATGGGGTCACAAAGAATCAGACAGGACTGAATGACTGAACTGAACTGTACTGAAACATTTCTCTTTGCATCACAGATACATCTTCAGAAAGCAGCAGATTCAGAAACTCAGAACATGTTGCTTCAAGAATCAGCCCAGATCTGTGAAACAAAAGCAATGGTTCTGTGGCCAACATGTCCTACCCACCTGGGAGAGAATGAAGAATATATAAGCAGAAGTAAGAAAGGCCTGAAACTGTGGTGAAAATACTCTGAAAGTGCTGAGGGAGTTTGGCATAAAGAAGCAAAGGCTTCTGAATAAGATAATGCATAGGAGAAAGAGGAGTAAAAAGTGGAGTACTAATTATTAGCCAAGGCGCCATATTGAATCGTGTTCCCCTGTAATCCATGTCCACCTGGTACCTGAGAATGGGACCTTTGATGGGGGTTAGTCCTTTGCAGATGTAATTAGTTAAGATGAAGTCATGCTGGAATAGGATGGGCCCTAAATTCAATGACTGGTGGCTTTGTAAAAAGACACATTCCTGAAGACACACAGTAAAGAAAGCCTTAAAACAAGGAAATAAAAGACTGGACTAATGAAGCTACAGTCAAGGTACACCAAGGATTTCAAGGAGTCACCAGAAATTAGAGTTAGAAACAGGCAAGGTAGAATTCTTGCTTAGAACATCATTATCAAGAAATACTTTCAGATACATGACTTTTCTGGCATTTCTGGCTTGCCTCGCTATTAGGCCTCCTATGAGCTGCTGGCAAGAAGTCTTTATACAGAGAGTTTTAGGCATTCACAGTAAGTGGCTTTTGTAGGGTAAAGGTAGATGCAGAAGAAATGTAGTTAGGTCACTGGTGATAACCCCTATAGGAATCTTATTCTATTTCTTAGAATTACATGATACTAGATTTTTAAATGTAGATGCACTTCTTCCCTTTTAACTTGGGAAAAATATTATTTATATGAATATTGTATATTTTTATAATCTGAATTGTCAACATACTATACAAGATAATTAATGCTTCAAAGAAGAACTAAAGCTAAGCCATTCCAAAGTTGGTGTTGAGAGTTTTGGTAGATTTACCACCTCCCCTTGTTATTAAATGATATTTCAAGTAACAGTTTTTTTTGAAGTGAAAAATTTTTAAAACATGATACCTCATATAATAACACTGTTTTTCACTAATAAATAATACACATCTTATAGTACAGCTGGAAGCAGCATACCTCTGTGCAAGGCTTCCCAGGTAGCTCAGTTGGTAAAGAATCCGCCTGCAATGCAGGAGACTCTGGTTCGATTTCTGGGTTGGAAAGTTCCCCTGGATAAGGAAATGGCAACCTACTCCAGGATTTTTGCCTGGAGAATCCCATGGACAGAGGAGCCCAGTGGGCTACAGTCCATCGGCTTCCAAAGAGTCAGACATGACTGAGCAGCTAAACACAGCACAGCACATGAGTACTTTATTAAACTTTTAATCTTGTCAAAAAAAAGAAAAAAAGAAGCAAAGGCTTACACTGTTCATGGAAATAAAGCCCCGTTCCACGGAAATTCACACAGTAGGCTTTCCCACTAGTTATTCCTCTGGGCTACACTACTCATTCCTTGAGGAACTGGCTCCTTGATCACCTTCCCCAGTGTTGATGCAGTTCTTCCTTATGATTTTTTAAAATTTACCGGGGGAACAATGGATAAGCAGACATAGAGTGTAGACTTATGGACATGGGGAGAGGGGAGGAGAGGGTGAGATGTATGGAAAGAGTAACTTGGAAACTTACATTACCATATGTAAAATAGATAGCCAACGGGAATTTGCTGTATGGCTTAGGAAACTCAAATAGGGGCTCTGTATCAATCTAGCTGGGGGGTGGGATGCGGAGCGAGTTGGGGGGGGGATTCAAAATGGAGGGGATATATGTACACCTATGGCTGATTGAGGAGAAGGCAATGGCACCCCACTCCAGTACTCTTGCCTAGAAAATCCCATGGATGGGGGAGCCTGCTAGGCTGCAGTCCATGGCGTCGCACAGAGTTGGACACAACTGAAGCGTCTTAGCAGCAACAGCAGCATGGCTGATTGATGTTGAGGTTTGTCAGAAAACAAAAGTTCTGTAAAGCAATTATCCTTCAATAAAAAATAAATTAATTAAAAAAAGAAAAAAGTTAATATAATTTAATTTTTGGCACTGTTTCTCTTCATTGCTGCCCGTGGCTTTTCTCTAGTTGTGGCAAGTGGAGGCTACTCTCTAGTTGCAGTGCATGGGCTTCTCATTGTTGTGGCTTTTCTCATTGTGGAGCATGGGCTTCAGCAGTTGCGGCATGCAGGCACTAGCATGTGGGCTCAGTAGTTGTGGCCTGTGGGCTTCGTTGCCCTGGGGCATGTGGGATCTTAGTTCCTGGACCAGAGATCCAACCCCATTCCCCTCCATTGCGATACAAATTTTTAACCACTTGACCACCAGAGAAGTCCCCTTCCTTATGATTTTAATAACCACCTAGACAATTCCAGGACCTCCAGGTCTCTCAGACCCATGATCTTCTTGCCAGTGATCCTGTTCTCCACCTCACCTCAGCCACCACTGCCCCTATTAACCTTAGACTCTGTCGTTACCAACAGTGATATCATTCTGACTTTGGGCATCCCATTCTGCAAGCTCTGCCTTGTCACTTCCCAGTCCATACTCTTTGTACTGGCACTACAATAATTCTGACATCTAGAGGAATGCAGCCCACATTTTATGCCCCTGCAGCCCAAGGTTCTCACTTCTTCTTTTACTCTACCTATCTTTAGTAATTCAGCATCACATGTACCTTTACATGCACCCTTAAGTCTCTTGCTACTCCCTCCCTCTGTCTTATCCATCTGATAGTCCAGGTTGGGTTGCAAGAGTTACATGGAAAACAACTTCTGAGATGGAGGTTTGCATACAAGAATTACATGGAGAAATGCTCTCCAGAAAAACTGTGGCAAGTGAGGGGAGCATGGTTAGACAGAAGCCATCATCACTACATTGGTCCATCAACCAGCTGAACTGGGCAAGGGTTTTCCAAAAGATGCCCCTAAATGTCAGTTGGAATCCAGCTGTATTTTCCAGTATCACTTCCATCTGATGATCAGAAGAGTTTTGCCCACGTCCATTCCTTCTATCTCAAACCATCCATGGGGCAATTGAACAATTGAACATCAATCCACATCTTTCTACCCTCTCAGAAGCATTTGGCACAGTTGGTCTTCATGAGAACACCCCTTTTCCTTAGCCTTCTGGACTCCTACTTCATAAACAACCTCATTTGGGGCTCATTCCCTGCACCTTTCTCATCTTACTGGACTTTGGGATGTTAAAGCTCAGTCCTGGACTTGGTCTCTTGATAGTCCTATCAGTTTCCATGATTTTGTATAGTATCTGTGTGCTAAAGACTCTTCATTTATCTCTACTCCACTCTCCCTCAATCGCAGACTTGAATGTCCAGTTCCCTATTCTATACCTCCATTTGAATACATTTTAGACACATCAGACTTAAAATAGCAAAACCTCAACACATTGTTCCTCTAGCCCATGGTCTGTTCCTTCCACTGCCTTACCATTTCAGTTAATAGTAATTCCTTTTTTCTGTTTAAAGCCTTAGAGTCATCTGGAAAGCACCCCTCTTTTTCTCACACTCCATATCAGTTTCATCAGCAAATCCCATTGGCTTTAACTTCAAAAATATGCAAACTGTAGCTAATTTTCACTTTATCCATGGCTACTATCCTATTATTAATACAAGCTACCATCATTTTTTGTCTAGATTGGGTTGATCTCCCTCCTTCTACTTTTATACTTATAATCAATTCTCTTCCAACTAGTCAAGAAAAAAGCCAAATATTTTCTCCCATTCTGAGGGTTGTCTTTTTGTCTCATTTATGATTTCTTTTGCTATGCATAGGCTTTTAAGTTTAATTATGTCCTATTTGTTTATTTTTCCTTTTATTTTCATTACCCTAGGAGATGGATAAAAAAAAGATCTTGCTGCAATTTATGTCAAAGAGTGTTTCTGCCTATGTTTTACTCTAAGAGTTTTATAGTCCTTACATTAAGGGCTTTAATAAATTTCGAGTTTAATGTCAATCCACAGAGAAATGGATAAAGAAGATGTGGTACATATATACAGTGGAATATTACTCAGCCATAAAAAGGACTGAATTTGGGTCATTTAGATGTGGATAGACCTAAAGAGTGTCATATATAAATAAAGTAAGTCACAAAGAGAAAAACAAATATTGTATAGTAACATTTATATGTAGAATCTAGAACAATGGTATAAATGACCTTATTTGCAAAAAAGAAAAGAGAGAGAGACACGGAGATGTAGAGAGCAAATATATGGATAGCAAGGGGGGAGGGGGGGAAGGAGGGATGAGATGAATTGGGAGATTGATGTATATACTATTGATAT
Source organism: Cervus canadensis (assembly GCF_019320065.1). Classification (NCBI taxonomy): domain Eukaryota; kingdom Metazoa; phylum Chordata; class Mammalia; order Artiodactyla; family Cervidae; genus Cervus; species Cervus canadensis. The sequence goes on from NC_057400.1 coordinate 71,748,176, forward strand.
TATGTATAAAATAGATAACTAATGAGAACCTGCTGGAGCATAGGGAGCTTTGCTTAATGAATTATGGTGACCTGAATGCTGTACAGTAGAAACTACCAGAACATTGTAAACCAACTCTACTCCAATAAAAATTAAAGCAAGCAAAACCAAGAAACAAAAAAGCAAAAGAAGAAACAAAAAAATGAAAAGCCAAGTCTTTACAACCTTTGCCAAAGCCCTTCTCATCATAGCTCTGGCATCTATTCTGCCTTCAATGCCCATTACCTTCCCAGGCAATCAGCCTCTCCACTACTGTGGGATAGATCAACATCGTCTACTTCCATGTCTTTGTATTTGTCACTCTATTTGTCTAAGACCTTTCCCCTGCAGAGATAGTTGCAACTTCACACATACCCATGGACTGTATCCACCAGGACCTTCTGACCATGGGGTTCTCCAGGCAAGAATACTGGAGAGAGGCAATCTCCTTCTCCAGGGGATCTTCACAAGCCAGGGATCAAAGCCACGTCTCCTGTAGATCCTGTATTGCAGACATATTCATTACTGCTGAGCCACTGGGGAAGCCCCAGTATGTTCTTCAAATATCAACTTAATAGTCTGGCTTTAAATATTCTATTTAAAATGTGTGTGTGCATGGTGAGTCACACCATGATGACTCTTTGCAAGTCCATGGGCTGTAGCCTACCAGGCCCCCCTGTCTATGGAATTTTCCAGGCAAGAATACTGGAGTGGATTGCTGTTTCCTTCTTCAAGGAATCTTCCAGACCCAGGGATCGAACCCACATCTCTTTTGTCTACTGCATTGGCAGGCAGATTCACTTGAATCACCTGGTAACAACCTCCAAAACTTTAATTTACCCTCAGTTTTCCCTCTTAGCATTTATCCCACTTGAGTGTGTGTGTATATTCTAGTGGGACAAGACAGACACCTCTGTCTCTCTGTCTGTCTGTCTGCCTGTCTGTCTGCCTGTCTGTCTGTCTGTCTCTCTCTCTCTCTATATATATATACAGACAGACAGACAGATAGAGCCAGAGCCAGAGCCAGAGGTGTCTGTCTTGTCCCACTGGAATACAAACTTCATGAAAGTCGGATTTGCTCTATTTTGAAATGGGCTGTATACCCAGTATACAAAATTGTTTATGACACTTACTATACTGTTGTATAATCCTTATTCAGTGAAAGAATGAATGAATGCATTAATTTTTGAAGGGTTATTCTCTATCATCTTGTTCTTTTCTTGCTAAAAACCTATAATGGATTTTGTAGGGGAAAAAAGTTCATCCTACTCTTCTTCCTTTCCCCCCAAAAGAGGGAATAATGATGATTGATTCAATTTCCAATACGCACAACTAGTGGGCAGGTTCATCGTAGGTTGGAGGTTCATGTGCATTGATGTGGCTCCCCTATTTCCTCTGTTGCCCTGTTTCTGCCAAGTTCAGTGACTCAGTCATGTCCCACTCTTTGTGACCCCATGGACTGCAGCACACCAAGCTTTCCTGTCCATCCCCAACTCCTGGAGCTTACTCGAACTCATGTCCATCGAGTCAGTGCTGCCATCCAACCATCTCATCCTCTGTCTTCCCCTTCTCCTCCTGCCTTAAATCTTTCCCAGTGTCAGGGTCTTTTTCAATAAGTCAGTTCTTTGCATCAGGTGGTCAAAGTATTGGAGCTTCAGTTTCAGCATCAGTCCTTCTAATGAATATTCAGAACTGATTTCCTTTAGGATGGCCTGGTTTGATCTCCTTGCTGTCCAAGGGACTCTCAAGAGTCTTTTCGAATACCACAGCTAAAAAGTATCAATTCTTTGGTGCTCAGCTTTCTTTATGGTACAATTCTCACATCCATACATGACTACTGGAAAAACCATAGCTTTGACTAGATGGACCTTTGCTGGCAAAGTAATGTCTCTGTTTTTTTAATATGCTGTCTAGATTTGTCATATCTTTTCTTTCAAGGAACAAGTGTTTTCTTTCAAGGAACAAGTCCATGGGATCGCAAAGAGTCGGACACGACTGAATGACTAAACTGAACTGAATTGAAACTAAAATGGACTAGAATGGGTGAATTTAACTGACATGACCATTATATCTATCATTGTGGGTAAAAATCCCTTAGAAGAAATGGAATAGCTATCATAGTCAACAAAAGAATCCAAATGCAGTTACTTGGATGCAATCTCAAAATGACAGAATGATCTCTGTTCATTTCCATGGCAAGCCATCCAATATCACAGCTATCCAAGTCTATGTCCTGACCAGTAATGCTCAAGAAGCTTAAGTTGAATGGTTCTATGAAGACCTAGAAGACTTTTTATAACTAACACCAGAAAAGATGTCATTTCATTATAGAGGACTGGAATGAAAATGTAGGAAGTCAAGAGATATCTGAAGTAACAGCAAATTAGCCTTGGAGTACAAAACGAAGTAGGCCAAGGGTAAAGGAGTTTTGACAAGAGAACACACTGGTCATGGCAAACACCCTCTTCCAACAACACAAGAGATGACTGTAAACATGGACATCACCAGACTTTCAACACCAAAATCATATTGTATATATTCTTTGCAGCCAAAGATGGAGAAGCTCTATACAGACAGCAAAAACAAGACTGAGAGCTGACTGCGGCTCAGATCATGAACTCCTTACTGAAAAATTCAGACTTAAATTGAAGAAAGTAGGGAAAACCACTAGACCATTCGGGTATGACCTAAATCAAATCCCTTATGAGTATGCAGTGGAAGTGACAAATAGATTCAAGGGATTGGATCTGATAGACAGAGTGCCTGAAGAACTATGGACGGGAGTTTGGGACATTGTACTGGAGGCAGTGATCAAGACCATCCTGAAGAGAAAGAAATTCAAAAAGGCAAAATGTTTGTCTGAGGAGGCCTTACAAATAGCTGAGAAAAGAAGAGAAGTTAAAAGCAAAGGAGAAAAGGAAAGATATACCCACTTGAATGCAGAGTTCCAAAGTAGCAAGGAGTGATAAGAAAGCCTTCCTCAGTGATGAGTGCAAAGAAATAGAGGAAAATAATAGAATGGGAAAGACTAGAGATCTCTTCAAGAAAATTAGAGATACCAAAGGAATATTCCATGCAAAGATGTGCACAATATAGGACAGCAACGCTGTGGACCTAACAGGAGCAGAGTATGTTAAGAAGAGGTGGCAAGAATATACAGATGAACTATACAAAAAAGATTCATGACCTGGATAACCACAGTGGTATGATCCCTCTCCTAGAACCAGACATCCTGGAATGTGAAGTTCAGTGGGCGCATCACTACAAACAAAGCTAGTGGAGGTGATGGAATTCCAATTGAGCTATTTCAAATCCTAAAAGATGATGCTGTAAAAGTGCTGCACTCACTTTGTCAGCAAATTTGGAAAACTCATCAGTGGCCACAGGACTGGAAAATGTCAGTTTTTATTCCAATCCCAAAGAAAGGCAATGCCAACGGATGTTCAAACTAGTGCACAATTGTACTCATCTCACACGCTAGCAAAGTAAAGCTCAAAATTCTCCAAGCCAGGCTTCAACAGCATATGACCTTCCAGATATTCAAGCAAGATTTAGAGAAGGCAGAGGAACCAGAGGTAAATTGTCTACATCTGTTTGATCACTGAAAAAACAAGAGAGTTCCAGGAAAACATCTACTTCTGCTTTATCGACTTTGTGAAAGCCTTTGACTGTGTGGATCACACAAACTTTGGAAAATTCTTCAAGAGATGGAAATACCAGATCACCTGACCTGCCTCCTGAGAAATCTGTGTGCAGGTCAAGAAACAAAATTTAGAACTGGACATGGAAGAAAAGACTGGTTCCAAGTCGGGAAAAGAGTGTATCACGGCTGTATATTGTCACCCTGCTTATTTAACTTATATGCAGAGTATATCATGTAAAATGTCAGGTTGGATGAAGCACAAGCTGGAATCAAGTTTGGCAGGAGAAATATAAATAACCTCAGATTTGCAGATGACACCACCTTTATGACAGAAAGCGAAGAAGAATAAAGAGCCTCCTGATGAAAGTGAAAGAAGAGAGTGAAAAAGTTGGCTTAAAACTAAACATTCTGAAAACTAAAATAATGGCATCCATTCCCATCACTTCATGGCAAACAGATGGGGAAACAATGGAAACAGTGAAAGACTTTATTTTGGGGGGCTCCAAAATCACTGCAGATGGTGACTACAGCCATGAAATTAAAAGACACTTGTTCCTTGGAAGAAAAGCTATGACCAACCTAGACAGCATATTTAAAAGGAGAGACATTACTTTGCTGGCAAATGTCCATCTAGTCAAAGCTATGGTTTTTCCAGGAGTCATGTATGGATGTGAGAATTGGACTATGAAGAAAGTTGAGCACTGAAGAATTGATGCTTTTGAACTGTGGAGTTGGAGATGACTCTTGAGAGTCCCTTGGACAGCAAGGAGATCCAGCTAGTCAATCCTAAAGGAAAACAGTCCTGAGTATTCATTGGAAGGACTGATGCTGAAGCTGAAGCTCCAGTACTTTGGCCACCTCATGCGAAGAGCTGACTCATTTGAAAAGACCCTGATACTGGAAAAGACTGAAGGCGGAAGGAGAAAGGGACGACAGAGGATGCGATGGTCGAATGGCAACACTGACTCAATGGATATGAGTTTAAGTAAGCTCTGGGAGTTGTTGATGGACGGGGAAACCTGGCGTGCTGCAGTCCATGGGGTTACAAAGAGTCGGACATGACTGAATGACTGAATTGAACTGAACTTCTGGCTCAGACACCCATAGCTCCATCCTCTTCTTCTTCCGTTTTGAAGGTGCCCCCACTGCCTCCCTCTCCAACTTACCCTTCTGTTCTCTATCCTTCATTGTCTGCCCTGAAAGAACTAAAGTTCTTCAAGTTCAGGCAGTTTGTCTTGTTCTTTTTCCAACTGGTATGCAGTGACTACTATTACCCTTACTTAACAGTCCAGAGAGTTTGTGTATCAGATGCTGAGTTAAAGTAAATAAGCTCCAAGGACTTTGTACTGGAAACGGATACAGATGGGGCCAGTAGAACTGTGATCAAATCTCTGCTCACTCCATCATGTGGGACAGATTTGTGATTTTTTTTAAAAACTCTGGGCCTCAGATTAATTATTCTGTAAAGTTAGACTAAACTCTTTGATCACCTCATAGCAAGGATCAAAGTGGGGATAAATATAAGTTGCTAAGGGTAATACAATTTTATGATGAATGCTAATACTGATTCTGTCATTTCTCTCCCCAAATCCCCATCCTGGCCTAAGGCATTCCTCTAGCAAACTAAAGACAGAGGCAAAGATCTCTTGGCCAATGCCTTGGATTTCTAGTCAGTTGGTTTCAAACACGTGTTTTCTCTACATTATCCACTAGTTCAGATGCCAGGTGACCAGGGCATAACCCTTACCATCAGATAGGATGATGGATCATCTAATGGTCTTTTATGTTTAAATTAAGGAGAGTTACTTTTGTTAATGTTTGCTGTGTTTAGATACTAAGAAATAATGTGTTATTCTCAGTCACTCAGTCGTGTCTGGTGCTTTGTGACTCCATGGATTGTAGCCTGTCAGGCTCCTCTGTTCATGGGATTATCCAGGCAAGCATACTGGAGTGGGTTGCCATTTTCTCCTCCAGGAAACAACATGTGAAAATAAGTGAAGATGATTAAAAAGGAACATGTGTTTCTGAAACTGAAACTGTATAAATTTCAAGGGATTATTTATATATTTTCAGCTTGCTGATAGGTAGACTTTTTTCCTCTTGATGTGTTTTGTAATTACACACATTGCATAGTTTCTGGAATTGCTAAAGTAAATAGTTTCTTGTTATGAATTCCTTGGGATTCATTTTAAAGACAGTCCTACTGAACTCACCCACTATTAATTTACATGCAAAATACTGTTCTACAGGCATGCTATTATAATTTGGGGATAATTTCATGGATAATTGCTTCAGTGTTGCTAATTCTAGCATATCTACACAAAACAAAGGGAAAGAGGAGCAATTCTAAATAAACTTAGAATATTTATTGAACCAGTGGAAATGACTTCTGATTTCAAACATCTTAGTTATGGATGTGTTGTGTTTTTATTTGAGATAAGGTGTTGTAGAAAGACAAACTTGGAATCAGACAGGTCTGGTGGAATCAGAGTTTTTCAGATGTCATTCAGTACTTACTTTGAGCCTCAGAATAATAATCTGTAAAATAGGGAATATAAAACCAAGGGCTTAATGTTTTTAGTCACGATCCTAACTACTTATATTTATATACATATATATAAAAGTAGGATATACATATATATATATATATCCTCATTTAATATTCAGAACAATTGTATGGGGCTGGTGCTTATTTCACTTATAAAGGAAAGAAAGTTCTTTTATAAAGACTGTGTCTCCTGCTCTGGTTGGCTTAGCCTGAGTTGCCCCTTTACCAGGATCCTGTACTTCACCCTATAAGAGCACCCCTTCTTCAGGGCAGTCTTGAGGCCCTGGGACTTGAGGTAAGAGTGTGGAGAATGATGCCCAGTTCCTGATGAGCACACCTTCACACTCTCCAGCACCCCCCCCGCCTTGTGTTCCCCTTCACACAGGGGTGTAGAGTTTGTAGAAGACACGGAGTAGAATCATCATTAAAAATTGGTAAGTGATTCCTAGTCCTGGCAGACCTAGGGGAGGAGGGTAATCATCATTTTATTGCTACCAATCCCCATACTTGGGAGATTACTTTTACCATAGGAACTCTGCATCACAGGCTGTAGGAGAAGCAGGGGGTCTGCACCCCATGCCTGAAGAAATGCCTTTCTGTAACCTCACTTGTGCAGTGTGCAGTTGGCATTGGAATCTAAGATGTGAGGCTGTTATGCCCATGTGTCCAAAGTTGTGGAAGTTGTCCCTACTCCAACAGTGCCTCATCATCATCTTTCTCATGGTTTTATCTAAAAACAAACTTCTTGATAGAATGAATTTGACCTCCTTTTTCCTTTATTTTCCTGGGTTAAAATGTCATTCTTGATAATGTGCTAATAAAAAAAGTTTTTATTCCTAATGGTTATTCTTTTCATAGAAAGTACTAACACAAACACATGTACACATACACACACACACAAGAACACAGAAGACCTCATTGCCATATCAAAAGCAAGCTGAGTATTTAAAAACTGAATCTGAGCGTAGCTGAAGAAATCAGATAGTATTATGGAGAAACATATTGTTCCAACAAAAAGTTGCTGCCTAGAGTGGAGAGAAGAAAGAAAGTGAAAGTGATAGTCTGACAGTTTGACCCCATGGACTATACAGTCCATGGAATTCTCCAGGCCTTTTCTTTCTCCCGGGGATCTTCCCAACCTAAAGATCAAACTCAGGTCTCCCTCATTGCAGGTGAATTCTTTACCAGCTGAGCCACAAGGGAAGCCCAAAAATACTAGAGTGGGTAGCCCATTCCTTATTAAGTGGATCTGCCTGACAAAGGAATCAAATCAGGATCTCCTGCATTGCAGGCAGATTCTTTACCAACTGAGCTATCAGGGAAGTCCTGAGTGGAGAGAAGTTATTCATAACTGTTAGACTGGGTTGCATATTATGTTTTGAGGATGGCTTAAAAGATAATGGCAGAATGTATTTGACTCCAGGCAAGGGGCCATGAATTACTCACCACATTAAATAAAGAAAAACAAAACAAAAAACAACTCGCTTGTATTCACATGCAAACTAGCATTTTTGAAACTGAATAGGACTCTTCAAGTCCTTCCCAGGGACAGACACCCTAGGGCCCCCTGCCTTTTGTTTGTAGAGAAACTTTAACCTCCTAGGCCTTCCCTGCATTCCAAGGAGCACATTTAATCAAAGAAGTGAGAAAATGCAGAAAGAGAATAAAATAGTCAAGCAAGACAAAATAATAATAGTTTAGCCATAAAACAAGGTCAAAGAACTGTAGTTCCTCCTCAAGAGCTGTAGATAGTATCTTTAACCATATACTTTAGTTGCTTTGCAGACACTAAAAGTCCTACCTGGTGTAAGAGGTTAACTGTATGATGACCATGAGCATGTAGACACCACATAGGCTGGGGTCTAGAAGATTGATAATGCTGACTCTTATGACCTTACCTGGTTATTTCACCATCAAACAATCAGAGAACTGTGCATGAGCTGACCAGGTACCCTGTAGCCCACACCACTAACTAACCTCATCTTTTAAAACTCTTTTCCTGAAAGCCACTGGGTAGTTTGGTCTTTTGTACCTATTCTTCTTTCTTGGCACCTTGCAGTAATTGCTGCACTTTCCTTCACCACAACCTGGTGTCAGTAGATTGGTTTTGCTGCATGTCAGGTAAGTGAATCCAAGTTCAGTTAAGTAAGAGTTTGAAGTAAACTATGCTTGCTGTGAGTAGGAATGAGTTTGTATCTTCACTACAGAGAAAATGAAAATGAAAAGGCTTGCACTAGAAATCTTTTAGCTTCCATTGTTTTAAATTGCTACTTTAATTTTGATGGTCATCATATTATACCAAATATTTGTAACTAACTGGGCTCATTTCTTTCCTAAGCTGAAGGTGTCCATTAAGAACTGTAGAGTTTAACAGATCACCAGCCCAGGCTGGATACATGAGACAAGTGCTCAGGCCTGGTGCATTGGGAAGACCCAGAGGAATCGGGTGGAGAGGGAGGTGGGAGGGGGGATCAGGATGGGGAATACAAGTAAATCCATGGCTGATTCATGTCAATGTTTTTCAAAAATCACTACAATATTGTAAAGTAATTAGCCTCCAACTAATAAAAATAAATGAAAAAAAGAAAAGAACTGTAGAGTTTAAATATCACCCTGGGCCTTAATGATGAATCCTGTAGCCATGAGTCTTACAGTTCCAATAGAGAAGATCTGTTTTCTGCCACTAATAATCAGGAGAATAATGGAAATACCATTATATTTACATACTTAATTCCATGAAAATGCTAAATAAAGAAAATCCAGTGTTTAAACTGAGTGAAAGTTTTCAAAAAGGTGTTTTTAAAGAGGAAGTTTTGAGTGGCAGTTGAGTAGTTCAAAAATGTTTTAATTAAACAACTGGGATTCAGATGCACCTGATCTTGGTTAAGCTATTTGTACTTGTAAATGTTAGAATTTGACTATATTAGTAAAATTATGCTTATTAATGTAAATTGTGTGCAGTTAAAACACTGTATTTATTTTGTTTATGTAAAC